>NW_021604762.1:756370-781437 GCF_004785775.1 Grammomys surdaster | reverse complement strand
AGAGAGAGAGAGAGAGAGAGAGAGAGAGAGAGAGAGAGAGAGAGAGACTGTACACACAGGCTCACATGATGGGGCCAAGAACATGATGATTTATAATTCACTCGCCTTCCAGGTTTAAAATTCATGCAATTTATGAAGACGTCTTAAAATCTCTGGGGAACTCACGCGATGTCATTGTTGCATATAAATTGAGGCTTTATGAACATTTCATTAGTATTGTTTTTAATAAAATAGTATCTCAAAAGATTATTTCCTTCTAATGGAAATTTCAGATTTGCATAAAATACCAAGCTCTCTCATGAGTGTGTGACTGGTGTGTGAGTAGGTGGAATGGGGTAAGAGCAGGGTACAATTTGTTTTCCCAGGGCACTGGGAAGGTTCCCTGATAAAGTCTGCAAACCAGCAGAGAGACTTTAGGCAACTTACTCTCTGCCTCAGTTTACTTGTCTGCACCCAATGCTACTGTTTGATAATGCTTGATAAGCACCTACGCCTTGCCATTATGTGCTTGCTTTAAAAAAAAAAACTTTTATTTGTTCTTTGAGAATTTTATATATTGCATGCCTTCTATCAGAAGAGACACAAAAACTTTTAGTTGTTGTCCTTATTCCCTACTTTGCAAACAGATAAGCGAGTGACAGATCTTGGGAAGGAAAACTGGACATAGTTCACAAAGCCAGAGGCTAAGGCAGGGCTGAGGCGTCTGGCTTGTTCACAAAGGGAAGCTGCCCTTGCAGGGTGGAGGCTGGATTCCATTCAGGGCCCTCCATGACCCCACATTCCAGGCTCAAAGCTTTCTCCACCTGCCAGGGAAAAAAAAGACTCCACAGGAGCTTCACGTAAGCTTGCTCTGTCTTTTTTCCGGGTTCGGCCCTGGCTTTAGATGTGACTTAAGAACTATCTGAGAGACCTGCTGGAATGATATGCTTTGTCCACCCAGCTCCTGGCCCTGGGGCCACGGAACAGTGCTCTGAAAGATCTTTGCACCACAGCCCTCTCAGCCCGGACACTATTGGCTCACATGGCATTCTGAGAATGCGTTAAATGAGAAGACATTTAAAAATGAGATGATTCTGTACTTTTAAATGCAGGCTTCTGGCTTCTCTTTTAAAGTGTATATGATCTAGAACATAGGGGTCCATAATCTTACTCATATATAACTGGCAGTCTTCAGCACAGTGTGGGCCTTTTCCAAGCTCATGACAGTTTCCCCCTGTCCTAGCTAGAGTCTCTGTTGCTGTGAGGAAACACCATAACCAAAAGCAACTTGGGGAGGAAAAGGTTTATTTGGCTTACACTTCCATATCACAGTTCATCAACAAAAGTCAAGACAGGAGCTTGGAGAGAAGAGCTGATGCAGAGGCCATGGAGGAGTGCTGCTTACTGGCTTGCTCCCCCGAGTCTTGCTCAACTTGCTTTGTATACCCAAGGACCACCTACATAGAGATGGAAACACCTACAGTGCGCTGGGCCCTCCCACATCAATCATCAATCAAAAAGAGCACACCACAGGCCAGGCCAGTGGGATATTTCCTCAGCTGAGGTTTCCTCCACCCAGTGACTCTATCTTGTGCCAAGTTGACATAAAACCAGCCAGCATACCACCCTCCCCTCTGTCTCTCTGATAAAGAAGCTGGAAAAGCTCTGATAATGAAGATGAAGTTTCCAGCTAGCATCTTGCCAGGCTACTGGGGCTATTTGTATCTCAAACTTCACTGGATACGGAACTCTTCCTGAGTGAGCCACATGTACTTCTGTAGGTCTGATTCCTTCCAGAAGGCCAGCTGTGAGCTCACCCCTACCAGAGTGTGCTCTGGAGGCAGGGTCCCTCTTGCTCCTTATTCCTCGTAGCCGAATGTTCCTGTTTCTCCGAATGTTCCTATTTCTCCGACGTGACTGAGGATGCTGCAGTGTAGTGTGATAAACTGTTGAGCAGCCTGGTCTTAACAGGTGAGAGTCTCTGATCTACTCCCTCATTCTGAAGGGAGATTCTGTGCCTAATTCTCAAGGTTGACATTTTCTGAGGAACATCAGTTGATTAGAAACCTGTCTGTATTGTGAGGATAGGAAATGAAGGGTCAGGAAGTCATGTTGTTGGGACAAAACACATGGCAACTTCCGGAAGGGTTTATTTTGGCTCATGGTCTGAGGGTACAGTCCATTGACACACGAAGGCGTGGCTGTAGGAGTAGGTGGTAACTGGTCTTATTGTACCCTTAACCAGGAAGCAGAAGACAATGCATGCTGGTATTCGGCTGGCTTTCTTTCTATTCACTCTTGGGGCTACAACCAAGGAGATGGTACCACCCACATTCAAGGTGGATCTTCCCACATCGACCTAATCTAGAAACTCCTTCCTTGACACACCCAGAGGTTTGTTTCCATGAAGATTCTAAATCTCATGAAGTTGACGTCAGAGTTAACTATCACACCCTAGAACAAGTGATTGATGGAACTGGGATGTCTAGTATAGAGTCAAGAAGGGCTAGGAGTCATCCCTGCTTCATCTGGGAAGTCATGAGAAAAGAGTGGGTTCAATCAGCCAGGACTGCTACAGCACTAATGGTTCAGTAGTAATGCACCATCATAACACTTGTAGCAGGGACTCACTTGAGACCCACTATATGCTTGGCAATATTCCAAGCACACACAGTCTCTCAGTAGTTTTAACACAATAAATTTAATCAATTGAAGCCATAGGAATTCAGATCATAACTAAATTAATGTCTAAATGTGGAAGACACTGCTTTGGGGGGGTACTGTGGGGGGCTCTGTGACTGGAAGAGTACATTGAGGATTACAGAATGGGCTCTCTAAAGGGACTGGCATCTCGAATGACTCCTATGGTCTCATTTGCCAGGTATTCTGGGATTCAAGTAGTTTAAATTCAGGGGGTTCCCCTAGAGCTGAGGAGGGAAGCAGAAGACTAGAAAACCAAGGAAGGAAGTGGTGAGCTGGTTCTGCAGCTCCTATCGCAGAAAAGAGAGTGGGTTTGATACTGGCCAAGGCAGCTGTGCTGGTTTGAGTGAGGATGGCCCCCATAGACTCTTAAGTTTGAACACTTGGTCCTACTTGGTGGAACTGTTTGGGCAGGATTAGAGGGTGTGGCTTTGTTGAAGAAGGCATCTCACTGGGGGTGGGCTTTGAAGTTTCAAAAGACTTAGTGTCACTCCCAGCATGCTCTCTGCCTCCTGCATGTGGATCGGGATGTGAACTCTCAGCTTTCGCTGCTGCTGTACCTTTGCTCCACCATCATGGACTCTAACCCTCTGGAACCGTAAGCCCAGTTAAATGCTTCCATTCATAAGTTGCTTTGGTCATTGTCTTAGTCAGGGTTTTACTGCTGTGAGCAGACACCACGACCAAGGCAACTCTTAAAAAGACAACATTTAATTGAGGATGGCTTACAGGTTCAGAGGTTCAGTTCATTATCATCAAGGTGGGAGCATGGCAACATCTAGGCAGGCATGGTGCTGAAGGAGCTGAGAGTTCTACAACTTCATCTACAGGCTGGTAGGAGACAACTAACTCCCATGTAGTCAGGAGAGTATCTTAAAGCCTATGCCCACAGTGACACACTTCCTCCAACAAGGCCACACCTCCAAAGAGTGTCACTCTCTGGACCAAACATATTCCACAAGACTACCACAGTCATGATGTTTCCTTACAGCAACAGAAAAGTGGTTACGACAGCACTGAACTGCACATTTACATAAACATGTCGTAAAGCTCCTATAGGCTGACCTAAGTACAGGAGAAATTCACAGAGATGATCAATGGTGCATGTGATAGTTGACAGGCTCTAGAATCATCTAGGAGACAAGCTCTGAGTGTGTCTTTGAGGTATAATCTGGATTAGGTTAGCTGGGTGGGAAGCCCCACCCTGCGTGTGTATGGTAGTGTTCCATGGGCTGGGGTCCAAGGCTGAATGAAAAGGGTGAAAGGAAACTGAGTACAGAGACTCACTCTCTCCATCTCCCGCTGCCACACCTTTCCCACTGTATACCCTCAAACTGTGAGCCACAAGGAACCCCCTCCTTCATTAAGTTGCTTCTGTCATGCACTCTGCCACCGCAGAGAGGAATGCAACTAATACAATATATGAGGTTTCTTGGGGGTTCTTGGAAGTCAGAGGTCAATGTTGGATATCTTTCTCTATTGTTTTCTACTTTATTTTTTGAGACAGAATCTCTCACTGAACATGGAACTCACTAATTCAGCTAGAATAGCTGGCCAGTTAGATCTAGAGATTCACCTGTTTCTGCCCCTGAAGAATTGGGGTTACAAACATATACTACTTTGCCTGACCTTTTATAAATTATTGTTAAATACATTTGTCATTTGTGGGTATGTGCCTGTACGTGAATATCGGGGGGAATGCACATGCTACAATACATGTGTGAAGCTCAGAGGACAATGTTCAGACATTGGTTCTCTCTTTCCACCATGTAGGTCCCAGGGATCAAACTTAGGTCATCAGACTTGGCAACAAGTGTCTTTACACACTAAGCTATTTTGCCAGCTCAGTCCCTGGCTTTTATGTGAGTTCTGGGGATCTCAAGACAGACCCTAATGGGTACACAGTAGGCATTTTACCAACTGAGTCACCTCCCCAGCCCATTTGTTAAAGTTTTGATCCTATGGGAGTCTATCTCTGTTGAGAGCAGGGACTCTTATCTGTTATGAGCAGGCTATTGATAAGGGGTTAGAATCCCCCGAGGGGAGAGGAGCAACAGGTCCTGCTCCACTCAGGGATCATATGCTGGATTTGACTGTGAGACCTTGAGAGGGAAGAGAGAGTACGCCAGAGAGACAGAGGTTTTGGGATTCAGTTACTTTTTTAATGAAGTACAGCAAGCAATATATTATAACCAATGCTAAGGCTATTGCTCCAACAAGATATTGCCACATTTCCTATGCTTTGCCTCTAACAATATGCACAATGAACACAAATAATGAATTGCTAATTACCAAAGAAATAAGCATAGCAATAAACACATCATTCATTCATGGATTATACAACCAGAGTCCTTATGTTGGTTTTGGGTTAGGAGTCCGGCAAGGCGGGGTCAGGCTGCGGCTTCTAGGTAGTTGAATTGATAATTTGACCTTGAAGGGTGCTTGACCACGAAGAAGCTGGAGGCACTGGTCTCTCAGTTAACTCTTTGATGACCTGGTGCTGAAGAGGCTTTGTCTGGAGGATCACATTGGCCAGTCATGGCTACAAGTGTGAATGAAGTGCTCAGATCAGGCTCCTCTTTTATGTTGAATTTGGCGTTACTCCTGACGTGCACAGCAGATAACCACTCATGTCTGTTATCACCGGGCTCTGACCTCATCACAGCTGGTTATCACAGCACAACTTTTACTTCCAGACTTGTCTTTACAAGTACCAGACATGTCTCTATAAGTTTCCTATTACACAATGGAGTTGTCCTGTTTAAGGGCCTGCGCCTTACAATCTCTATATGCATCAAACTATGATGTAAAACTAATGGAAACCGTTGAGCTTGATATGGGGACTGACTCACAGCACTCAAGAGGTAGAGGCGGGAAGATCACTCAAAGTTCAAATCCAGTCTGGTTTCAAAGTGAGTTTCAAGACTGCTTGGGCCACAGAGTCAGACTCAGTCTCAAAACAAACAAACAAGAAACAAAAAAACAAAGGAAATAAAAGAGGAAAGGAAGAGAAGGAAGAAAAAGGTGGAGGTGGAGGAGGGTGAGAAAAATTAATTTGAAAACCAACATGATCCCCAATGCCACTTTTCCCTTTCAAGCCTGAGTAGCTTAGCTCTACAAACAGATTTAATCAGTATGATCTACAGGCTGAAGGAGCGGACCCAAAACAGTGGGGTGGCTTATGTCAGTTTCTAGAACTTCCTACGAACCAGCAGAAGGTCAACCGTGATGGTTGAATAAGATGGTCCCATAGTCTCACATGAGTGCTTAGGCATCAGGGTGTGGCACCACTTATAAGGATTAGGAGGTGTGGCCTTGTTGGTAGGTGTGGCCTTGTTGGAGGACATACGTCACAGGGGGTGGGCTTTGAGGTTTCAGACACCCAGGCCAAGCCCAATGACTCAAGGTAAAACATTCAAATATAACTTGTCTAAATTGCATATGCCCTCCAACATCAACCTTGTTTTTCTGTAGTGTGTGTGTGTGTGTGTGTGTGTGTGTGTTTTCAACGTTTAAAGTTTTTGACCAATACTTTATTCTTTCTTCTGGACTTGGCTGTTCCCTTCAGCAGGTCCTACCTCCAGCACTTAAAATATTCTCTGCACCAAGGACCTTCCTGTTGTAATCTTTGTCTTACTGAAGCCATCAGCAACAGTGATCAGTCAACCACTCTCTTAACTGAAATCTCTTGAACTTCAAGAGAACACTCTCGTGTTTTTCCCTCCCTCTTCTGTATTCTTTCCAGGCCTAATCTGTTAATTCTCTTTTTACCATCCGAGTACAATAGGCTTTTGGTTCTGGAAATCTACAATTGGCCTTTTGGTTTGGTACTCTACACCCACACAATGCTTAATGACACTCCCACAATTTCCTGTCTGTCAAAGGTTAAGTGAATCCTCTCCAGAGTTCTCTAGGTGCATCTATCCAAGCAGCTGGTGAACATCTTCAGCTGCACAGCTGCTGCCTGCCTCACACATAACGCGTCCTCAGAGCTGTCAGCAGCTCTGCTCCCAGCGTACCACAGTGGATTGTCACCACTGCGCTTGCCTCTGCACATAACACTGTCGAACTCCAGGCAGGCTCTGAAAAACAAGGCCTTGAATGGCACACAGAAGCAGGCAGTTTCATGGGGGTGTGGGGGTGAGGAGGGTGGAATGGGAGGAGAATCTGAGTGAGGGGGAACTGGGAGGAGAAGGGGGCTGATATTGGGATGTAAAATGAATAGATAAATTAATTGATTAATAAAAAGCAGGCAGTTTCTGGAGCTTATTCAGTGCTGGAATAAAAAGACTATCTAGGATGAATTTCCCATTTTTAAATAGGATTTTATAAAATAAATAAGATAGCGATAGAATCCTGGTACAAAGAATCAAATGCTTGCGTCTGAGGCAACTGCGGCCATGGAAGTGAGGAGAGAGAATGCACAGAAAGACAGGCCATAAATTATGATAGATTTTGTTCAAATTCAGGAAAGGTCCTGATGAAATGTGCTCAGGCAGCTATCAAAGACTAGACAGATGGAATTGAAACTTAACGCTATCACTCAAGAGATAGTTTATACTTGATCAAGTTCATCGTCTACTACAAAAAGGTGAATAAATGCAGCATCTTAGCAGAGCCCAAGGGTTCTGCAACTAAAGAATCATAGTGTGATAAGAATATAGGAAATTGTTAAACATATGAAAGAATCAATGAAAATGTGACTCAATCTTAAGAGAAAAGGTGAGACGAGAGGGGGGGGGAATATGCATGCACAGGCACACTTGTGCTGTAGCACATGTGTGGAGGTCAGAGGACAGCTTTGTGGGCCTCTTCTCCCCTCCCACCTTCATGTGGGTCCCAGGGAGGAACTCTTGCCACCAGGGCTTGGACAGCAAACACTACTGTCCACTGAGCCACCTCCCTGGCCCTAGATCATAATTTTTAAAGTAGCTATTGCAAGTTTGCTTCACTGGTGAGGGGTAATGTATTTTCAACATAGAAGCGCAACAGAGTGACCAACTTTAACAGAAAACTAAGTGGAAATAACAGGACTGTAAGCAAGTTTTGAAATGGAACACCGTCTGGATCAGTTAATGACAGAGAAAGGGGTGAATGGACTTGAAGTTAGATGTTTTCAGTCTGAAGAACTTAGTTGGGGTTCCGGAGAATTGAGGCAGGAGGAGAAAGCCCAGCCTTGGGCAGAGCTGAAAAACAATAAATTAAATATCAAAACGTTTAATATGTAGAATTGGAATCAAAGGGAGCAGGGAAAGGCTCTAGGAAAGAAGCAGGGGGGAAATTAAAAAAAATAATTCTCAAAATTTCCCTTACTTTGGTGAAAAAACATGCATTTGTAGATACAAGAAACTCAGTGTCCTCCAGGAAGCAAAAAGGGTGCCTTAGGTACGGATCCGTTGCAGTGAGCAGACACCATGACAGGGCAACGTCTACAAAGGACAACATTTAACTGGAGCTGGCTTACAGATTCAGAGGGGCCAGTTCATTATCGTCACAGGGATCATGGCAGCATCCAGGCAGAACTGGCACTGGAAGAACTGAGAGTTCTGTTTCTTGATCCAAAGGCAGCCAGGAGGGGACTCTCTTCCATGCTGGGCAAAGGCTGAGCACTAGGAGCCTTCAAAGCCCACCTACCCAGTGATGCACTTCCTCCAACAAGGCCACACCTCCTAATAGTGCCACTTCCTGTGGGCCAAGCATATTCAAACCACCACAGAGGATTTTCATTTTCTTCTCTTATTTCCTTCCCCCCTTTTTTCTCCTTTCCTTTGTGCTGGAGATTGAATCCATACCCTCATCCAAGCTACCACTGAGCCACATCCCAGCAAGGTCTCCTTTTTAGGCTAGGTCTCCTCAGAAGGCCTTGAATCTGTAATTCTCCTGCTTCAGCATCCCCAGTAGTTAGAATAAGAACTTCCCTTTTTATCATCATTCCCCAAGTGTAACATCATATATGGTCCCACATTATAATCAAACTGCCAAAAACAAAGAGAAAGTCATGACAGCCACTGGGGAAAAGAGACATTACAAGTAAGGGGAGAAATGGCTCAAGTTACTGCTGACTTACCAACAGAGGTCAGAGCCAGTGACCAAGGTCTTTAAAATACTGAAAGCAAAATTCAGAATTCTATATCCAGCAAAAGTTGACTTTTAAAAAATGAAGTTAAAATGAAGATATTTCCAGGGTGTGGGAGAGGGAAAGATGGAAAGAAGTAAATGAAAGAAAGAAAAAGCTAAAAGAAAGAAAAACTAAAAGAATCTAGACCTAGGCCAGCAGGAAGGTGAGGGAGGCGAGGGACCAGCTCACCAATGAGCCTCAGGAGCCATTGAGCCAGAAGCCAGTACTTATGGCCAGAGTGGGCTGCTGGGACAAAGGTTACAAAAGGGTTAGTGTGTGTGGGTTTAACAAGACATGGATCCCAACTGAGAAGAATCATTTAGAAAGGATGTCTGATAATGAACTTGCAGAGTGGTTGCTTTCAGCCCAGAGGAAGCTCAGAGGGTGATTCTACTGTTGAGTGTCTGTGGCAGACCCAGATCTCTGATTCCCCTGCCAGCTCACAGGAACAGATTCTGCAGAACCAGAACCAAAACAAAATAAAACAGGAACAATCTGGACTGTTTAAAGTGGCTATGAGGATATTTAACTTCTAGGAACAGAAACACAGTGAAGTAAGATCACCATTTGCATGGGAAAGCTACCATACTGAGGTTCATAGCCCTTCCTGAGCTGGGATCTAGAACCCTCCTTCATTGGTATTCATTTGTTTCTCAGACTGTAAGCATGCATGAATTCCAGCTGGGCTTCAGCCACTGTATTGTAGAATAGCCTGATCCTGAAAGGCAACCACAGGCTGATGAAGCGAGGTTGGACATGGGTGGCGGTGTGGGGTGATAGGTCCTGTAGAGTGGAGTGAATTCAGGTAACTCCTGTCAGAACCCACTGCACTCAGAGGGAGACCACGGAGATGGGATTCAGGCAGTGGATAAGACACAGCTCACGATCATGACAGTAAGATGGCCTCCTGTCCCTTCCTCATAGTGTGGTGGCATCTTGTTTGCACTCTGTGATTACCTCAGTGAGATCACAGCAGTTTATTGACATTGTCAGACCCTTCAGCTTCCTGCCTCACTTCAGATTCATGGGAAGAGGTCTTGGAACTCATGTGAATAACCAATGTCTAATCGAATGGGATCTGATATCAGTGCAATCTTCCTTGGAAATTCTAACTCATGCTACATCTGTGTTCTATGCCAAACGTCTTGCATCAGTTCATCCTTCTGCCTTATGGTTTTATTGACAATGACCTAAGATAATCCATTAACTTGTTGCCATTCCTGTATATCTGTGGATATACAGGAGCCATGGCACAAAGATTATTTCCATTTGTTTGAAACGTCAGCATGATAGAAATCTGTGTGCTCATAGGTTGTTCTGACAGAAGCCAGCAGGGTATCACAAAGGATCATTGCTGTACTGTCATGCCTGGCTTGAGTGCTGTTAGATAGAAGTTAATCCATGGCACCAAGTCACATCGATGTGGCAGAGAAAGGTCACTCATTTTAGAAGTATGGCATTTTGGTCTCTCTAATGAGGATTAAAATGAAAGAAAAGTTTGCATTCTTAAAGCATCTGTCCTGACTAACTTTCATTGTCAACTTGACACAGGAGAGTCATCTGAAAGAAGAAAAGAGGTTAACAATCAAGACAGTCCCTAAGTTGGTCTGAGGATGGATCTGTGAAGGACTGTCTTGATTGTTAACTGATAAAGGTGGGTCCTGTCCACCATGGGAGACACCATTCTCTAGCAGGTGCTCCTGGAGTGTATAAGTAGACAAGGCAGAGTGAGCCAGCAACTGAGCCAGCAGGCAGCCTTCCTCCACGGCTTCTGCATTAAGTTCCTGCCCAGATTTCCTTCAGAGATGAACTGGGACCTGGAAGTTAAAGAGGAAACGAACCCTTTCCTGATCTGTGCTGGTTTTGTTCGGGGGTGTTTTATCACAATGACAGGTGAAGTTGTAAAAGCTCACAGAATGTCATTCAAGAGCAAAGACCCGTGGCTGATCATGACTATGAGTGCTTGATCACAACTATTGTAGCAACCTTTGCATTGTCTCCAGTCCTGCTCTGGTCCTTTATCTAAATCCTCTGTCAAGACCTTCTTTAGTCTTACACTAATGAGGCCAAATCATCTCCGGTGAAAACAATCTCCTGGTGATTTTTAATGGGTTTGATATGGAGCCTTTGATCAGGTTCCCCAGATAGGTCCATTCTTTTACAGATCGTGTGTATTTCAAATAGTTCTCTATGTTCTTCCATATCATAAAGCAGCTAAGCCAGAGTCTATGTTTTCTCTTCTCTTTCAGATATTTAAAACCTTGCTCCCCACCCTAGCAATGGGCAAAGAAACACTGTGGGTGGTAGACCATGAGAGGTAGCCTGGTCCTTAGTTAAAACTAAAGGCTTTGAAGCCTTGGAGACCCTGAAGGGACTGTAGGAGCTTCGCCTGCTCCCAGGCACCAGGCCCTTGTCACTAGCCACAACACACCCCCATAGATTTGTGGTCATCAGTCAGGTAAGGGCAAGGTCCCAAGCCCCTCCACATGTAGATGAGGCATCCCTAACATCTCAGACCAAGACAATAGGAAAAGAGACCTGACACGTAGGCTCAAGATAGAGTCCTCCATGCTAATGATATACACAGAAGCCCGGAGGGCTTAGCCAATAAGCTTTCCTTCCCAGACATTCCTCCCTGCAAAAGGTATTTAATCTCAAGTCCACCCTGAAAAGTGGGGTATGGTTTTACACTTCCACTTTCCACCATGGCAATAAATGGTTTGGAACCAAAGGCTGACTCTTTTCCTCAAGATCTGCCATGGTGAGCCGTGGAGAAGGCCTTTGCCTATAGAGCCGCCATCGAGCCTCTGTAGAAGGCCTCTCTGTGCTCCCAGCCATAACCTCCACCAAGCATGCCGCTGCCTGTCAAGCCGAGGACTCTCCCCCCCTCCCCCCGTGGGACCAGCTGGAGCTCCCCTTCTCCCCCCACCCCCAACTCCTGCCCTGGGCTAGACCCAGCCCACAGGCCCTCACTCTGTACTCAGCATGGCACGGGCAGGCCATAGACAGTTGCTTGTTGTCACAACGCACAGTGGGGATGGAGGATGGCACTCAGGGGCCACCGCAATGTGCAAGGTCAGATGGGAGAGAGAAGTGGAGCAGCTTGAGTGTTATGAAGCGAGACGGAGCTGGAGACTCAGTGTCAGAAAGGAGGAGCCTGTTCTGAGCGGCCAGAGCTACCTCAGCCAGAGCTGAGTCGGCGATGATGCAGAATGTGGGAACGTCTCAGGCCGAGGACCACGTGGATATCCAGTGGCTGTGCAGAACTGGCCCCACCCCTCACTGGCTGCTGTGCTCTGGAGAGCTGGCCCCATCTCTCACCAGTGACAGCATGCAAGAGTGCCTTGTGCACAGTGGAGCTGGGCCTGGTTGTGGGGGTGTGGGTGAGCAAGCGAGCCCTTGAGGGAGGGGGTGTGGGAGAGCTGACCCTGCCACTCGTCTGCCATGGGGTGGCACAGGTGCAGAGGTGAGCTCCCCATCCCAACCCTTCGCCATCTCTGGCAGTCAGGATAGCTCCCCACAGGGTCATGAGCTCTAGAGAGCTAGACCTGCCCCTCACCAGTCGCAGCACTCAGGAGAGCAGATCCTGCACCTCACCTGGACAGCATCGTGGTACTGACCCTGGTGGTGGGGGTCCAGCTGAGCCAGCCCTGAGAGTGAGAGCATGGGAGAACTGGCCCCACCACTTCTCTGTGAGGTGTCTTGAGTGGAGGAGTGATGTCCTCCATCCCTTCCCATCCCCCTCCCCTCCTCCAGCAGTCTAGAGAACTGGCCCTGGGGTCGTGAGAGCAGGTAGGTGGCTCCTTCTTGGCTGTAGCACTTGGGAGAGCAGGCTCTGCACCTCACCTGGGCAGCACAATAGTACTGGCCCTGATCAAGGGGGCTCAGGTGACACAGCCCCTAGGGCGAGAGTGTACAAGATGTGGAGTGGGTACAAGGGGTGATGCCCTCTCCACTCCTGCCCCTCACCACCCAGGCAGTCAGGAGAGTTGGCCTTGGGGTCATGAGAGTAGTTGACCTGTCTCTGTCCCTGGCTGGCTGCAGCACATGGGAGAGCTGGCTCTGTGCCTCGACTGGGCAGAACAGTAGAGCTGGTTCTGTGGCGTGGGTGCTGGTGAGCCAGCCCCCAGGGTGTGCTCAGGAAAGCTGACCCTGTCTCCTGCCAATGGTGGTTCCAGTGGCCTAGATCGAGCAGTGCTGGAGAGCTCACCCTGGCAGTGTGGATAAAGGAGAGCTGGTTTGCTGGGCTGCATGCTTGCCGCGCCACTGGGCTGCTGGGAGCTCCACCAGAGTGCCACACAAGCCACTCAGGGGAGACAGAACACAGTCTGTAATGAGGGTCCTCGGTCCGTGTTTTCTCTGGTGGGAAACAGTGGGGTCTGGGACGATTGCTGTGATGTCGTTTCCTGTGTACCCAGGTGCCGCTGGCATACAGCTGGGAGTTGGGAACTGGATTCCCAGTCAGTGCTTCCCCTCAGGGCATCTATGAACCAGGCAGGAAGGGGAAGGCTGAGCCTAGGACGGGGCCGGGACCCAAATGGAGAGTCCTGGAAGGGCTGGGAGAGACAGGACCACAGGGCCTTCTCAGGAAGTTTAGACGCAGCTCTTTGTGATGAAGGCCTCCTTCTGCAGCAATCCTTGATGAAGAGATGGTCCTTGCTTGCCCCCTTTGATGGTGGATGTGCATGTGCACCTTACTCAGGGTGAACCAGGGGTTAAATACCTTTTGCAGGAAGGAAAGCCCAGGAAGGGAAGCTCATTGGCTGAACACTCCAAGCCTATCTGGACACCTCATTAGCATGGAGAACTCCAGGTTTTTATGCTATGTGACTGACTGCCATGGTCCCCTCAGTGCGATGTCGTGGTTACAATAGTTCTAGAACACGTAAATCTTGTCAGGGAGCTGGCTCCCCTCCTGCTGTTCTCAATTCTGAGATTCCCCTGGGTCTGAGCCTGCTCAACCTCACCAGTTCTGTCTGGTGGCACTGTCCGCTTGCCCCACAATGGTTCACTGACCACCCAGGCCTAAATCCAGGGCACTAAGTTGGCCTGCCACCAAAATCTATCTCAGCTGCAGACAGCTGGAACACATAAAAAAGTCAGTCCTGTTGATCCAGAGCTGCAGGATCTCCATGACACAGGCGACAACAGGGTAACTGGGAGGCATTCCAATGAGGATCCAGTGTTGAGAGTGTCACAGAAACCAGAGATCTTGAACCAGAACGATGACACACTGCAATGAATATTTGCAAGTGAAGATGTGTGGACAGAGGGATATACTGTAGGACATACGGACATACTACAGGTTCCACGGTGAGATGTTTTCTATGCTTTGCTTTTTGGCTTTTGTTGTTGCTGTTGTTTAGTGGTGGTGGTGGTGGTGGTGGTGGTGTGGGTTTTTTATTTTGGAAGAGAGGTTGCAAGGGCAAAGGATAGATATGAGGGGGTGGGAAGATGATTGGAACTGGGGTGCATATGAACCTCACAAATAATCAATAAAAAGTTATTTTAAAAATAAAACCTGTAGATGGGAGGGTGGCTCAGTGGTGGCTCAGTGGTTAAGAGCACTTGGTCCTCTTTTTTTTTATTGGATGTTTTATTTACATTTCAGATGTTATCCCTTTACCCCATTCCCTCCCCACCCAGGAATCTCCTATCCCATCCCCCCTCCTCCTGCTTCTATGAGGATGTGCTCCCCACGTACCCCCCACTCCCACCTCCCCACCCTCTAATTCCTCCAAACTCGGCGTCCAGCCTTCATGGGACCAAGGATCTCCTCTCCCACCTAAGCCCGACAAGGCCATCCTCCCCTACATATACACCTGGAGCCATGGGTCCCGCCCTATGTGCTCCCAGACCGGTGGTTTAGACCCTGGGAGTTCTGGCTGGTTGATTAGTATTGTTGCTCTCCTCATGGTGCCGCAAACCCTTTCAGCTCCTTCAGTCTTCTCTCTCACTCCTCCATTGGGAACCCCATGATCAGTTCAATGGTTATCTGTGAGCATCCTCCTCTGTATATGTCAGACTCTTGCAGACCGCTAAGGAGACAGCTGAAGACCCTGATTTGGTTCCCAGAACCCACGTGCTGGCTGGTTCACTACTATCCAGGTCCATGGATCTGATGCCCTCTTCTGGCCTTTGCAGGTACTGCATGTACTTGGCGACTTAACATATAGGCAAATACCAGCATGCGTAATTTTTAAAAAGAAAACTTAAAATCAAATCTTCTAAAGCTCAAAGACGGAAAGAAGGAGGGAGGAAGTGAGGGAGGGAAGGAAGGAGGGAGGAAGAGAGGGAGAGAGGGAGGGAGGGAATGAGGGAGGGAATGAGGGAGGGAGGGAATGAGGAAGGAAGGAAGAGAGGGAGGGAGGGAGGGAGGGAGAGAGGGAGGGAGGGAGGGAGGGAGGAGGGAATGGTGTGTGCAGCGACAGAAGGGGGTCTGTGGTTACAAATGACCTTTAGGCAATTACAAAACCACAAATGCTACTTCGTGCCCTGCGTCACTTGCACCCGGCTCACACTGGAGATCCCCTAACCGACCTTGCCATTAGCTGCTTCTCCCGGCAAAAATCTTGGTTCTGTCTTCAAATCAAACCGCAATGAAGCAACGAGTCAGAGACAGAGTGGGCGAGAGAATGAAAGAGCTGTCCAGTGTTTAAAGGGTCCCTTTGTTTGCTGAGTGGAAACAGTGGAGGGCGGCTCATTGAAGACCAGCAGAGGACAAGAAAGGCAAAGGATCACCATTCCTGCAAACTGGCCTTCCGGTTTCCACTCTGGCTTCTTTGCAAATCTATGCTGGCTCTGTCACTCTTCCACCCCACCTTCTCTAGTGACATCCCACCTCACTAACGGGTAGATGGGAGAGGCGGCCCTTACTGTAATCACGTGATGTGTTCCCTGTCCCTTCTCTAGTCTTCTCTATCCCATGTCCTCCGTTGCCTGCTCTAACCACCTGGCTTCCTGATTGTTCCCTCACAGGCCAGGTTCCTGGCTCATGACTGCTCCTTGGTGTCTGTCATCTCTGATAACTACAGGGCGCACTCACTCAGTTCTACTACTCAGATACTGCTTTTCCCAAAACTACCGTAAATAAAACAAAGCATGCCCCACCCCACCTTGCTCCAGGTCTCTTTGTAACACTCGGGGTCTCATCATCCTTAAATCTATATTACATGAGTGAATGAACATACAAACATCTAAGATTTGAATCAGAAAGTACAGACACAGCTCTGAAAGTTCAAAGGAACAAAACTGTTACTGATTCAGCTGCCTGCATGCTTAGCCTGTTACGTTATAGTATTTATCTTCAATACCATACTATTAAGTAATATATTACTATTCATTTATAGGCAGATATTAAAGCCCAATGAAGTTTAGTATTTTGTCAGCATCACACATGGATACATATTAAATGGTAGCAGAAAAATTCAAACCCACATCTTTAAAACAACATATATACTGTATAATTGATTATATATGTATATTATTTTTTCACTCATTTCTCCCAAGACTCACTTCGGCTCAGGTGAGGGGAGGGGATAGAGTATTTGGGAAGGCTTTCTGAAGAAAATAACACCTCATTCTTCAAGAAGGTCTAGTTATATGGGGACTCTTAGGTCTACAAGAAAGAAATTTTTTTAAAAATCTTAATAAAAGATGAACATATCCACAATTTGTAGAAACTAGGGATAAGACAACCCTAGCTTCTCCCGTCTTTTCTGTAGCCACAGTTTTATAGAAAAGACGAGAAGGAAGCCAGGAAACACACGTGAGCTAATTTGTCAAAACTGTGAGACCTCTACTTAGGAGGCAAGTTCCTCCTCGGGCTGGTATGAGGAGCCAGCCTTCTCCTTTCTCATGGGAATTCCCACGGAATTCCTGGGGAAATGTTAGTTCTTTGGGGTCCTTGTTTCAGTAGTGTGACAGCTGAAGGGAGGGACACAATGTCTCCTTTAGATCAACTCCTCTCCTGTCAGAGCTGTCACCCTCCTCTTTGTCTGAGACGCCAATCTTGGGGTTATGGGGTAATATGGTGGAATTAGTATGCAAATTCCTGAACTATGCATATGCCTCAAGCAAATATAAACAGAACTCAAGTAGGAGCCAAGGTTAGAGGACGGTTGATGCCAGGTAATCATGAGTCAGAATTCTTTCAGTATAACTCTTAGCTTTAAGTAAGGGCTGGCATAAGTGACTCCATTTTCACTGTTGATTTGGATACAGAGTCGCACTATGAAGCTTGGGCTGGCCACAAACTCAGGATCTTCCTGCTTTAGCCTCACTGATGCTGGGGCCCAGGAGGCATATTGTCCAGTTGACTTCATTCTAACAATTTTTTCGGAAGGCGTCTTGGTTTCACTCTATAGTGGTTCTGGTTTTGGCCACCCTTCATCACTGAGATAAGTTCAGCCCCAGTTGGTCTGATTTGAGCCCATGTTGTAGGCGGTAAATGATAGATGTCAAGGACTTGATGCCAATAAAAATGCTCATTAGGTAAATATAAGTAAGGAAGTAGAGAAAGATTAGCTCTTAGGCCAAGTCCACCCAGGATCCCTTGTTGACTTTAGTTTTGCATCTTCTGAAGATGGTTTCCTTGTTTACCCGAGATCTTCTGTTAGGAGTTCTGTAGACTGTTGGCAGATGACAGAAACAGTGTCTTACAGGGAGAACACAAAACACAACCCCAAAGGAAAACATGGACTGAGAAACTAGTTTGCAACATAAGTGTTTGTTGCAGTCCTTCTCATGGGGTTGAAATTCTCAAGAAGAAACAGAGCTGAGCTTTACAGGAAGACCTAGGGTAGCCCAGGGTTAGAATTTTCCAGAAATCCCAGCAATTGCTGAGTATTGAGGCTCCCTTTGCTTAAAGATGAAAGTTACGGTATGATCAGGAACACAGGGACATACCTGGGAAAGGACGGCATCACTCACAAGTCTAGTTTGGAGGATGCCATCTTGGTCAAGTATTCTCCTCAGTGTGTTCTGGGAGGAACATGAATATACCCAGCATGCAAGAGGGCCATGGAAGAGGAAAATTAGCCTCTTTCAATACACACACACACACACACACACACACACACACACACACACACACATAACAATAATAAGCAAAGAAAAAGAGACTGTCAGCATGAAGAGGGAGAATAAGAGGTGTTCAAAGGAGGGTAGCCAGGAGGGACTGGAGAGAGGAAAGAGTGGGAAAAAGTGATATAATTCTATTTCAATGAAAAACATTAAAAAAAAACAGCAGCAATTATTACAGGGGTACATAGAAGTTGTGTGCCTGTGTGTCTGTGTCTAGGTGTATTCTACTTTCAAAGCAAAGTTTAGAAGACTGGCATTTAATCATCTTTACCATACTAGGAAGTATGCTCCATTATTGTCCTTTATGTCAGCTCAACACAAGGTATAGTCATCAGAGAGGTGAGGCCCTCAGGTAAGAAAATGCCTCCGTAAGATTGGGCCTAAAGGACATTTTCTGAATTAGTGGTTGACAGGGGAGGGCTGAGCCAATTGTTAGTGGGGCATCCCTGGGCCGTGGTCTGGTTCTATAAGAAGCAGGCTGAACAAAAAGTGAGCGCGAGCCACTGAACAGTGCCCCCCACGGCCTCTGCATCAGCTCCTGCCTCCGGGTTCCTTCTCTCTTTGAGTTCTTGTCCTGATGTCCTTCAGTGATGGCTATGATGTTAAACGTAAGCCGAATAAACCCGTTCTTCCCAGCTCGCTTTGGGTCATGGTGTTTCATCATAGCAATGGTAATTCTAACTAGGTCAGTAATATAATGGGTGTTTAGCACTGACGGAAAGCAAGACTTTATATCTCTTAGAAACATAGGCAGGTAACAGGGTAGTGGCCATACACAGACCAGCTTTCTGATGTACAAGTGCTCATTCAAAGCTAATAGAAGCCGACCAAGCCTTTAAATAGCAAGGAAGCCCCAATATCTGGTTTTCATCCAATTGGTACTGACTGAAAAGAGCAAAGATGGAACTAGAGAGATGGGTCTGTGGTAAGAGCACCTGCTGCTCCTACAGAGGACCCAGGTTGAGTTCTCAGCTCCCATCACCACTGGCTCAGAATCCTCATGTAACTCTGGTTCCAGGGGATCTAACACCCTCCTCTGGCCTCTGAAAGTACTTGCTTGTATGAGGTGCATACACATACACACTCAAGAACACACATACACACTCATGTACACACATACAGACACACTAAATTAAATTAATAAATACATCTTTTAAAAACTAAGATGTCATCTAAAAATTTAAAGGCCAGATGTATATGAAGAGAATATTTATTTGGTCATCTTGTGTATATTTTACACAGAGCTGTAACTCTGCCAGCTTTGAACTTTTGCATAGTGTTTAAGGTTCAGGAGTACAGCCTTACACATTCTTAGTCATAGACACAGAAGACAGTAAGTGTAGTAGAACACCTTAAAATAATAACTGGGTATCAGAGTAGTTGCAAATAAAAAAAAAGCTGTAATGTAAGCACACATTGCAAGAAACCTCAGGTTTGTTATGACTTAGTTTCTTACCTAACCAGACAGGGCATGACAAAGTCAGCAGAAAATGTAAACAGTTATCTTACGAAATACGAAATCTTATCCTTCATGGTAATTATGCTTGCAGTGCTTGGGACACAAAGAATCTGATTCTATTTTACTTTGGTGCATTAAATCTTGACCTTAGAGAGTCCTTTGGGAATTTAAAAACATCATTTACAAAACGTTTTTGAAAAAAGTGCTGACATCACCACCGGGTGCACAGGATCCCTCTCATGCAGTAGTCCCATTTAACCAGGGCTAGAAAGTGGTTGTGGAAGATTTCAGCCTAAACAAATGTAAATGAGGACCAGTCAGCCTGACAGAAGCATCAGGAGTCGGGGAGATGGCTCCATGGGCAAGGGCAGGAGATGCGAGCCTGAGGACCTGAGTCTGGATCCCCAGAATCCAAGGAAAAACCTTGTTGTGGCTACAACCCCAGCGGTGCAGGGGTGGAGACAGAAGATTTTTCTGGTCTTGTTGGCCAACCAGTCTAACAGAAACAGATTAGTAAGACTCAGTGTCCTCCTCTGGTCTTCATGTATGTACAGACACATGTAAACAGACATACATGTGCCTGTACAGCACACACACACAGACACACACAGACACACATGAGAGAGAGAGAGAGAGAGAGAGAGAGAGAGAGAGAGAGAGAGAGAGAGAAGAGATGGAAGGTGAGAGGGGAAGAAAGGGAGGGAGGGAAGGAGGGAGAGAGAAGGAGAGATTGAGGGAGAAAATGGAGGGAGGGAGGGAGGGAGAAAGAGGTGAGAGATGGAGGTTGGGAGGAAGAGAGAGGGAGAGAGAGAAAGAGAGAGAGAGAGAGGAAATATCAAACATTAAACCCTCTCTCTAATTTGAAAGTTATCCCTTTTGGCTAGGTGTGATGGTCACACCTTTAACCCCAGCACTTGAGAGGCAGAGGAGGGTGGATCTCTGTGAGTCTGAGGCTAGCCTGGTCTATATAGAGAATTCCAGGCCAGTGAGGACTATATAGTGAGCCCTTGTCTCAAAAATAAACCAAAACAAAATAGCCCTTATACAAGTTTACAAAAAGTACACCAGCATTCTGAGAAAGTCTAATTGCCTTTAATATAAAACATTAAAAACTCCCATTAAAAAGCATAACATATCTGAAAACCATAAAAATTTTTTTCAAGTGGTGTTTTTCCCATGTTGCATCTGTCAGAGACATACTTATATGGGATTATACTTCATGTGTCATAAGATATTGTCAGTTATAAACATAAATATTGACTTTATGATCCAATGTACATAGTGGCTCTAACATCGCCCCTTTGTGAACAGTACTGGTGTACTTAATTTTGTAGTGTATATACATACCAAGTTAGAGATTACAATTTTTGAATGTTGTAATCATTTATAATAAAATGCATTACCTACTAGGAGCGAATTACAGGTGAACAACTTTATCATCACTTTATCATCCCAACAAAAAAAATAGCCCATCTCAACAATGACAAATTTTTTTATCTTTTTAATCTATTCATTTTGGCTAACATGAAATAGCTTATTTTCTAAGCATCAACAAAGGATATCTTAGTAAAGTTTTTTTCCTTTTTAAATAACTTGTTTTCTGGGGCGGGACATCATGTGTGCTGAGGCACACTCGGAGGTCTAAGGACAGCCAAAGGGAGAGCTCTCTTCTTCCATGACCTGGGCCCTGGGGCCTAAGCTGAAGTCCTCAAACGTAGTGACAAGTATGTTAACCCACTGAGCCGTCCGCCAGCCCATATTTTGACAACTTAGTCATCCTTTAACTGCAAGATATTAGCTATCTCTCTTCTGAGTAAGACTTAATTACAAAGACAATTACATAAAAAATAAGGTTACTCAGATCCTAAATGTTCCTGTTTGTAGAGATTGGTATTTCCTGTAATTCCATTATGACAAGGAAATTTGACATAAGGTTCTTTGACAGATATAGACACTCACCGTTTTGCATGTATCAGAGCCTTAGTAAAAAAAAAAAAAAAAGAAATCTCCTGTCTATCGTTCTATATATGAGCATTCCTGGGGGAAAAAAGCCGTATCTATAAGAAATCCCCTTCCGAAGATGACTTATAATGTACATGATTTAAGGGTATTTTAACTAACATACTGTGTTCTTAGCTCCTCTTAAGAGTAACTTAACTATTCAGAAAAATAATTAAAATTTACTTTCTTTGTAAAATCTGATTTGGAAGAAAGTCCTTACCAAGGTCTACATAGCCAATACAAAATTTTGTAACTTAAAAAAAAAGTAAGACTCAATGAATGCTATTTTACATTTAAAAAAAACCCTTTTATTTTCAGTAAGGTGTTTTAGATGCTTATCACTTTTCTAAAATTTGATGCTTTCAAAGTATTCTTAATTTTTTTTAAATAAAACATACTAAATA
The DNA here is from genome assembly GCF_004785775.1 of Grammomys surdaster. Classification (NCBI taxonomy): domain Eukaryota; kingdom Metazoa; phylum Chordata; class Mammalia; order Rodentia; family Muridae; genus Grammomys; species Grammomys surdaster. The sequence goes on along the minus strand of NW_021604762.1, from coordinate 759,692 downwards.
GATCCCCAAAGACCTTTTTTGTGTGTTTGTTTCATTTCAGTTGTTTGTTTGTTCGTTTGTTTGTTTTTGAGTCAGGATTTCTGTGTGTAGCCCTAGGTGGACTGGAACTCGTTCTGTAGACCAGGCTGACCTCGAACTCATAGAGATCCACCTGCCTCTGCCTCCCAAGAACTCCCACCACACCTGGCTCATCAATACCATTTTAATAGGTTTTATGGAACTAAGAGTGTCCATGTGTATGAGACTGTAAAGGTCTTTGAACAGATAGTTAAATCCAAACTGTATTTATGTCAAACTAAGAACATCTACTTAAAAAAAAAAACCCTTGTTGTGAATTAATTTGTAGTCTGTTAAGAAGTGTTGGTTTGCTTGCTTTATTCTCAGCCTCAGTTTCCCAAACTAGCATTTGAAAGTACCCTGTCACCGGGCAGTGGTGGCACACGCCTTTGATCCCAGCACTTAGGAGGCAGAGGCAGGCAGATTTCTGAGTTCGAGGCCAGCCTGGTCTACAGAGTGAGTTCCAGGACAGCCAGGGCTACACAGAGAAACCCTGTCTCAAAAAAAACAAAAACAAAAAACAAACAAATAAAAAAAAGAAAATGCCGTGTCCTCAGTGTCAAGATCAACAGGCTCAACAGACTGTGGGGAGCTCAGCCCGAGAGGATACACCTGCCTCACATCTCCATCTCCGGACATCGGACATTGTAAGAGGGGATAGAAAGGAAGACTGCAAGAGCCAGAACGCCAGGAAGTCTTCTGTGAGACTCTCCTTCCTAGAAATGTCTGCACACACAAGACTAGAACACTAGCAATGTCAGCAGACATGTGACTGTGGAGGGGGAAATGCTGTGGGGTCCCATCCCTGAACAAAGAACCCCAGTCAACTACAGACTGCTGGGAGAGAGGAAGTAAGCCTCTCCCAAGGAGGAGCACCCAGCTCAGTCATCCAACACAACATCCAAGCATCTTGAAACCAGACACACCCACAAACAACGAAAACAGACTTAGCAGATTCTATTTATACATGTATTTGTGCACACACACACATATATGTGTATGTATGTACCAAATATCATCAGAGGAAAAAGAGGCTACCAGCTTGAGAATGGAAAACACAGTAGGGGTTTGAGGGAAGGTTAATGGGTTAGGGGAGAGGCTGCGGGGAGAAAGGGGAGAAGCCATCACTGTCAATCTGTATCAACTAAAAACACCTTTTAAAAACAGTTCTGTGTATTTACCATTCTATCAAAAGCTCAAATTTAGCATTTCAAGATCTACAGTTAAGCCAGCTAAGAGAAAGCCCTTTATACTATATGCAATTTAGGAATATTTTAATTAACATAAAGTGTTTTTAGGTTCAAGGGCTGGGGAACTAGACCCAAGCAAGAGGTGACCTAGGTCCAAATTTCAAATATTTTAAACTAGGTGCGCCAATAAGTCTGATTTTTTAGTGTGCAATGAGTTTTCAAAACTGTTTAAAGGAGGAGGGTGGACAACCACATTGGTTAATCTTTACGGTTTATGGTTATCTGGAGATCTAAGGGCAAATTGAGTTTGACTTTAGCAGCTCACCTTGGCAGCTAAAGCAAAAGTTAACAGCAGAAGAGTGTCTGTGTCTATGTGTGCAGCTTGTTGGGGATTCCTTCCCAGTGTGTCTGCAGTAGAAAGGTTTCCTCTCTTACACGTCCAGGAAGCCCCAACACCAAGGGTTATGGGGTGACTCAAGGTGAGGGGTGACCTTATGATATACCCAAACAAGCTATTAGAGTTTTTCCAGGCTAGAAATGAGATGTGTTCATCTTATGTGGTTTACTTTGAAGCCAAGGCAAGCCACTTAACACCCCCTCCCCCAGGGTAGGTCACAGAGAACTTTTGTCTCGTCTCCAGAGTCCAGAGAACTTCTATGTGTGTAAACCTCTAACCTCTAATGGGTCTACTGCTACAGCCTTCATGAAGTCAGGTATCACAGACACGGACGAATTCACAAGACAAGCCATAACGAACAGCTGCATTAATTCAGAGAGGACTTGTGAAAGGCTTACTTGCTGAATAGTCAGCAAACAAGTCCCACCAAGGTGGTGTGGGCTTACTACTTTCTATGCCTACACAAATTATAGCAGGGGTATCTCAAAAAATTAAATGCAATCAGACTGTGTGTGTGTTGAATCCACATTTATGGGAGTGTGAACATACATGTACATGTGTCCAAAGGCCAGAGGAGGACACTCTATGTCCTGCTGTATCACCCTCCACCCCTCCGGTGTGTTGCTTTGAGACAAGTCTCAGGTGTACAAGAGTACTATGCCAAACGAAATCTGAAGTGTCCTGTTGCTTAACAAAACAATTCAGCTAGTAGATCAACAAGCCATCACAACAGCAGGCAGTTCAAATGTACCTTTTACAACTTGTACCAAGAGCACAAAGCAAACCAAGCTCCAGACTGTGAGAATTAACTCTGGTTCAAAAAGCTAGACAACACAGGTATTCTTCATAAGTGAGACCTGGTCAAAATCCAAAGGCTGCCCTGAGTTCTAAACACAGGAATAGGCAAGCCATGTGCTGTGATCTGGCTAGTGCCACTAACTTGTTATAGAGCATATAACCACTTTAAACCAGGAGACAAGGGACTGCTTCCTTTCCAGTTCTGCCAAAGTGAGGCTACAATAACTACTCATTTCTCTCTGCCTTTTCTCTAGCAGTTCTACAGTTTCATGGGAAAGATTAACAAATCCAGGAAATAAGCATGTTAATTCTGCTTTGCAATAAGCTGTCAGAACCCGGGAGATCCCCTAGAAGGCTCTAGTCCCTCCCCTTGTCCCAGCAGGTGATCCTCTGAAGTTTTGGAAACTTCTTTGGAAAGTTAGTTGTGTCAAATGATGTTGTGCTGGGGCACACAGGAGAAAGGATGTTTTGCTAAAGCAGACATGTGAATGTTTTGCTGAAGCAGACGTAGGTGAATGTTTTGCTATAGTAAACATGTAAAAGGACATGTGATGTTTAGAAGGAATGTAAATACAACCCCATAGACAGCAGGAGCTTGAGCATTGGTTCACTTTGGTCCGCCTTGCTATTCCTTGCTATTCACTGATGGCATGCATGTATTGGTTTGCCTTCCGTTGCTGAGCTCCACCTTTGGTGATGCTACAAAGAGAGAATCTCACCAAAGAACTTCTTATGAGGTTCGTGTGACTTGGGCCAGTTGGTGAGCGTCCTGGTTTCTGCTGGATTGAACTGCAGTTGCTGGTTTGTATGTGGTGTCCACCGAGTGGACTGGACTGCAGCCGCTGATTCGTGTGTGGTGTCTGCTGAGTGGACTGGTCTG
>NW_021604762.1:746476-756360 GCF_004785775.1 Grammomys surdaster | reverse complement strand
AAAAATCACTATTTCTAAGCAGGTCCACTTCCCCTGTATCCTAGCAACCTTTCTTTCTCACTATCTCTGGGGAGATTTAACCTTTATTAAAGTAGGTTGAGAAAAGTATATGTCTACAGTCCATTGACCCATTGTTTAGAATTACTGTTTCTACTGCTGAAGGGGCACTGAGGGGCACAGTGTCTCATTTTAGAATGTCTATCCCTGGAGGGCTTCAGCGCAGGATCATGGTGGCAGTGACATCTGTCCTATAAACAGTCATGAACTCACAAGAGTTCTGCTTGTGACCTATCAGCTCTATAATGTGCACACAGAATGAACTGTGTTGAGGGGTGTTAACCTGTCCCTGAAATCATGGTGTGTGTTCCTGTCCTCTCTTATAATGCTAAACAGTGACAGCTCCCAGTTGGCCCTGAGAGGCCACAAAAGGAAGGGTCCAGCCCTGTACAGTGGTTTTGCTCAAGCTCTGACGTTCATTTGGGTACATTAGATAAACGAATTTCCAATTCACATTTTAACTTACAGTGAGTTTATCAGGATGTGGCCTCCGTGATAAGTTTTGGTCCCTCACATAAGTGTATTCACAAAACATTTGTGGGTTGTACTGCTATTTGTGTGTCTGTTTGTGTAGCAAATGTCCTCGACATTCATATACGTCATAGCAAGTGTCAGAATTTCCTTCTCCTTCAGGGCTGAATGATATCTCATTGTTTGGACATACCACATTTTGTTTGCCCATTTCATTGTTGCGATGCCTCAGACTTGCTGGCAAAAGGCAACAGTCTCGTTCATCAAAATCTTTCTCATTTAGGCTGCTAGCTGCAGCGTCCTCCCTCACCAAGCAGCCTCTCTCTGCAGATGGAGTTATGTGCACATGAGCTCCCTCATCCACACTCAGAGCTATGTGCACAGGAAAGCACCTACTGGAAATCAGAGCTTACTGTGAGGACCAGGTTTCCCAGAAGTCTCTAGTCTTCTAGGAGACAATACTGAGTAAGCCCCCAGCTGAAATCACCTGCTGAAACAGAAGAGACAAGGAGCCTATAAGAATCGAAGCCATTTGTCCTTTTTCTCTAACACAATCCCCTAATAAGCCATGCCACTGACTTCAGGCCCACCGGCTGCAACAGCGCAGAACAGAGGAGTGTGGCCACCTGTTGGGCACCATGAGCAGAGCAGCCTTGGAGCCCTGGAAAGCCTCATCCTCTGCAGTGTGTGTGCCCCACCCCATAGATGAAAGAGCTGACATCCCTCTAGGATAAACTAGATGAAAACCAAAATACACAACAACGAAAGGCAGCCCTTGCATCCGTGAAATGGAACTTATTCAACACTAGAAGGAAAAAGTGGTCAAGTTGTCAAAAGAGTAACAGGAGAGCCTGATACACATAGATATATGTGTGTGAGAGTATGTGTGTGTGTGTGTATATGTGTGTGTGTGTGCATGAGTGTGTGAGAGTGTGTGTGTGTGAGTATATTCGAGTGTGTGAGTATCAGTGTATGAGACTGTATGTGTGTGAGTGTCTGAGTGTGTGAGTGTATGAATGTGTGAGTGTGTGAGTGTGTGTGTGAGTATATTCGAGTGTCTGAGTATGAGTGTGTGAGTCTATTCGAGTGTGTTAGTATGAGTGTGTAAAAGCGTGCGTGTGAGTGAGACAGCGTGTGTGGACATGGGTGTATGAGTATTGTGACTGTGAGTGTGTATGAGTGTGTGTGTGCATGTGTGTGTACAAGTGTGTGTATGAGTATGTGTGAGAGACTGTAAGTGTGTGTGTGAGTGTATGAGTGTTTGAGAGAGAGTATGAGTGTGTGTGAGTGTATAAGTGTTTGTGAGAGAGTGTGAGTGTGTGTGTTTGAGTATGTGAGTGTGTGAGAGTGTGTGAGTGTGTGTATGTGTGTGCGCGAGTGTGTTACTAAACAGAAGAAGCCAGTGTGAGAAGACTATGCATCATAGGGCTCTTAAACCATGGAGACAATGAAAAGACCAGTGGCTGTGGCCGCCAGACTTGGGAGGAGGAGTGACACTCAGGTCATAGAGGACTTTTAAGGCAGAGAATCCTCCTTGGGATGCCATCGGGCTGGATACCTGTCTGTGACATGATTATGTTGGTAAACCATGTGCTGTTGGAGCTTACCAGGAAGCTGGCTCTTTGCCTCCGTGCTTTAGACCCAAACATTTTTATCTCAAAGTGTCCTCCAAGACCACCACCCACCCTGTCCTAGAGCAGGCTACCCCCTCCCAACACTGTAACAAGAAAAATGAAAAACAGCAACAGCTGAGGGTCTTAGAAACATTACGATCCCCTGGGGGTGGTTAATCATGGAAGGAGAGAGAGGTATACAGAAGAAAAAGGAAGGAGAGTAAAATAACAGAAAGGACTCTGGGAACTCTATAAGGAATCATATACTGGCTACATTACCTAAAGTTACATAAATACATCTATGTTTGTGTATAAATATTCATACATAGTTCAGATGGAATTTTCTCATCTGGGCTGATAATGGCCCCCTTAGCGCTATAGACTGCCTATCAGAAACCCCAACACTAAGCATGCAAAGGCCCCGTTAGGCTTGTTGGTGAGGGTTGTCCAAGAGAATCCCAAAACATTATAGGCTATGGAATTGCCCTGTGGTTTTTGCCCCCCAGAAGTGGAAGTTAAGTCCCCATGGGTGAAGATACCATGGACTTTGGACACAGGATCCAGAAGTCCTGAGCTTGAACTGACCTAAAATCCTCTTTCCTGACAACTAGCTTTCATGGTACCAGAAGGCACCATCCAAGTTTTTTTTGGGGCACTGTGTATTCAGATGCTGATTCCTGTGCCCAGATAACAGGTTACAGTTCCAAACGGTCCCAAAGTTATGTAAAAATTGTTTTCCATCACCTTTGATTGGTTAATAAAGAGCTGAGCAGCCAATCAGCTGGCCAGAGGAGAATAGGGTGGAACTTCTGATCCCAGTGTAAAAACCAGAGTAAAGAGGACCATGAGGAGAAGGTGTGGAGATACCATATGGGTTGACCAGGGGGATCGTTAGGTCGAGATGAGAGAGCAGCTCTGAGGTCACACATGGACCAGTGACAGCCAAGGCGAGACCAGATGTCAAGTAATGGGGAATTTGGCTGGGTACTCAAAGCCCAGACAGGCTAGAATAGATCAGAATCTGCCCAGTTTAATGCTAGCAACTTGTTAATTAAAAAATTTTGTGTCTTTCATTCAGGAGCTAAAATGGGCTAGAGGAGGTATAAATACACTCTGAAGTTATTTGAAAGCAAAGGGGGCATAAGAAAGCCCCCAAGAATTACTTTTACATCTAAAGTAAGGAAGCAATCATCAGTCTTATGCAGCCATGACACCTATGAACCACAACAATGACCAGCAAGGCCTGATCACCCTAAGGAAGCAAGCAGTGTCACACACACACCTTGATGGTGACCAATAGCTCTCCAACTGGACCTTAGGGCTGCTCACAAGAGGGAGACCATGCCTGGGACTAAACAAGTAGCCAACCATATGAAGATTGGGTAGTCATGGATCTTGCAGCAGAACCTACAACTGACATTTTACTAAAACAGCACAATCCCTAACTACATTCTAAGTATCCACAGGTGAGTGTAGTTCTTAGCCCTCCTCAAGGATGAAGACCGTCTTAGAAACAACCACCATCAAAATGCGGAGAGCAAGACACTGTGCGGAGCCCAGTCCAGCTGATGCGTCTACAATACAACCTCTGTACCTACAGCTCTGGTATCATATTGCAGAAGAGGGGCCAGAAAGATTGTAAGAGCCAGAGGAACAGGAAGTTTTCGATAAGACTGTGTCCCCTAGAAATGTCAGAAGCTGTGCCCATGAAGTCTTATCAACACAAGTGTCTAAGACCTGAACAACGATGGCATCGGTAGGCATGCTAACAAAAGGGAAACTCAGGAGAGGTGGCCCTGAACTCATATACACACAAGGAACAGTATGCAGAGTGGTTGCATTTATATATTTAGGAAATTATACATAGACACACACACACATATATATATGTATATATATATACATACATATGTATATATATATACATATATATGCATATGCATATACCTGCATATACAGACATACATGTACATATACACACATTCATATGTATATATATTTATATGTCTATATATGCATATTTACATATATCAACAATTAAAGAAAAAAGGCCATAAATTTGAGAGATATAAAAGCAGTCCATGGGAAGGGATGAAAGGAGGAAAGGGAAAGAGTAAAATTTTGTAATTATATTATAATTTTTAAAAATCATTATAAAAGCACCATGTCCTTGAGAACAGCTAGAAGATGAGCTGTTTCTGAGCCGTTGCTATGGTTATTCTATTATCTATAGCTGCCTGGGATGAAGATGCGAAATCGGGAACGCATCCCCGGAGAGAACAATTGGAATTCCAGCTTACAGTCCTCAGCTGGTTTCAACTGGATGCTCTAAGCACCCAGTCTGATGCTGCTGTCTACTGGCTGCTCACCGTTTTCTTGAGCTTGCTTGCTATAAGCCTGACAAACTTACTCACTGAAATCCACAACCACACCTCTCACATGCCAGTCTCCAGACATCACAACAAGCTGTCGTTACAGTTTCAGTGAAGCTCAGAGAACATTTGTCAAGATGAGCCCTAAGAGGTGACCTTTGGTGACTGTGACATGCCCACCTAACTCCACTGACTGGGACACACAGAGCACACATGCAGGAAAAATGGAGAGTCGGGGACCATCTGTACCTGGTAGTCAGTTTCTCGGGGCCTAAAACTGCTCTTTAAAAAGTAGTTTGGGCTGAGGAGATAGCCTGATCAGTAAGTGCTTGCCTTGCAAGCTAAGAGATTTAAGTTGAGCCCCGAAAACCTATGTGGAAAAAGCTGGGCATGGTGGTGAATTCTTTTAAGTCCACTGATAGGGACACAGAGACAAGCAGAATCCCCAGTGCTTGCTGGCCAGGCAATCTGGCCTACTTAGCAAACTCCAGGTCAGTGAAAGTCACTAACTAACTAACTAACTAACTAACTAACTAACTGACATAAATAAGAGTTCCCTCTGACACACATATACACAAATATACAGAAGCAGGGAGGGAGGAGAGAGAGAGAAAGAGAGACAGAGACAGAGAGACAGAGACAGAGACAGAGAGAGTCTATTTAAAGAAACAAAGCAAAGGGGTTCCAGTGTACATTTTACCAGTTATTCAGCACAGGGTTCAGAAAAATCTCTTCTCTCCAGGAGGGGCCCAGCCTCCAATCTCGTTAGCTTTTTAGGTGAGTGGTAGGATCACCCTTAATCTGGGTCACCACTTAGGACAATTTGCAGGTGGAGTCCTCTGCATAGTGACTCAGCTAAATGCCATCTTCCTGGGTCTCCCTTGACCACCCTTCTCCGACCCACTGTCTCCTCCAGAGTATGATGCTCTGCCTGGAAACACACCACTCTCTAAAATTCGCCTGTTCACAGGCTTCTGCCACTCACACCAATAGAATGTAATCGCCACAAAAGGCAGACACTCTGTCCCTAGAACTCTGTGCCTAGAACAGCAGGTGGCGTGATACGTAGGAGCTCAGTAAATACTTATTGACTGAATAACCTTGTTACTGACCAGCTGTACTGCCAAGGGTAAAGCAGTTAAACCTTCCTGGACCTCAATTTACTCATCTGTAAATGGGCAATTATACTTAATAGTTGCACTGTCTTGCCTCAACGCTCTGCGTGTCCTAGCCAGGATCAGAGTGACCTTGTTTTCTGACTCAAGGGCTCCTTGGGCCACAGGATGACTGGGAGGTGCTTAGGAGTTGCACCTCCAGTGGCTTGGAGTTGCCACACCTTCTTGCCTGAGGGTCTTCAGATCCAGAGGGAGGTGGGAATGTGTGTTGGTAGATGGGTGTTGTTGGGGGGTGCCTTCCCTAGAATGACATCTTCAAGAGGGCAGGCATCTTGGATTGCAATAGTGCCTAGCACCCAGCAGCCATATAGATTGTTCTGGAATGAGTAAGGAACAGCACATGCCAGCCATGCATGTTTCTATTCCTGGCTAAGTGCTGTGTGGGATGCAAACAGCACTAGTAGATCCCCTCCCACCCGCAGAGCCCTCTGTGAGCTGTTTGTACTTGCCTCAGCTCCTTCGATCCTCATGACAAGCCCATGAGATAAGCGTTATTAGGTCTCATTATCCCCAATTCACAGATGAGATAACTAAGGCACAAAGGGTTCGAACTGCCCAGGGCCACATTGGAGGTGAATGGTAGAGGCTGAGCCCTCTCTCCAGACTCCATGCTACAGGCACGTGTGTGTGTGTGTGTGTGTGTGTGTGTGTGTGTGTGTGGCTGGCCGTGCAAAGCTCAAGTGTGAGTGCGTGTGAGTGAGCATGGGCAGGAAGACTCATGTTGAGCCAGGGCACGGAGGAAAGGGCCGGTGGGCAGGAAGAAAGCAGAGCCACCTGCTATGGTGTGGGGATCTGCACTATGCTAGTGAGCCAAGACCAGGAAGAAGGTCCTTGTGAGGGGCCCGTGACCCCAGTAGGGGATGATCTGCAGGAAGTGCACTGCCTCCTGTGAGACTGCCACTCTCAGGCCCAGGCTTGCCCAGCTCCTTGAAGGTTCCTCACGGAGCACAGATGCCAAAGACGTGGGCAAACAGGTTTGAGGAACACAAAACCTACTCCAAGCTTTCTCCTTTTCCTTGGGTGAGGCACCAGGCCTGAGCCATCTCTCTCAGGCCACAAGAATTCTTTCTAAATGGTGTATGTTCCCCTCTTGTCTTTGCTAAAGTCACTTACAAGCCTCTGAATCAAACCTACTTATTTACACACAATTTCCCAGCCACCCAGATTCTGCGCTCCCCTGCCCCCTCTGGAAGCCAATGATCTATTTTTGTCATTCCCTGGCTCCCACCTCTGCCTTTTGGGACCCATTTGGGGACCCTGTGAGTTCTGTCTTGCCACTTTCTGTTTCCTGTTCCTGAGGTACCTTCATCTTCTGCTCGATGTCTGAGTTGGTCCTTCAACCCTGGCCCTGGTCACTGGCACCTTTCCTGTAATTGGCAGCTTCAGAGGTAGAGCTCAAGGCCCTGTGCCTGTACCAGATCTCACTTTGTTTTAGGGGTGTTGCAGCTTCTGATCATCCTGCACCAATCCCCATCAGAGATCCCTGGGGTACAAGCAGCTTAGCAAAGGCCTTGAGGCTGTCCTACCAGAGACCAGGGGTTGATGGGATGGAAGCATTGAAGAGGAAACCGAGGGCAGAGTGTGCAGCAGAGGCAAGGACAGATGCTTGCTCACACCTGCTAGGCACTCAACAGGGCAAAGGTCACCTCAGTTAGCACCAGGACAAGGCTAGTAGACAGGACGACCACTACAAAAGCTGACACCAAAGCGTCTTTGTCTAGTGACAATGACGTTTCCCTTGTCTACTCCCTGCCTTGACAAGGCCCCAAATTTCCAGAGGCAGTATGTGTGGACCACTCACAGGCCAGGCTGCTGGGTTTGCTGCTCATACCACATGACTGAGCCCCAGAAGCACCCCCCTCAGCCCATCCAAAAGACCAGACCCCTCATTCCTGCTTCATTGACAGCTCTGGGTGCAGCCTATCCTGTCTGAAACAACTGGAAATGGGCTCCCAGAGCAATACGAGGATGCCGACTGCCCCTAAAAAAGGCTAATAGTCAATCATTGACCTCATTAGCCAGTGACTCCTTCATGTTCCTGTTTAGCACCTACATATGTTATCTCGATGACTTCACCAGGCAGGCAGTTCCCTGAGATGGTTCTGGAGGCTACAGTGACATAGTTCCAAGCCTAGCTGAATGGGATAACCATATTTCCACCCAGCCTGGAATAGTTCCATCTTAATGGTCTGCTATCTCAGAATCATTACTGACAGACTATCATTCTCATGCTCAGTATCCTAATTTGATTCTACATTGGGTGACTGCTCATGGGCCCTGGTCAGAGAGAGCGTCCTGTGCATCATGTGATGTTCCCTAGAGGAGCAATGGGGCCGAAAGAGTCAGCCACCAGAGGGCACCAGTGAGCTGCGTTTGTCTGGCTTGTCTTTGGAAAGGCACTGGTCCTGTGGGAGGGTAGGTGGAGGCAGCTGAGGAAGTACCCAGCCAGCCTCTGTACAGAACCCCAGCTCTGCTCAGGTCTGCTACAACCCAGCTGGATCCACCTCTTCCATCTTCCCAGCAAAGAGAGCTCAACTAGGCATGAGGGTCCAGGAGGGAAGAGAAACACTAGACCCACTCCATCCAGCCTGGCCATCCTCCTGTCAGGCCGCAGCTTGGGCTCCACAGTAGGACTTAGAACACTCTGACTTGGATGGACCACGGATGCGGCTGCATTTCTGATATTTCTATCTGTGTGACCTCAGGCACATTATTGACCCCTCTAAGCCCAGCTGACTCTCATAACAAGAGTGTTTCCTTCCTTAGGCTGGTGTGGGGGCATGCCCTAAAGAACAAGAAGCCTGTGGCTCCATTCCTGGCACCCAGATGAGCATTTCTTATGGTGACACATGGCTTCAGATGGTCTTAGACTCACAAGTTTTCTCTGTGTAGAGAGATGCCTCTGCAATAGGCAGAGATGGACATCAAGATACAAGGGAAACATCACTTAACCCAGATGAAATTTTTGGCAAAGAGGCAAGCAGTTGTATAAAAGAAGTCATAGATGCCTCGGTGTCAGACAGAGCCTCATTCAGATGGACAGACATCTATGCATAGGGTAGAGAACAGACAGACACCTGTTTGTCCAATATGGTTCCAGACGACGCAATTATTTTGTTGTTGTTGTTGTTTTGTTTTGTTTTTGTTTTTCAAGACAGGGTTTCTCTGTATAGCCCTGGCTGTCCTGGAACTTACTCTGTAGACCAGGCTGGCCTCGAACTCAGAAATCTGCCTGCCTCTGCCTCCCAAGTGCTGGGATTAAAGGCGTGCACCACCACCCGGCTGACATAATTATTAATAACCTTCCCTTCCCCCTTGTAGTGTCCCAGTTGGGAGAGTCAACTACATGGTGCTGCCTACTAGGCGTCAACTATGTGCCAGGGTTGGTCCCAGGCATGGGGAACGGGGAGGGAGATGATGTCCCAACTGCCACTCTCCAGGTTCCACTACTCCTCGAGGACACAGACTGAGAAATTAATGGGGAAGGTGGGGCTGGCCATGCTGCTGGAAGTCCCCTCAAGAACATGCCAAGAAACATCTTTGGATAGATCTACCTTTCTTGTTTATTCAGAATCATAGGATTTTAGTATTTTCCAGCTTTATAAGCTACTTTTTTAAAAAAATCAATTCACTATGTAGTTCACAGCAATCCTCCTGCCTCAGACTTCCAAGAACTGGAAATTTTTTTTAAAGATTTATTTTTTTATTTATATGAGTACACTGCAGGTGTCTTCAGACACATACTAGAAGAGTGCAGTGAATCACATTACAAATGGTTGTGAGCCACCATGTGGTTGCTGGGAATTGAACTCAGAACCTCTGGCAGAGCAGTCAGTGCTCTTAACCACTGATCCATCTCTCCAGCCTGGGGGGATTTTTTTTTGTACCTATCTATTTGTCTCTGTGTATGCTGTACAAACAGTTGTGTGTTCTCTACATTCTGTATAGAGGTTCACCTACAGGTATAGGTCAGAGGGGGCAACTTGTGGGAGTTGGTTCTCTCCTTCTACCATGTGAGTCTCTTGGTCAGATTCAGGTGGTCACGTTTAATGGTAAGTGCCATTATAAGCTGAACCATCTGGTCAACCAGCACTGAAATTATTATAGGCATGTGCCATGTCCAGCTAGAAGTGGTGCTAATCCATAATCATATATATATATATATATATATATATATATATATATATATATATATA
>NW_021604762.1:730581-746466 GCF_004785775.1 Grammomys surdaster | reverse complement strand
ATATATATATATATATATATATATATATATATATATATATATATATAATGAACTAGGCGATGGTATTCCTTGCACTGGCCAGGATCCTCCTGGGGCATCTGAATTGTTTTGCAGGAGGATGGTGCCCTGAGCCAAGGGCTAGAGACAGTCACATGCCTATCCTAGGACCAGGGATGCTTTCGAGGTGCAGGCATTTCAATATCAAACCCCTTGCCAGCATCCCACAACCCACTCTCCCAACCCCTTGCCTTGTCTGTAAGCCTCCCTGGTCCTTCTGAGCTAGGTCCTCTGTGTCCTGCTTAGTTAACTTGAGGGCACTCCCTGGTGGGCAGTAGAGTCTCCTTGTCCATCCAACGATGTCACAGGAGAACTTTGTCCTGCTTCTCAGCAGAGCATGTCCTGACCCCATCCCACAATATCCTGGGTGACTGCATGAAAACCCCAGAGCTCCCTAGCACTGGAGGAGCTTTGCCTTATTTAGACATGGTGCCCTGGAGGAAGGAGAAAGGGAAGGAGGGGGAGGGGAGAACAAGTAGATAGACACGAAGGAGAAGGAAGGAGGTTGGAGGATTCTGAGAACTAAGGGTCATGATGACATCATCACAGAAGGGTTTTGCTGGGGTTAGTGGGTGGGGGCGGGGTCCAGTGGCTGGGGCTCACGGTGACTCATTTATAGGAATGGGCTTTGTGTCTGCAGCAGTCATTTATTTAGTAAGCCATTAATTGTTTCGACACTCATTTATTGAGTTGTTATTATGCTTCAGGCCCAGGACTAGGCTTCAGAAGACAGAGATCACTGCCAGGACTGGGAGCTCAAGGCCCAAAGGGGAGAGATGAGGCCACTGCTGTGTGTGGGTGTGTGCAGGAGCAGAGGGACCTGTGACAGGCGTTCTAGTACATCACAGACACAGAGGCAACAGACTGGCTCCGTTGGAGGAGGTAGTGGCTAAGAAAGACTTCCCTGGGAGGGAAGGTAGGGAAAGGTACGGGGGGTGGGGGGAGAAGAAAGAGGAAGAGGAAGGTAAGGAGGAGGAGGAGAGGAGGAGAGAACCATATATGGATAGGAAGAGTATATACTGGAAGGCTGGAAGGAGGGCTCTGGAAGCATAGGGAACTGACAGGTACCAGAGACATGATGGCAACAGCAAGATTTACACTTGAAGGGTAGTGACATGGCCTGTCCAGTAATGGTACCTGCTGACCTGAGTTTGATCCCTAGGCCCCACATTGTGGAGGAAAAGAGAATCAATTCTGAAAAGTTGTTCTCTGTGTTCCACATGTGCTCTGTGGTACATGAATGAGCATACATACACACACGGATGAGGGGAGAATAAAGAAATAAACAAATGCTTTAAAATGTAAAAGGAAAATAGAAATGCTCTTGGAGAGGGAACAGCCAGTGTCCTGTGCCCTGGAGGTGTGGCTACATCCTTCACATTCGGGGCTAGCTAATGTGACCTTGACAGACTGGTCCTTGCTGTAAGTGATGGTTCATAGGCCTATCCGTACCAGCTCCCTCCTTCCTCAGAGGCAGCCCAGAGTCCATCCCGATAGACGGAAAGGGTGAGCCTTAAGCAGAGCAACGTGTGCCAGACCCCACAGTCAACAGCAGTGGAATCAGAGCGACTGTAGCTTGCGGCCACCTGAGGATTCCCTGCTTGATATCTGGACACAGTTCCTGTGTGGTCATTGCTAGTATCATATCCTTAAATAACAGGCAAGCCCAAGCCACCCAGGGCAGCCTCAGTTCTCAGGCATGCCATCTGACTCCAGGGCTCCTCATTCCCCAAAGGAAGACTCTGCTTCTGTGAAGAGACCGCCACACTTTATCCCAGTCAGGCCTCCACATCTCTAGGGAGATCACTGGGCTTCACTTCTTGTAACCAGACCCCAGGAGGCCATAGACTCCAAGAAAGACTTTCAGCCTTGAGATTCTTTTCTTCAAACAGGAGACCAGGCGTGAACCTTCCCACGGGCACTGGGTGTTAAAGTGACTTCTGCAGGGGCTTCCCCAGACCCTGTTCTTCCAGAAGCCACCCCACATGGCCTTGGTCACCATCATTGCCCATTTCTTCCAGTCACTAAAGTCCCAAACATATTTGTGCTTCTCCTGCTAACATTAATTTGAGTCTATTTCAAGAGAAACTCGGTAGTCTACCCGCTTCTGATTCACGCCCATTGAGCTCATCAAAACCAGAACAATTTGGTAATAGCTGCTGGGTTTACTGGACGCCCTCTGGGATCTGTGGAAAAAAAAAATACAACTCTGTTCCTCAGAAACAGGAAGTTTCAACAGAAGGAAGGACAGTTGCAAAAATCAACATTTGAATTGTTCTCGCCTGTTGGAGAGGTGTGTTCAGTGTTCCAATCCGATGGTCAGCAAACAATCCAGCACTTACTGTGTGCAGGGCCTGGGGACACGGGATTTTAAAGAAGAGTTTCTGTTTGGGGAGGGTTGCAGTATCTTCCAGAACACCGAACTTGGTACAGAGGGGAGGGGCTCGGGCCTGGGGCTTAGGGGGCTGGTTGCAAACTCACACAACAGAAATTTACTCTATTGAAATTCTGGAGGCCTTCCAAGATTACAGCTGGCTAACTTTCCCTGGTCTTCCCCTGGTTGTTCCTCTGTTTGTGTCTAAATCACAAGTCACGAGTGGTGGCTTACTCCTGTAATCCCAGCACTGAGGAGGCAAAAGTCAAAACACCACAAGTCTGAGCCAGCCTGAGCTACATATAGTGAGTTCCAGGCTGGTCTGGGTTACACAGTGAGAGTTTGCTTCAAAAAGCCAACAACAAAATAAAAGGCTATTGGTCACATTGGAGTAGAGTCTTTAAAGGCCTTTTCTTTAAAGGCACATACCTGTAATCCCAGCACTCAGGTTGATAGATGTTTAGGGCCATCTTCAGTTATACATTGAACTTGAGTCTAACTTGGGCTACATGAGACCCTGTCTCAAAAAAACCAAATAAGTAAATAAATAAACCATAAATACAAAAAATAAATGCCCTTTCTCTAAATATTGTCACATTCAAGGGTCCTGGGGCCTTCGGTCTCAGTCTGTAAATCTGGAGGAATGGTGGCAAGAACCCCCAGCCATGTCTTTCTCTTTGTGTCTACAGTTAGAATCCTGAATGAGGTCATCACAGGGCTTTCTATAGAAGAGTAGCAACGGCCACCACACTACCAGATCTGGTTCACATCTCACTCCTCCACTTAAGTATCAAGGTGATATAGCCCCAGTTCCCTCAGAAACATGAAGAAGATATTGTCTGCATCATAGGCAATGTAAGTGACAATCCAGAAAGTTCTTCAGTGTAAGAGACAGTGTCGGGTCTTGAGAATGCTCACAAGATTCAAGTTCTTTTCCTAAGCACGTTTTCCTCCTGGAGATTCTTCCCACAGGAAACTAAGGATGTTTCCTAAGACTTCTCTGGGGAGGAATCAGGTAGGAAATCTAAGAAACAAAGACTAAGATACCAGGTCCCCTGTCAGCCCACAGCTGAGTGTTGATTGCTGGCCCTTAGCCTCCCAAGCCTGGAGGCACTAAGACACTGGGGAACCTTGAAGACTATAGGCAGAATTACTAACCCTCACCTGACTCAGGATCTTCTGGCTCAGTACTGTGTCCAAAGAGCACTTTAAGCTAGATACAGTGGTGGCTGCCTATAATCTCAGAGTATTGGATTAGAAGCAGCAGAATTAAAAGTTCAAGGCCACCTTGGATGTCTCAGGAGACTCTGTCTCAAAAACCAGAGGACTTTGGGAGACAGGGGGTTGGGGTGACTCTATTTCAAAGGCATCCAGGTCTGTCCTGGACTTGAAGCCCATCCACAATCACTCACTCTTGGGATTTCAAAGTATGACAAAGAAATAGAGTCAGATCCAGGATGAGCCCAACTTGGAAACCCGGAGAGCAAAACAAGCCAAAGTTGGCAGGGCCTTTATGTCAGAGGAAATCTTCCCAGCCCATAGAGAGGCTGGACTGGGAATCAAGGGCTCTGCATTCGAATCCCAGCCTTATATTTCCTGTTGATGGAACACTGGGAAACCTATAGTCCAAAGTGGAAATCATATGCTTAATAGCATGAGTTATCATTTCTAAGTCCAAACAGAGTCCCACTGGCCTCTCTTCTGGCTAACACACTTCCCTGAACGCCTGGAGGTGGGGTGAAGAGACAGGTCCCAGCAGCTTTGGATTCTGCCATTCCTACACTGCCAGCACTCGATGCGTGCCCGCCCACTTCAGAGCACAGTCAGGGTGCATCTTTTCTTAAGAAGAGGAGCATTTCCTGTTTTGGAGGAAGAGGGACGGGGCTCTTCCTGGACCACACTGCCTCTTCAACCTCACCCCTCACCCTACTCACCACCACACCTCCCTCCCCGAATTACTCACTCCTGGAAATACGACTGATGACATCCAGATGAGTAAGAGGCTCATGAGCGTCACGGCCCGACTGCTGGGAGGGTGAATGAGTTCAGTGCTCCCTAGACCACAGCCACATAGATCTGCACCAGGAGTCCAGACAAGGCAACAGGCCTGGGGTGTGTGTGTGTATGTGTGTGTCTATATGTGTGTGTATGTGTGTGTACAGTGTGTGTATGTGTGTATACATGTATACATGTATGTGTGTGTACCTGTGCGTGTACATGTGTGTAGAGTGTGTGTATGTGTGTACATGTATGTGCATATACTTGTGTGTACATGTGTGTACATGTGTGTGTACAGTGTGTGTATATGTGTGTACATGTATGTGTGTACATGTGTGTGTATGTGTGTGTACAGTATGTGCATGTACTTGTGTGTGTATGTGTGCCTATGTGTGTGTGTATGTGTGTATGCAGTATGTGTATATACATGTATGTGTGTGTACCTGTGCATGTATGTGCATGTACCTGTGTGTACATGTGTGTGTGTGTGTGTACAGTGTGTGTATGTGTGTGTATATGTATGTGTGTGTACCTCTGTGTGTGTGTGTGTGCGCGTGCGGCGGGCGTGTGGCATGGGGGGGGAGGCTGGCCTTTATTTAGCAATGAATTACATATAAGCCCTCATCCATTGGTCTCTCTTCCTAGCCCCTGAGTGATGTTAACCTTTCTCAGCAACTGGTTACTACCATAACGCCCCTCTGAACGCTTCTCTGAACGCTTCTCTAGGCAAGTAGGCTCAGAGGACTGACCCCCTTGGAGACCTACCTGACTGTTCTACTGACCCAATTACCCAGCTCTACCCCAGCACAGCGAGGTATAGCAGCAGTCCTGAAATTGGTGATCCAGCCTCAGCTACTTTAGAAGGGCTCTAACCCCAGGGATTACCCTTGCAGTGGTGGTGCGTGCGTGCAGTGTGTGTGTGTGTGTTTATACTTTGAGAGATACCCTAATTCACAGTGTCGCTCAAATAGTTTAGGCCTGTTTTCCGTTTTCCATGTGTCTCCTTTTGGAACATTTAGCGGACATGGAATCACTGCAAAGGAATGTATTAATTCAATGCGTTTTGAAATGTCTCTTTAACATTCTTGGAGTTACAATGCAAGCTGAGCATACTAAAAGAGGCAAAACAACACGCAAGCTAGCCTCTCCTGGCACTCGGTAAATAGGGCTGAAG
Source organism: Grammomys surdaster (assembly GCF_004785775.1). Classification (NCBI taxonomy): domain Eukaryota; kingdom Metazoa; phylum Chordata; class Mammalia; order Rodentia; family Muridae; genus Grammomys; species Grammomys surdaster. The sequence continues at coordinate 740,863 of NW_021604762.1, read as the reverse complement.
CACCAGCTTCCCCATACCTAACATGGGTGTAGCCAGGACACGAATGGTATGGAAAATAACACCAGGACCGTGAAGCATGAGGCAGCCCCACCTCCGAGATCTTTCTTTTATGCTCCCCAAAACAGCCACTGCTCCAAACATTGTTCCTCACAGATCTTGAGGATTGCTGCTTGGGACCTTTTGGATTTCCTTCCAGTTGATCTAGATGAGAATTGAAGGACATGATCTAAACCTTTCAGGACAGAGGGACTAGAATTCAGAAGAACGTATTTTGGTCTGGGAACGGGGGCACATGCCTGCGATACTAGCACTTGGGAGGCTGAGGACAGAGGATTATTGATTGGAAGTTAGCTGGAGACACACACCCCTCTTCCAAAATGAATTGCTTGATGGCACTTTTATATCTCAGGCATGGGCTAAGACAGCAGAGAGAACGAGGATTCAATCATCCAGGGCTCCCCCAGTTTCGTGCCATTAGCTCCAGTGCCGTCTACTCTGCGTATAAGAGATAAAACTCTTCCCCCCATAACTCAGTGAAGATTTCTGATGCTAAAAAAGTCAGACAAACAGGCACAAACATCATTGGTAGACTCAGGACCCCTCATCTTTCTTTGTGCAAAGAGTGGCTTTTCAGGGGATTCGCTTGGGTGACCTGTCCATGTCCATTTCTGCCGGGGTGGCCACTGTTTCTTCCCAATGAGCCTTCAGAGTAAGGCATTTGCTGAGTAGAGCCGAGAGTCCAGGATTGATCACTCTGCTGTTCAGGGCTATCCAGTGGGTGTGGGCCTTGCAGGTTGCTCCATGCCTTCCCTGGATCTCCTGGCTACTGAACTCTACCCTCAATGTAGGCACAGGCAGCTGTTCCGCCTACAGTTCTTCCCAGTTCGTTCCCTTCTCTCCACACAGCCTAGGAGTCCTCTCTTCAGTCCTAGAAGAGTTCCTGACTGGAGGGCGAGACAGCTACGCTCCACCATGCTCTTTTCCAAATTTGTGCCCTAGCTGCCTCAAGGACCGAGATTCTGAAAATCAAATCCAAGATGGCCTTTCTTGGTTGAGCACCAGCCCCGAGCAAACAGCAAAGTGAGCATCAAGAAGACACTGAGGGGAAAGAGTCCCAGGTTCACAAAACCACTACCTCACAGGGAGCTCTGGCTGCCTGATTTAGGGCTTTCAGGAAAGCTGTAAGGGTCACTACATATGCTAGTAACAGAAGACCAGACAAGAGGATGGAGGGGACAGAGTGGAGGCAAGAGGTGGACCCTCAGGCATGCGCACCACTGCTCATCAGCAAAGGCACCAGTGTGCTTTGTGAGCAAAGGAAAGTCCTTCTTAATTAAAGGCTGCTAGAGCAACTGGATATTTAAAAGTATTACCTCACCTCAAACATAACATTGTTTGAGATGGACACAGACTTGTGCAAAAACTCTAAAGCTTGAAGTCTTCTCAATCTTTGTAGAAATAAAAAGGAAATATTAAAACCAGGGCCTTGTGAATGTTTTGCAAGTACACATAGAACCACTCATTCCTCATTTCCAGGCAGGATCTCACTGTTAACTAGATTAGCCTGGACTCTATACTTCAGGAAGAACTTCAACACACAATTCTCCTGCCTCAGTCTCTGCAGTAGCTAGGATTACAAATGTCTATTACCAGTCCTCGCACAAGTTTTCTAAACAGGCCCCAAAGAATCCAAATCAGAAATAAATAAATAAATAAATAAATAAATAAGTCTCAAGTTGGGAGGAGGCACGAGGGATGACACAATAAGATGCTTGCCTCACAAGAATCAAAATTTTTACTCGGGTAAAAAGCTAGGCATGGTAATGGCATATGCTGGTAATTACCGTGCTGGAGAGGTAGAGGCAAGAGGATCCCTGAGGCGCCCTGCCTATCCAAATCCATGAGCTTCAGGTTCCATGAGAGACCTTGTCTCAAAGAATAATACGAAAAGTGATTAAGAAAGAGATCCAATGTTGACCTCTGACCTTCATACACACCACTTGCATGTACACACAGATACATTCACACAGACATGTGCACACACACGAACACCAGAAAACCCACTGATAAGTTGGATGCTATGAACGTTTCTGCTTATCTCCAGCCTTGTTGCTCAAATCAGACCTTACTACCTTGTCCAGGCTGGCCTCAAATTCATTATCCTCCTGTCTAAGCTCACCCAGCGTCCAACACTGCCCATCCAAAGTCATATTTAAACTGGCATAGCTTCATTCTTGTACAAGGTATGGGTTTCACAGAAATATTTTCATTAGAGTAAAAAAATCATGTTTTTTTTAAATCAAAATATTGTTGAGCAATATTTTGAAGTGCCTCTTGGGAGGCTGAGGCAGGAGCATTATGAATTTGAGGCTCACCTGGGCTAAAAAGTGAGTCCCAGACCAGTCTGAACTACACAGCAAGACTCTTTTCTCAAAATAAAAGACACAGATAAACAGGCAAGCCAATCTGAAAAAGATATCACAAAATGCGTGTCTGTTAAAATTCTCATATCCAGGGTATAGTAACACCAACCAATTGATAATTCAAAGATCTAAACAGGAAAAGCTAACAAAGGAGAAGCAACCAGCCAGGTGTAGCCACATATACCTGCAATCCAGCACCAGGGAGGGTGAGGCAGGAGGATTGTGAGTTCGAAGACATCTTAGGCTATAACCCTGACACCCTGGTTTAAAAAATAAATTAAAGAAGAGCCAAAGAGTTGAAGAAGCATGCCATAAACAAAGATTACAAACTACAAGTGAGCAGATGAGCAGTGTTTAACATCTCCATGTTCACCGACAAGGTGTGAACCAAACACGAAGTGTCATTGCACGCTTGCTAGCATGGCTAAACTTAAGATGGGCAATCCCAAATGTCAGCGAGTACCTACAACAGCTATTACCCATGCATCCTTGCTGGGGATATAAAGTGAAGACCAGTTTTGAAAACTAGCAGTTTCTTCCAAAGTTACACAGCTACCTACACTATGAGTCACCCATTCCACCCCTAAGTATTTTCCCCCAAAGAAATCAAAACTTTTTTTTTACCATAAAAACATGCCCAAAAGATTCAAAGCAATTTTATTCATAAGAGAAAAAAAAACAGAAATAACTTAGGTGCCCATCAAGGGATAGATAAACAAAGACTGCGAGACCTCTCCACAAGATAGACTATTACTCAGCAATGAAGATGGACAGACAGCCGAAGGAGGCAACACGGACATCTCAAGTGTTCTGCAGCACAAGGTCAGCACAAGAGACTACTTGCTGTGCGAAGCTCTAAAGCAGGCGAGACTGATCTACCACGATAGAAATCAGAACACTGGTTGCCTCAGGGAGAGAGCTGGAAACTGTCAAGAGTGAAAAGGAGGCTTTGTTGGGGGAGGAAGTGCGCTCTGTCTTGCTTGCAGCAGTGGTAACTTGGGGTTTGTGTCTGTCAAAACTCATTGGGTTTTACTCTTAAGATTCACCCTTGATGCTATCTGTAGCCTGTGCCTTGATAGCAGGGAGCTGCCAGAGAGATCTGGCATAGAGATTCTGGCTAGAGAGCTCCAGCTTTACAACATGGAGGAGTTGTGCTGGCTGGCACAGAGCAGGACTATACTTAGGACCAGCAAACTCTGCTCTTAGAGATGGTCAAAAAGTAAATTTTATCACCATAAAACACACAACAACAACAACAACAAGAAGACATGTGCTACCACTCAACCAAGTCCTATTCCCTAGGTTCCAAAATAGGATTTATGTTTGTTACTAATTTGAGACAGGGTCTCACTGTTTATTCCAGGCTAGCCTCAGACTCTATCCTGCCTGTCTCCTGAGTACTAGAATTACATGTCTGAGCCTCTACACCTGATTCATAATTTGACTTCTTAATTGGATACTTATATTGTTTCATAAGATAAGAGAGGGACATGTCATATGAGGTACATCTTACCGTGATATACTAACCTAAAAAACTACCAATAAACGGGCTTGTGGGCACCCATGGCTCAGCCCCATTCTGACTGTTGGCATCTGTGTTCCTGATGGCATCATAACTGCCCATATGGTTTGGAGGAAGATCTTAGCAAGTGGCTGTATAGCTTTTGTTCCTTACTGAGTGGAGTAAATTTTAGAACTATGCACTGACAAGTCCTATCTCAGGGATGTTGGTTTCTTGTGTCTCCATATTGGGTCTTTTCCATAACTGACCTCTCCTGTTCCAATCCCACCTCCAGACACTTCAGACAGCAACAGGTACTTGTCAGGGTGACTATGCTCTCCCCTCTACAACTTCCTCTGATCCAGCAAAGCCCTTCAATAAAGAGGTAGCCTGTAAGGGCAGTCTGAAGCTACTTGGGCTCATTTGCCTTGTGAGTCTTTTTGACAGGGTATAGGGTGTACCCCCATGCTCTAGACCTTAATCTCGGCAGAGGACAAGGCCCATCTGTATGCCTGGCTGCTGTAGTCAGTCAGCATCCCGTCTACTTTCTGGAGTACTCAGGAGGAAGGGACAAGGGATGAGGAAGTCTTTAAGTTTCCCAGTGGTTAGATTGGCTTTCAACCTTGAAAACCAATGTCCCTCCGCCCTCAGCAGGCAGGACTGCATCTGGAAGCAGCCCCAACCTAGTGTCACAGTGTCGACATATTAAACAGGGAGCGTGAAGACAGCATTTGTGGTACCAGAGACATCTGGGCTAAGATGGATTCAGTAGAGTCAGGATTTCTACACAAGACAGCCCAGTTGTCAGACTGAGGGGTGTCATAGACCTCTTAAATCTTTTGTTGTGTCTACTTGAATTTATTCTTATTTTCTTTAAAAAAAAAAAAGAGGGGGGAAGAGATTCGGGATGGTCAGGGAAGTAACTCAAACACTGAACAGGGAGCAAGACTCTGAGACTTACGGTACTCCCTGTACCTCAGCCTCAGATCTCTAACAGTCTTCCACCCCATTCTCTTTTTAACAAAACATCCAGAGCAGAGGTAGAGGTATCTAGAGTCGTCACTCAGATTTTGAACACTGGGAATCGAGGTGGGAGGTAGGGAGAGTCCGAAAATAGGAGCTGAGAGAAAGGGGAAGGGATGAAGGGGAGGTAGGCTCTAGAGGATGGAGTCTGGCCACAGGGGGCGGAAGTGAGCCAGTTTCGGGGTACCCTTCCCACACTCCCTGGACCCCACCCAAAGCACCCCATAGTTTGTTCTGCAGTCCACTCCCCTACTCCTGAAACCTCACAGGCCTGGCTCCAAGTCCTCCAGCGCCTCCTCCAGAGCCCGCCCTCTGCTAGGCCAGCCTCTCCTGCTGCTCTCTGATGGACTGGCTGACCTTGCCAGCCTGGGTGCTCCGCTCCAGCTCCTTCACCTGCCACAGTTTCTTCCTTAGTTTCTCTGTGGTGGCAGCAGAGTCCGGTGCATCAGAGGCAGCTAGAGGGTGGGCTGGGAGCCTTGGAGAGCACTGAGTGCTGGGCCCATGTCTCCCAGAGACACCTTATCAACAGTCCTGCTCAAGGCCTCAGCGTCTTCCTCTGGCTGCTGCCTCCTCTTCTCCTTCTGCTTTAGGTTCCGTTTGGCTGTTAGAAAGGCCTACTTCACCACCTCAAGTCTGGATGAGGTGACTGGTGTGGTGACCTCAAGGCTCAGCCCTGGGGGAAGTTCTGGTTTACTCTTGAAAAACTTGAGACATCCTTCTCTGACTCTCCACTTGCGCCAGACTCTCGGGCTTCTGTATTGAGACAATGTACTTGCCTATTTTATGCTCCTTTGGTTCCGTCCTCTGGCCTTAATGGTATCCAAGGGTAAAGTTAAAAAGAAGGGAGAGGTTGGGCAATTCCCACCCCTATCCCTGTAGCCTTAGGAGTGCCAGAGGTTTTCCTCTGCAGATTTTCCCCTGGGATTCAGAGGCGAAGTGACTTCTTGCACTTCACTCTGAAACTTTTAATAGTCTCTGTCCTATTTTGTTTTCTAAAAAGGCAACGATTGGAAGACTATCTGTGAGACAGTCTGAGCCCAGGAGGGTCCCTAGAGGAGCATACAAAGAGAAGAAACTCCCCTCATTGGATCCAAGTATACTTTATATTGTGCTGGGATCAAGGGAAGGAAGTATGGTGGGCCTGCTTCCCTGGAGCATGCTGTGGGAGGCCCAGTCCCACTAGCCTAGACTCTGTCTTTCTCTTGAGTCTTTTTTCCGTGACCTCTGCTCTATGACCTTTGCTCTATGGCCTTTGCCCCTATGACCTTTACTCTGTGGGTTTTGCTAAGCCATCATCTGTAAGGATGTGAGGAGCTCTGAGGATGGAGTAGCTCTGGTCATTCTATGATGAGCTCCTTAGCCCTGGCTAGGACCATCCATAGTCCCCCTGACTCTGACAACTCATGAACCAAGAATGGGGCAGGGTGGAGGGACACAAGAGACTGAGAAGAGCTGACCAGGCAGGAAGGTTGAGCAGTGGTATAGATGGTGGATTATGGGGAGAGAGAAGGCTGTTATCCTTGGCACCATGATGAATTAATGAACTCAGCTAGTTACAAGACAGACATATAGCCTGAGCTATCATGACACCCAGCCTTTACAGTTCTCTAACCCCTGCTGACTAGACCTTCTGTCTCTTCCTTGCCTAAGAACACCCTCGGGGCAATGGTAGGGTCTGGCCTTGAACAGCAATGGCTGCTCTGGAAAAGAGGAGAGATGATATTTAAGCTACACTATCTACAGATCAGGACCACACTGAAAACTCTCCTAAGGATGATGTCATTTGTTCCTCACAGTACCCCAAGAGATAGGTTCACTATTACTACCTCATGGATGCGAATGTTGAATCGCCCTCACTGAGCCTGAGATCTGGAAAGCCTGGACTGATCTAGAGAACCCACCTGCATTCAGGGTCCCCCCACCCCCAAAGTCCCGTGTCTCCAGGTCTTAATGGTCTGTTGTTAGACCTCACTAGCAGTCACCCTGGGTAGACAAGACCACATTCTCACAAAGCCCAACTTCCTTCCCAGACTCCCCTCCCCCATTGTCCTCTGCCTGGTTTTCCCATGGAGGTCTCTAAGGACCACAAACCAGTCTTTTGACTCTAAACTCTTGCTGCCCTCACAGCCTGGAATGCAGGCTCCAGGGACAAATGTGGGCATTTCAGTAAGGCAACAAATGCCCTGGTCTGACTCCTGCCGTGATAGACTGGTGCATGGCAGAAGACTGGCTCCTCTCAAGGAGAGAAAGGGCCCATGGAAGGCTCCTCACTCAGTGGTCCATGGACGGTACTGTGAATTCATCAGGTCTTTATTTGGAAGCCACCAGACACTCAGATCCTGTTGTCAACAAAATGGGAAGAGAACCCAGGCAGGAAGGTCATGGTTCCATTTCCCAGCAAGAGCATCAGAGGGTAGGGAGTGTCTCTCCTCACAGAATCGAGGAGGGAGGCTTCCCTGTCCACCAAGACAGAAAAAGACTCAATTTTCTTGCCTTTTACAATGGTGGAGAAGGGTGTAGGGGTAGGGGTGGGGGTGAGGTGACGGTGTGGATGTGGGGGTGGGGGTGGGGTAGGGGTGACGTGAGGGTGTATAGGGGTGAGGGAAACCTGTTGCATTCCCAGCATTCTGCCTTCTTGCAATTGGTGGAAACTTCAGATTGGCATCGACTTTCTTCACACAATAGATTTCGAGGTTCAAAAGCACCAGCACAATGACTTTTATATATTTAGAAATAGTCCCACCCCCACCTCCAAAGCTGAACACTTGTTTCTGTAAAAATAAATACAGGGCAAGAATGCCGCATGGCTGCCTAGCACACAGGTGACTGTTTTGCAAGCGGCCTGCCCACCTGCGTGGGTGGGGACCTGCCCACAGCTGTCACCCCCTGCTCTTAACTCCTCTGGGCACACCCAGCTCATTAGACCATGGCCACACCCAGCTGCCCCATTCCTGGCTGAACCAGAATGCCAGGAGCCCAAGGCGGGCCCCTTGAACTCCAAACAATGGGTTGTGCTGTAGTAACCAGGGCTCAGGGCCTCAGGCCCCAGAGAGCTGGAGCTGGCTCTGGGATCCTCCCTCAGGATGCCAGGAAGCCTTTGGGTCTTGTGAGATGGCCTGGCCCCCTGCACCTGAGTGAGGGCCACAGCAGGCAGACACCCCATTGGGAGCAGGACTGAGTTCTCCGTGTTAAAAGTAGACAGTCTGGATCTGCCCTCCTGGTGGAGGGTGAGTAGCAGCAGACATTATCTCACCCCTGTTCAACGTCCCCCTGGGGCAGGCAAGGGATGGGACTTGTTCCTACTTCATAGCTGGGGAAGCCAAGCAGAGGGGACGGGATGGGCAGAAAGGAAGTTGTCAGGTACAGTCCAGCACCTGCCCTGTGTATGGAAAATGCCTCTGCTGGCCTGGCTGCTGTCCTTGGGATGCAGGACACACACACACACACACACACACACACACACACACACACGGGGGGGGGGGGGCGCGCACACACACAAATTCAGACCTCTTTGCTCTACTCTCTTGCAGGGCTACTACATCTTCCGTCTCCAAGGCCCTTTGGGCAGGGTCCCTCATTTATGGCACTACCATCCTTGAGGCACCGTGTGGCATGAGGAAGGACAGGGTGCCTGGCCCAACCCCACCTGCAAAGTACATCTCCCAGGCAATTCTGCTAACTCAAGACAAACCGGATTGAGGTTAGGCGAGTGGTGACACACTGCTACTTGTAGAGGCTCCCGGCCTTCTGCTCCCATGACACTGGGAGGTGAGCGAGGCAGCTATCCCTGCCTAGTCATGTGAGTATTCAGAGGGCCAGCATGGAGCTATGGATGGCCAGCTGGAAGGCACAGAGTCTGTACTAGAGAGCCAGGATCCCAGAAAGAGCCCTCATTTAGGCAAGAGATGCAATAGCCTGAACCCAACCACGGACAACCAGAGGGCTCCCTCCTGCCTCGCTTTGTGTCTTATCATATAAAAGAGCCTCTCACTCCGTGAGCCTCCGTTGTCATGACGCCGTATATAACAAGAGCCTCTTATTTTGTGAACCTCCATTGTCATGAGGCCGTCTTCCCTGGACCCCAGTTCCTACTTGCTTCTCTCAATAAAATCCACTCTAATTGGGGATGAGAATTTGTCCTAAATTAAAGGCAGAACAGGGATGATGGTGGTGGTGATAAGCAAAGGCTATGGGACTTCATAGCAGGTAGCCTTGGGGCCTCCAGACAGAAGAGAGAAATAGAGGGAACCTATGAATAGCCAGGAGGACCTGTCTCAAACCCATTTCATGAGGTTGGCCGAATTCAGGTCTCCAAAGCCAGGGTGGGACACTTGGGCTCAGAGCCCTCTCCTGGTCATGTGGGCAGAGAGAACTTGAGCGGATGGGTCACGAAGATGGGGAATGTGAGTACTGACTGTCCTTGGGGGCCGCAGGGTACCAATGTCTTCTTCCTTAAGGCCAACTCTGCTAGACACTGTCATCCCTTAGAAGGGCCTGGGACAAAGGCGTTTCTACAAGCTTCTTATTTATGTATTATTTACTCCTTATTCACGCTGGTTAGTCATTTGCAGGGTGATATTTTGGTTTACAAAGTATTTGGCGCATTCGTAACGTCATCTGAGCATCTTAACAGGACAGTAGAGATGCTTCATTATATTGCAAGCTAGATGAAGCTTGGTGGGTTTAAGCAGTTTGCTTTAGGCATCTGTATTAGTTACTTTTCTAGTTTTCGTTGCTGCAACAAAGTACCCAAGAAGGGCAATGCAAGGGAGGAAGGGTTTCTTTCGGCTCAAGGTTTGAAGGTGCAATCCCCTGTGGCCATGGCAGGGAAAGCATAGTGATGGGAGTGGCTCTAAGCTGTGGCAGCTGGGGCTTGAGGTATCTGTGCACACAGCTGCCACAGTTAGGAAGTAGAGAGAGTAGTGAGTGCTGTGCTTGCTTGCTCCATTTTAGTCTGTTCGAGACCAGTGTTGGCCAGTTTTTGTCAACTTGACTCAGGAAGACGGGAACTCTACAGAGGAGTTACCTCCATTAGATTGACCAGTGAACTTGTCTGTGGGGTATTTCCTTGATTGCTGACCGATATGGGAGGGCTCGGCCTACTGTGGGTGGTAGTCCTGGGTACTATAAAGCAGGCTGGACGAGCTGGGAGGAGCAAGCCAGTAAGAAACATACTTCCATGTTCTCTGCATCAGTTCCTGCCTCCAGGTTCCTGCCCTGACTTCTGTCAGTGATAAACTATTACCTGGAAGTATAAGATCAAAATAAATACTTTACTCCACAAGCTGCTTTTTCTCCTTCTCCTCCTCCTCCTCCTCCTCCTCCTCCTCCTCCT
>NW_021604762.1:728184-730571 GCF_004785775.1 Grammomys surdaster | reverse complement strand
TTTCTTTCTTTCTTTCTTTCTTTCTTCCTTTCTTTCTTTCTTTCTTCTTCTCTCCTTCTTTTTGGTCATACCATGTTTATCAAAGCAACATAAAGCAAACTAGTACATCCAGGGTGGGTCTTCCATTCTCAGTGAGAAACCCCTCACAGACACATGCTGAAATATGTCTCCTGGGTGACAGCAAGTCTATTCAGCATGACAGTGAAGGTTCAGCATCACACAGTCCCAACCTGGAAATAGTTAAACCAGACCTGGAAGTGTAGTGGAAAAATGCAAAGGGTAATCTATGCTCCCAGACAGTGTCCCTCTCTCCAAGACCTACAGATCCTCCACCTGGGTCCACACAGTGAGGTAAGACCCTCTCAAAACAAGGGTATTACGTCCACTCTCAGAGGGCCTATAAACCTGCCATGTGGTTGTCCCATGGCTGTTTGTGGATCTGTAGAAACTCAGGACAAACCTCTCTTGGAGGTAGATCTCTGTGCTGCAGCACTTCATGACAAGCCACCTTTAAGGAAGAAAGCTTTAACCTGCCTTCAAATACCTGAACAGCCACGAAAGCTAGCAGTCATCTGAGAACCAAGCAGGAAGGAGATGGGTCAGTATAAGGGCAGCTTGCTAGTCACAGGGCCTGCCTGAGGATGTTTTAGGCTGCTTGGAAGGTGGGAACTTCCCATCAATGGGATAGTTCAAACAAAGACTGAGTAACAGTGTCCCTGGGAGTGTTATAGAGGAAATTCAACCATGCAGAGGTGAGTGGGAGTAACGGGATGTATGGTATTCATGTGTTCTCACACTGACAGCCTGTGTGTAATATGAGAACTTGTTTCTTCTGTTTGAGCCCCTGATGTCTGTCTATGGGAGCTAGCCTAGAGCAAGATGGAGCTCTTCCTGCTACTACCTTTGGTTAAGAGATAAGAATAGTGATGAGCTCAGGAGGCAGAGGCAGGTGGATCTCTGTGAGTTTGAGGTCAGCCTCATCTACAGAGCAAGTTCCAGGACAACCAAGACCACAGAGAAATCCTGTCTTGACACCACCCAACACCCCACCACCACCTCACCAAGAAAAAAAAGAGAGAGAGAGAGAGAGAGAGAGAGAGAGAGAGAGAGAGATGACAAAACAGGTCTACAATAAGAATAGTGTGTGTGTGTGTGTGTGTGTGTGTGTGTGTGTAGGTATATGTGTATGTGTGTAAGTATGTATGTGTATATATGTGTGTATGTATGTATGTATGTATTATGTATGTATTATGTATGTATTATGTATGTGTATGACTCTATGTGTATATGTGTATGGTATGGTGTTCTTGGTGTTCTGCTCTCTCTTGGGGATGTCTGGCACAGAGAAGGCAGGTCAAAGTCAGGAATGGGGAGTCCCCAGCCCACATTTCTCCTTGGGGTGTCAGATGCCACTGCACTGCAAACCGGAAGGGGAAGCAGAGTCTGGGAGGAACGCTGTGGTTCCAGGTCTCCTCTCAGAGTGCCTGGGTGCTTTCAATACACCCGCCCTGAGAGGAAGTCAGGAACGGAGGTCTGAGGTCCACATTTCCCCTCAGGGTGTCTGCACACCAGGCAAGAAGGGGAAGGCAGAGCTCAGATGAACAGGATCTGGTCCAATTGGGAGCACGTGCAGTACTGGAGGGAGAGGAGAAGAAAAGGCCTTCTTCAGGCGTCTTAGAGTCCCGGCTCCTTTAGGCAAAGGTCTTCCCCATGGCGATCTCTAGTTAAGCAGTTCACTGAGATGATCTTAGCTTGTTCATATTTCTTTATTGAGGGTGGATGTGAATGTCATACACTTCAATTGGGGTGAACCAGGGATTCTATACTTTTGGGAGGAGGGTCATGATAATGTCCAGGAAGGTCACTGGTTGGAGGCTAAGGCTATCATTAGCATAGGGAAGCGCTCCAGATGCTATGCTGCAGTGCCTGAGTCTCCATGGTCCTTTCAGCGGGTAGTCATGTTACGCATTCCAGAACAACACTGGAGGCTGGGAGAGGGCATCCCCGTTCCTACCAGCTCAGATCTCCTAGATTCCTGAGGTTTGAGCATGCCCCAGATCACTGGTTCTTATGCCCGTCTGGTAGCACAATCCCCTGTGCCCTGCATATGTGTGTGTATGCATGTGTGTGTATGTGTATGGGTGTATGTGTGTATAAGCATGTGTGTGTATGTGTATGTATGTATGTATGTATGCATATATATGTATGTGTGTGCATGTATGTGTACATATATGTGTGAGCATGTGTGTATATGTGTATATATGTATGTATATGTACATGTGTGTGAGCATGTGTGTACATGTGCATGTATGTGTGTGTATATATGTGTACATGTATGTGTACATGTATGTGTGTGAGCATGTGTGTATATGTGAATGTATGTATGT
>NW_021604762.1:713143-728174 GCF_004785775.1 Grammomys surdaster | reverse complement strand
GTGTACCTATGTATACATGTATGTGTGTGAGCATGTGTGTATATGTGTATGTATGTATGTATGTATGTGTGTGTATGTATACATGTGCTGCTCTTGAGCTGCAGAAAACTCGACTGACATGGAATTCACATCTCAAGCTCCATTCCTCTGAGAGATGAGCACTCTGAGGCAACCATTCTCTGCCTTTCTGTTGGGTAACCGGAACATTCTCACGGTGAGCCAGAGACCTGCCTAGGCCCTGAGAGAAACTGTGCCCTTTGCCACAGTGACCAAAATGAGGTGTTAGACTGGGCAGAGGCTGGTCTCAACTTGACCAAGGTTGCCAGCCAACCATCTGCCTGAAGGATTCAGCTGGTCATGTAATTAATTGATTATCCTTCCTATGCAGTCTTGCCCAACCAGATACTTCTTGTTGAGAAGCGTTCTCTCCGGATGTATGAGCACCTGGAATTCAGAATCTGGTATTTGGGTGGAGGGTTTGACAGTAGATCCCAGCACTGTCCATGTGACACCTCACGCTAGGGTTACACGTTGGTGGACCAAATCCACTTTCCTTGAGAAAGCCTCTAGGGCTGTGCCCAGTGTGAATAGAGAGTGAAACCCGTTTCTCCCAGGACCTCTCTTTCCACCCATTTTCTTAGTGTCTGGTCCTCCTCCTCCATAGGCACACTTGGCCAGTCATAGGATAGTGTACCAGGCTTGGTACAGCTGCCCCATGTTCTAAGAGTCCTGGAAGCTGTTCCCTCTTTCTATAATTAATACCTACTGAGTACCTATGTACTCTAACCCCCTTCTGGCCCCCCAAAAAACAGAAAGAAAAATGGTCAGAATCAGGCCTGGTGGCATAAGCCCGTGATCTATGGGAGGTTGAGGCTGGAGGGTCACAAGTTCAAGACCCACCTGGTTTTATAAACCAGTTTGGTCTGGTCACAATTAAAAAAAAATTTTAAAGGGACTAAAAGGGCTGGGTAGTTCAGTGGCAGAGTGTGAGGTGGCAGAGGGCATGTGTGAGGCCCCAGGCTTGACCCGGATACTGAACGGAGTGGGGGAGGAAGGGGAGGGCAAGAAAGAGGAAGAAAAGAGAAGGTTAAATTCCTGAATGTGACTCAACTCTTTACTTGCTGTGTGAATTTTGGCAAGTAACAACAACTTTGTGACTCCGTTTCCTTAGGTATTCTGCTTTGATAGGTCATTGTAACCAGTGAATAAGATAATCCATATGGAATAGGCAAAATTGTTCTCCTTAAAATTCATATTCTGAAATACTAACCCTCCCTCAGGAGCTTTTGATGTAATAGTGTCCAGAGATAAGATCTTTGAAAAGATGGTTGAGTGAAAAGGTTGCGTTAGACTCGATCCGAATTCAACCTGACTCATGTAAAAGGAAGAGGAGGAGTGGAGGGGGAGGAGAAAGAGGAGAGGAGGGGAGGAGGAGGGAAGGAGAAGGAGGAGGGGAAGTGAAAGATGAAGAAGATGAGGAAGAAGAGGAGAACGAGGAAGAGCAGAGGAGAAAGAATAGGATGAGAAAGAGAAGGAGGAGAGGGGGAGGAGAAGTGAGGAGGAGGGGAAGGAGGAGGAGGAGAATGATAACGACAACTGGGCCCCATACAAACACAGAAGAAGACCATGAGAACACCTAGGGTATGAACAGGCAGCCACACAACAGCCATCCACAAACCCAGAAAGAGGCTGTAGAAGTGGGTCCCACACACACCCTGACCATGGATTTCCAGTCTGCTGAACCACAAGAAGATAAATTCTGTGGCTGAAGCCAGAGGTCCCACATGAAGCACTGTACCTGGCATGGGATATTCAACCCTCGCTAATCACTATCTTAAACATGACATTGTCTCAGCATTGTATGAGCTTCCTGTTGCTGCTATGACAAATTACTGAGTGTCCTGGTTCCTAAGTCTGTAAATGTATTGCTGTGTAGTCACTGGGTAAGGTCAATATGTCACCAGGCAACCTTCCTTCTGAAGGCACCAGGGGAGCAGCCATTTCCATGGCTCTTCCCACATTATAGGCTTGGCTGTTGACTTACTCCTCTAGCCTCAACAGCCTTAAATGTGTCCTTCATCAGTTCTCCTCTCTTATGATGGCACCAGATCCACCCAGATAGTGTAGGACAGCTTCCCGTCTCAGGAACCTTAATCGCATCAACGAAGTTCCTTCAGCTGTGTTAAGATGCCAGTCATAGATCTGCAGGAGCAGAGTGGGGACATGTGTGGGGGACATTATGCTGCTTACATATAAGTATCAATTATTATCTGTTTTGTCTTAGGAGACAGGGTCTCACTATGAAGCCCAGGCTGGTCTTGAGATCATGGAGATCCTCCTACCCAAACACTCTGAGTGCCATTATGGCCAATTTTATTAAAAGGGGAAAACCAAACAAACAACAAACAACAAAAAAAGAAAGGTAACAAATTCAGATCAATATCACGCATGTAAAAATACTAAGTAATCTATGCAGAGAGAAAACACAGAACAAGGGAGGGAGGAGGGAGGAAACGAGGTGGGGGGAGAGAGAAGAATAGAATGGAAGGATAGGAGACAAAAGGCAGGGAGGAGGGAAAGCCACGGTGGGATGATGGTGAAGGCAGCAGGCAATGTCTACATGAAAACATCATAATGAAAAATGTCATAATAGCCATCATCCTTGTGTGCTAACTAAAAGTTAAATTACAAAAGAAAATACGCGGGTGCAATGAAGAGGGGAACAAAAAAATGAAGGGAGGGCAGGGGAGGGATAAACTAAGGCTGTTTGAAGAAACCATAAAGAAACATACTATTTCATGTTTGTGAAAATAATTGTAACATATGATATATATTACATATATATGTGAATGTGTGTATACACATATATATATATATGTATACACACACACACATATGTATATGTATATAAGTTTGACGAAGTAATGTTAATGATGGTAATCTCTCCAAGAGAGACAGACTAAGAGAAACCTCAGTATCGAGCATGTGAAATCTCTCCTCCAGTTGCCCGCCCGGCCAGTTGAAGAGATTCCCACAACAACATAAGCTGCTGCTGCTGCCCTCGGCTGCCTTCCAGAACTCAAAGGTGAGACTATTGCTGAAGATACCACATACATTGGATCCAGCATCGAGCTTCAGCTGGCCTGGAAGCCTCCTTCCTCCCCAGGACCAGCTCTCATGCTATCCACGGAAGCTGTGTAAGCTGCCAAGGGAGTGAGCTTGAGTAGTCCTACCCAACTAAAATGTCCACCAACCACAGCAATGAGCAGCCCCACATGACATCTCAAGGATGCGACAGTGGCACTTATAGCCATCGCAGTCTACATGGATTTAAGGCCCGTTCAATAGGAAGGAATGTGTTCCTGGTATCATGAAGCCAGCCAGCTGCTCGTGCCTGGTGAGGTCATAGACCAGAGGAGAATCTACTCTTGTCACCTTTAAACCCAGTATGATATCTAACTGCATTTTACTTCTGTATCCTTAGATTCACAGATCCCTCTGTGTGTGTGTGTGTGTGGTGTGTGGTGTGTGTGTGTGTGTGTGTGTGTGTGTGTGTGTGTGGTGTGTGTATGTGTGTGTGTGTGTGGTGTGTGTGTGTGTGTGTGTGGTGTGTGTGTGTGTGTGTGTGTGTGTGTGTGGAGGGGGTCCTAACCTCATCAAAGAAGCTTCTTTTGCAACTGATGAAAATCTTGGGGGTACTCAATCCAGCCAGGATATCTGCTGTGAAATAGTGTACCCATGAAATCTCAAAAAATTACAGTCACCTACACAATGACATCAGCAGCTGACGTGCCATCGTGGCTGGAGTAAATCTCACGAGACCCTACCCCATGCCCCAGGTAAAATGAAAGGCAGTTCATTGCTGCTGAGAGAGCTCTAGGCAGGAGCTCCCCGATAAAGGATCCAGTGCCAAGGGTCAGCCTAGGCCATATACGTGCAAAGGGACACCAAACAGACTCAGCAGACTCTGTGTGTGTGTGTGTGCATGCGCGTGTGTGCACACGTGTGCATGTATGTGCGTGCATTCATGCCCATGAGGCTGTATGTGTGTGCACGTGTGTGTGTGTGTGTGTGTAACAATAATAAATAAAAAGAGGATATGAATTTGAGAGAGGAGGAAAAGAAGGATGGAAATGATAGAAATACAGTACTCAGATATGAAATTATCAACAAAAATTCATTAAAAAATAAAAATACAAATACAAAACTATACCCTAGTGTTTTGGGGAGAGGGTCAGGACTTAAATTCTTTTTTTTTTTTTTTTAAATTTTTTTCCTCTCTTCATCTCACATTTCCCAGGCTGGCCTTGAACTCACTATGTAGTCAAGGATGGCTTTGAACTCCTGAACTTCCTGCCTCCAAGTGCTAGGATTACAGGTGTATGTACCATACCTAATCTTTACTCATTTTTTAAACTTATTTTATTCATATATATATATATATATATATATATATATATATATATATTGTCATGGATTTCAAAGTATATAGTTTTTAAAGTTAAAAATATCTGTTTTTTAAAAAAGAGGGAATGTGCCAATCTCTTCCAGGTACTCTTAGGCTAGGGATCTACCAGGAATCAACAGCACCAGAAGCTCTGAGGAAGCATTCTACAAGTGTGGGCAGAACTCTGTGGAGGATGGGCAGGGGACTCACTACCTGGGGAATCCCAGAAGGCCTTGAGGAGGTGGCAACTCTATAGAATTCTTACTAATAAAGAAGGTTGACGAGGAGAAGATCAATGCCAGTGACCCCAGCAGGCCATCGTAGTCCTGCGGTCCTTCATATCCCCGTGTGGGCGCTCTGAAGGAGAGGTTGGAGGTGGGAGTTGTGGAGAGACTGTACCAGCCCCAGGCAGAGGTTAGCACAAAGAAAAGAGCAGCAAGCACCTGGTGAGAGGCCACCCGCCAGGCCCTGAGTCCAGTGCTGTACAGATAACTTCTTCTTGTTTATAAGTGGAATTGGGTCAGGGTCAGGGGAGGGGGAGGAGAAAGGGCTTGACCGGGTGAGAAAGGACATACAAGAAGGCATCTGAGGAGGTACAGTAGGGACTGCTCCTGGGTTGTCCCGTGCACATAGAGGAGGAGAGCCAAAGCTGGCGACAACACTGTATAACCCCCTGCTGTAGCCCCTTGTGGCCACAGACAAACTGGGTTCACCTGAAAGGGAGGCTGGAAATGAAAAAAGGATGGACAGGCAAGAGAAGCATGAAGCCAAGACAAAGTTTCAAGGCTGGGAAGGGCACACCCTCCCTAACCAGGCACACACACTTCTGGGCCTCTCACACCCCATTTCCTGCTTTGGCTTTCCTACAGATCCAAGTGGCAGGATCTTAGGCAGCCTACTGGGGTTCAGGTTCTACAGAGCTGCCCCACTGGCTTGACCCCAGACCTGGTGCCTCAGGACAGACAAAGCATCTCCAAATGGTGAACCAGGAAGTTGGCCACAGACCTATCCCAGAACATCTTGGCAATACTCTTCAAGGTTACACAAGCCAGAGTGAGCAGGGTCTGATGCAGGGGAGCAGGTGTGGAGGTTCAATTTATAACCCTCCACTTCCTGTGCTCCTGCTTAGCAGAGAGGTTATGACCTGAGGGTGTAGCTGCAGGCCTGACCGAAGGACAGCTGCTCAATGGCATGATGGTCCAGAAAGTGGACTCAAGTCCCTGTTTGCCAGTGACAAGCTATGTGACTTTGGACAAGCTATGTAGTCTCAATTTCCCTGTCTCTCACTGGGTCAATGATGTAGGTTGCCGCATGTGACATATTGGGATACAGTACAGCCATGGAGATTCTGGTGGCCATTCCTTGTAGATCCTCAATAGGTCTCCCAGCTGGGCCTGGCTGACAAGGTCATCTTAGGTCTCCCTCATCCAATCACCTGCTCACACCTACTCCAGGGACATGGCATGGTATGTAGCACAGGGGTGTTGTCATGAGGTGGTGGTGATGGAGTCGGTAGCTCTACATGATGGTAACTGTGGCCAGATGGTGTGGTGAAGGAAAGGCAGGGCCAGGCAGAAGCCTGAGCTTCAGAGTAGTAGACTTCCTATCAGGAAGATCTGCCTAGGCTACAGACAACTGGGCACCCTTGCTTGCCCTAAATGCCCAGGGTTAGGGGGTCAGAGATGACTTAACGTGCGCAGAGATGTCTAGCATATGCTCAGTGGTGGTTGGGAATAGCTCTGTGTACCAGGCATGTGTGCACCTAGAGTTCAGAATCTGGCATTTGGGAAAATTTTGACAGTAATATCCCAACACTGTCCATGGGACAGATCCACACTGAGGCTATGAATTTTGACAGTAATATCCCAACATTGTCCATGGGACAGACCCACACTGAGGCTATGAATTTTGACAGTAATATCCCAACATTGTCCATGGGACAGACCCACACTGAGGCTATGAATTTTGACAGTAATATCCCAACATTGTCCATGGGACAGATCCACACTGAGGCTATATCCCAACATTGTCCATGGGACAGACCCGCACTGAGGCTATGCAACAGCGGGCCAAATCTACTTTTCTTGAGAACGCCTCCAGGGCTAGACTCAATGGATGAATAGGATGTTCATTCTTTATCAACCCCTTGGTCTTCCCTCTGTCCTCTACTTGGTGTCTGGTCTTCCTCCCTCGTAGGCATACATGGCCAACCATGGGTTAGGGGATGACAAGGTCAGGTAGGTTTGTGCATGTGTGTGGATGCACATGTCCATGCATATGGAGACCGGAAGCAGTCACTGTCTGTCTTCCTACCTTACATTTGGAAACAGGGTCTCTTCCTGAACCTAGAGCTTATCAATTTGGCTAGGCTGGTTGACCAAGAGATTCTCAAAAATCCTCCTGCCTCCACCTTCCCAGTGCTGGGTTATAGATGTGTACAGTGCTAGCTTTTTATGTGTGATGGGTATCCAGACCTTGACACTCACACTGTACAGTGGGTGGTTTACCATCTTCCCTGGCCTAAGAGACTTAACTTTTAAAAGTGGTTTTAAGTTTCACAAAACAAACAAACACAAAGTATAGAGTCCTTGCCTTATATACACAGGGTCTCTACTGTCAACTCCTGAGCAAGAATGGCCAGTTGCTTATGTCTACAAGCCCAGATTGATCCTCATTGTCATGTAAAGCCCAAAGTTTACACTAGGGCTCCCTTTTGGAGTTGTAGTCTCAAGGGATTTGACAGCTGACTAATTTACCATTGTATCATATAGAATAGTTTCCTTGCCCTGAAAATCCTCCACAATCCTCCATCTATCTCCCCAGCCTCTGGAAATCGCTGATCTTTTGACTATTTTCATACTTTTGTCTTTTCCAGAATATTATATAGTTGCAGTCACGGTGTGTTTTCCTTTCAGACCTTCCTCTTCATTGTGATAGAATAGCCAGCAAAACAAATTAAGGTTATCTGGCCCATCACTTCAAGGTATCCATGGAGCCCTGGTTCCAAGGGAGCAAGAGTACACACACACACACCACATACACAACACACACACCACACAAAACACACACCACATCACACACACACCATACACAGACATACCACACACATACACACACACATACAACACACACACACACTCAACACACAACACATACACACCATACACACACATACATACCACACACAACACACATATATACATACATAGCATACACACACACTACACACCACACATACACACACACACCAGACACATACACCACACACAACACATGCACACACATACATACCACACACACAACACACACACACATGAATACACACACACAAACATGCAATGGTAGTGTATACCACCTGCTTTACATACTAACAGTGAAGAAGCAGAAAGCTCAGGCTGGAACCCAGTCAGGTTACGACTGTTCAGGATACAACCTAAAATTGACACCAACCTGGGATGAAACGTTCAAACCCATGAATCATGGGGACATTTCACATTCCAATCACGGTACTCCTTCCATTTATAAATATGCATTTAGGGTTCTTCTGTGGCCTTTTGTGGCTTGGTGGCTGATATCTTGTGAGCAGTGAGTACTATTCCGTTGCCTGAATGGGCCACAATTTATCCATCATTGTAGATGGATAAATACCGCCTCTGTATCTTCTAAAGATACGGGGGCATCTTTCCAAGTTTGGGCACTAATGAATGAATAAAAAGCTTTTATGAAACATTGGTACAAGCCAGACACTGAGGTATACACCTTTGATCCCAGCATCCAAAAAGCAGAAGCAAGCAGATCTCTGTGAGTTCAAGGTCAGTCTGGTCTACATATGGAGTTTCAGGATAGTCAGAGCTGTGTAGAAAAACCCTGTCTCAAAACAAAACAAAAACTGTGGGGGCATGTTTTTATGTGAATCTCAACTTCCAACTGCCTTGGAGTAATACAAGAAATACAACTGCTGAATCATTCAGTAAGAGTATGGTTCGTGTCATAGGAAACCACCCCTTTATCTTCTAAAGATGCAGGAGCAGAACCCATTCCCATCCTTGCCAGCAGGAAGGATGAAATATGATTCAATGAGGACCATTTGGCCATTAGTTGCTAGAGCAAGAACTGCCTTTCGCTCTTCCACTTGTGCACTTAAGTAGCCAGTGCTTGACCACATTTGCCTCTCACACCTAGCTCAGGCTCACTCAACATTCCCACTTACCTCGGGTGTGAGAGTTAAGTCCTGGGACAGCTTACCCAGCTCCCTCTCTTGCCACATGTTCTAGTTTGCTTTCTGTTGCTATGATAGACACCATGACCAAAGGAACCCCAGGGGGGAGAGGGTTTGGACTACAGCTTACAGTGTATCGTTGAAGGAAGTCAAGGCAGGAACTGAAGCAGAGAGCATGGAGGAACCGCTTACTGATGCACTGTAAGGTCACATTTGGCTCCCCTTCTTATGCTTCCGGGCCCACCTGTCCAGGAGCAGCATCATCTACAGTGCGCTGGGTCCTCCTCCACCAACAATTAAGACAATTTCAGGCAAACATGCCCACAGGCCAATCTGCTGGAAGCAATCCTCAGTAGAGGCAATCTCTTCTCAGCTGTGTCAAGCTGACAACTGAAACTGGTCAGTAGCCTTGTAATATCAGTTGTCAACTTGTCACACAAACACATAGTCCAAGCTTGAAAAATCACACAGTCTTTAAAAAGTTTCAACACTTTAAAAGTTCAAGTTTCTCTTTTAAAAAATCCCTAAGTCAGCTGGGCAGTGGTGGCGCACGCCTTTAATCCCAGCACTTGGGAGGCAGAGGCAGGTGGATTTCTGAGTTCGAGGCCAGCCTGGTCTACAGCCAGGACTACACAGAGAAACCCTGTCTCGAAAAACCAAAAAAAAAAAATTCCCTAAGTCTCTTAACTGTGGGCTTCCTTACAAATCCAAAATAGGGGCTGGAGAGATGGCTTAGCAGGTAAGAGCACTGGCTGCGTTTCTAGAGGTCCTCAGTTTGATTCCCAGCAACACATGGCAGCTCACAACCATCTGTAAGGGGGTCCAGTACCCTCTTCTGGTGTGCAGATGTACACAAAAACAGAGAACTCGTATATATAAAAATACCTAAGTAAATAAACCTTATTTTAAAAATCCAAAATAAGCTACATGCTTTCTTATCCAAAGGAGGAAGAACCAGGGCACACTTACAATCAGAGAAAACCTAAACCAAAGCCCAGCAATGTGAACAGCACCCACAGCCTCTGTGGTGTGTTCTGGCAGCACCTGGCCTGTGCCCTGACCCACACTGACCCGAGTCCAGGTGTTCAAGCCTCACTGTACCCAGGGGCCTCCTGAAGGGCCTGTCTCCTTCAGTAGCCCCAGGCATTCCAGGCTCCAAGGAGTCATTAGGACCAGGTCAGTCAGGGCCAGCAGGAAAAGAGAGCAGACCTCCTGGTTCTCCTTTCTCTCTCCTCCCTCCCTCCTTCCTGCCACTTTTCCTCCCGCCTCTGCCATCTTTTCTCTCCTTTCTTCCTCTCCCCTCCTCACACCCTCTGTCCTCCCTTCCTGTTCTGTCCCTTCGTCTCTCTCTCTCTCTCTCTCTCTCTCTCTCTCTCTCTCTCTCTCTCCCTGTATGATGTGGAATTCAGATAAACGGTTTTTGAGTGAATAATTCGGCCACAGTTTGGCACATCCATAGTGTTGTGCAAACATCACTTGTCTAGCTGTAAACACGGTCCTCATCCCTGAAGAGAATCCCACAGCCGCCACCGGCTTCCCTCCCAGGACCTGGCAACTGCCAGTCTCTCTTCTGTCTGAGTTTACCTAGTCTGGCAATAGATTAAGTGGAATCTTATAACATGTGCTCCTTTAGGTCTGCGTCCAAGTGCTGTCCTTGGATCCCTGAGGAAGGAGAAAGGTCAGGAACCTTTCACCTTTGCCCTCCTCCCTGTCCCATGCATCCTCCTCTGCAACTCCTACCTACAGTGACATGACCTGAATCACACAGCTACAATATTTCCCATATTTCCCATTTCTTCTAATCTTTAGCACAATACTTTAAAAGCCTGTAGATTCAATCAACAAATTGTTTGTAAAGGTTGTGTGATAGGAGAAGCTCAAATTCAAGGCTAGCCTGGGCTACAAACAGATCAAGTTCATGGCCAACCTAGGCACTTTAGTAAGATCCTGTCTCAAAATAGAAAGTAAAAAGAGGCTAAGGATATATAGTTCTGTGGTAAAGCACTAGCCAGCAGAAGAGAGTGAGACTCTAGGTTCAATCCCCTGCATGGGGACCAGGGAAGCCAGAGGGCTCCAGAGGACAAGCCTTACTGGGGATCCAAATAGTCAGGGAAAGATCAGGGGTGTCTTATCGACCAACTGTGGCCTCAGCACTCGGATCTCTGCACAACTCCTGACAGTCAGGATGGATAAGTTCAAACAGGCCAGCCATTCAAACAATTCATCTTCCAGCTAAAGGCTGGAGGCTGGAGAATGGTCTATCCTGGGAAGTCAGATGCTAAGACTAGAAACCTGTAAGCAAAAGGTTCAGTCCCTTCATAGTTTGAGAGATGGTGTCACCTAGATAGAGATGGGAGGTGGCAGTGGGAGAAGATGGGACCTCGGAAGTTATACAAGGGGACTGGACTTTAACTGGAGTAGAAAAAGGAACCAGGATGGTTCCAGAAGACCTATAGAAATGCAACTTCCCATTCAGGTTGGAGATTACAATGGCTTCCCAGGGCCAGGCAGACAGAGCTGCTGTTCCCGCCCTCCTCTGGCTGAAGTTCCCACAGGAGGTCTTAGTACTCCCACAGAATAATTAAATCAGCTGGGTGGTGGTGGAGTAGGCCTTTAATCCCGGAAGGGGCAGAGGTGGGGGGCGGGAAGGGGCTGGGGGTGGAGGTAGGGGGGGAGCGGTGGGGGCGAGCGGCAGGGCTGGGGCAGGGGCAGGGGCAGATTAATAGCTGAGTTCTGAGGTCAGCTTGCTCTACAGAGTGAGTTCTAGGGTAGCCAGGGCTACACAGAGAAAGCCTGTCTCAAAAAACAAGCAAATAAGCAAACCAACAACAATACTAGGTAACTCAATCATCACAAAGGGTCCAGAGGGTCCAGTGGATGCCAGGGCTCAGGAAATCCTTCCAAGGAGTGAAATCTGGGAAGGAAGGGGTTATTGATGGATTGAGGAAGAAGAGGGGGAAAGACTGTGAGAACCAGGGGACCGTGACACCTGCTGCTAACTAGTGTCTCCTGATAGGACAGGGGGGTGCACACGAGCTCTCAGCAGCATGGCTGCCTAAACAGTGACACTACCAGTAGATGCCGGTGAAGTAACACTACATGCTCGCTTTGAGCACACATGCTCAGAGGTATACATAGCACACACATATACCCATTTAATAATCTTTTTAATCCCAGCACTTGGGATGCTGAGACAGGAGGATCTCCAGAGGATCACGAGTTTAAGGCTATCCTGACTTCGTCTTAGATGATGATGATGATGATGGTGGTGGTGGTGGTGATGGTGGTGATGGTGGTGATGGTGGTGATGATGATGGTGATGGTGGTGGTGGTGGTGATGGTGGTGATAAATAGGCTTCCAGATGACACTCTAGCATCTAGGAAAGTGTTATGCAATGTTCTAGAAGGAACCAAGGACATCTAACGTGGCCATTGTAAAAAGTGTGAGGCCGGGAGTCGGATCATTTGAGCCCGGTGAGACCTGAGGTGGGGCAGGACAGACAGACGGACCCTCTTACACATTCTGGACTTACCCTCAGCAAAATAGGAAGTCCTCCATTATGTAAACAGGATCCTGTTTTGAAAAATGGAATTAACTTCATTTCCCTTTTGGACTCAGTACGTGTAACCGTCCCCTGGTCAGCTCAGACATTCACTGTCTGAGAAACAGAATAAGATGCCAAGAAAGTAAAAACGCTTAGCTCGTGACATCCAGCATGGGACCTCTCAGCCCCACAACTGTCTTGAAGCGAGGAGAGGGTTGTGACGTCACAGGCTCTCCACTTATAGCCCGCTAGCAGTATAC
Source organism: Grammomys surdaster (assembly GCF_004785775.1). Taxonomy (NCBI): domain Eukaryota; kingdom Metazoa; phylum Chordata; class Mammalia; order Rodentia; family Muridae; genus Grammomys; species Grammomys surdaster. The sequence continues at coordinate 715,703 of NW_021604762.1, read as the reverse complement.
TCAGTAAACCATTTTTCCTACTTTTTAAAAAAAATCGTAGGGACTGGGAATGGCTCAGAGGGTAAAGCGCTTGCCCACAGGCAGGGGGTGGAGGAGAACTGAGTCTCAGATGTTGTCTGCTAACCTCCATATGCACACTGTAGCACATGCCTCCCACACACATACATCCTATGCATAGACACATACACATGTGCTAGTAAATCAAATTTTAATTTAATTAAAAAAATAAACAATACCTTTAAAACCATGTAATGAATGTCTTTAACCCCCTCCTAAGAAATCGAAAGGCAAGCTTGGTCCGAACCTTTTAATAAAAGAATAGAGGGGCTGCCTGGGGCTGGTGAGGTGGTTGGATCGCAGAGGGGAGCCTACCGTTTACTAAGCCAGAATAACTCCTCACTGATCCTGAGTACTTTTATCCGCAGGTAAGCTTAGCACTCACCCCATCATCAGTGAAAGTTCTCATTGCAACAGAGAGAGACCACTCCAGAAAACCACAGCCAATCAAAACCCAGAGGACAAGTGAGGACGTGGTCCCTGGCTCCAACTGCTACACCTGTACCTCAGCTCCTGCACCTAAGGCTCAGGAAACATCACGGAAGAGACAGGAAGAGGGCAGGAGCAGACGACCAGGTGAGACTGTGTCTCCTAGAAACGACAGAGAAGCCTCATGGTACCTGAGCAACATGGTACCTAAACAAGACCTGAAGAAGCACAGCACCAGTAGACATCCTAACAAGGGAGGGGGGCGTTTACATGGCCCAACCGCGGACTGAGACCTAAGGCAACCAAGAAATGCTGAGGGGAAGAAATAGTTCTCCAGAAGTGAGCCCCCGGTGGATTATGTCATACCAAGTGGCCAGCCCTAAACCACATACATACAAGAAGCACTTCAATGGACTGAGTATTATAAGTGTACGCGTGCGTTCCTGTGTGGTGTGTGTGTGTGTGTGTGTGTGTGTGTGTGTGTGTGTAAGAATAGTAATTAGAAATAGAAGAGGCTGTGTGTGTAACAACAATTAGAGAAAAAGAGGCCATGATTTCCAGAGGCAGTGGGGGTGGGAGGTAGGTACATCTGAAGGATTGGAGAGAGAAAAGAGAAGGGGAAATGAGGTACTTATTTTTTAATTTAATTTTTAAAAAGGTACCTTTAAAAGGGGGAGAGGGAGCAAAGGGCAAATAAGTCCCGAGGGACAAAGCTAGAATAGCCTAAAGTGTGTGTGTGTGTGTGTGTGTGTGTGTGTGTGTGTGTGTGTGTTCGTGCCACAAATGCATATGGACATCAGATCTATCTTACCAATTTATAGGATCAGGGGATCAGACACAGGTCATGAGTCCTCTATTGATTGGCCCATGTTAGCAGCATTGTAAAATCTTTTCAGACACACACTGGGTTTCTTTGGAATTTTTGTTTGCACGTAAATAGTATACCTGACAAGTAGATAGTAAAACTGACAAGTTTTTGCATCAATAAAACTATGGATTTATAGTCCCCCTTTTTAAAAAATTAACAGAGGAAAACCCCGGACCTTAGTCCAAAGGATTCTGGGAGAAGAACACAGCAGAAGCACAGAGGAAGTCAGATGTGTATCATCCCTGCTTATCTTCCGGTAAGTACCAAACATCCAAGGTTCGTTAGACGAGGGAGGGGCAGTGGTTCAAGGGCCCGAGAGGAGCTGTCCAGGAATACCCATTCCAAAGTTTCATATCAAAGTTTCGTGTTGGTCAATTGGTGTCACTGGGCCACCAGAGAAGAGTTTTAAATTGAACCTTACCAAGCCATATTGGGTTCCTGTTTTTGTTTTGTTGGCTTTCTGAGTATAGCCTACAGAGTTTCTCTGTATAGCCTCAACTCAGAAATCTGCCTGCTTCTGCTCCCTGGGTGCTGAGGTGAAGGGAGTATGCCACCACCTGTTTTCCTGTGTGTTTTAAAATATCTATGCCAGATCTTTAGCTAAGGTTTTTGCATGAGAGTGACCTCAGCAGAGAGTGAAAAACCTAGCTAAGCCTTTGTCCTGGCTGGTTTTCTGTCATCTTGACAAAAGCTGGAGTTATCAGAGAGGAGGGAACCCAATTAAGAAAATGCCTCCATAAGATAAGGCTGGAGGCAGGCCTGTATGGCATTTTCTCAATTAGTGACTGATAGGGGAGGCACCAGCCCATTGTGAGTCATTCCAACCCTGGGCTGGTGGTCCTGAGATCTATAAGAAAGTAGGCCAAGCAAGCCACAGGAACAAGCCAGTAAGCAGCACTCCTCCATGGCCTGTGCATCAGCTCCTGCCTCCAGGTTCCTGCCCTGTTTTGAGTTCTTGCCCAGGCTTTCTTCAAGGATGAACAGTGATACGGAAATATAACCCAAATAAACCTTTCCTCTCCAAGTTGCTTTGGTCCTGGTGTTTCATCACCGCAATAGCGTCCCTAAGTAGAACAGCCTTTAAAAACTGTGTATTGAAGGGACTAAAATACCAAGACAGCTACTGTCTGTGGTTTGCCAAAGTCTTAATAATCCTTTAGCCAAGATGCTGTAACAGGAGGTGGACCCTGAACACTCTGGCCAAGA
>NW_021604762.1:692341-713133 GCF_004785775.1 Grammomys surdaster | reverse complement strand
AGGAGGTGGACCCTGAACACTCTGGCCAAGATGCTGTAACAGGAGGTGGACCCTGAACACTTGGCCAAGATGCTGTAACAGGAGGTGGACCCTGAACACTCCGATGTCCCCAGGGAAGCCATTTACCAAGACCAATTTTTGTGGTGGCTGTGGGAGACGGTGGATCAGGAAGACTCGCCAGAAGGAAAAGTCCACCGACGCCATAAAATGAACCAGAGTTCCTTCTGAGGAGTATAGTGCTTTCTGTCTTCCACCTCAGGCTTTAGACTATTAAGAGAATAAAACTGTATATGGTCATTTGTCTGCTTATTTGGGTTCTGTGTCAGGCACAGCTGTCTCTAATCCTAGAAATGGCTCTCCACAACAGGCTTTGAGCAAGAACCTTACATCAAGTTTAGGTTTAAGGTCCTGGAACTTGTAAGCCTGGGAAACAGACCATAAGGCCCCATTATCATTTGTGCGTGGGCCTGGCTGTGGGGTGGGGACAGGCTGTGGGGTGGGGACTGGAGAAGACTGTTGCACAGACAGAGATGACAGAACTAATGCTGGGGAGATGGCAATGTAGCTAGATAAGTCATCCCTATTTAGAGCAGACATGGCGTGGTGTCGGGATCCATCGATACCAGAAGTGCAGTGTACATAGGAATAGCTGGGGACAGCAAGCTGTGTCCTGGTCAAGAGTGCTCAAGGTCAGATGCATCTGTAGTATTCCACTGCAAGAAAGTCCAGTATCTGGCGATGGAGGTGGAAGTCAGACACGTGTGGGTGGCGAGGCGTGGGGGGTGAGAAGCGGGCATTGAAGTGAAGACAACTCTTATGGCTTGACGGTAAACCTGAACTGGGAGATGTTCTGGCTGGGTTGAAGAAGGCTTTGTTATCTTAAAGATGGAGTGACACTATCTTCTTTACTACTGCTGGGAAAAGGCCTTTGGAAAAGCAGAAGTCAGTAAGACAATAAGGACAGGAAACTCACTGAAGAGGGTACCTGAGAATCAGCAGCATGAGGGTCGCGGCGCTGACAAAGGAGGGAGACAGAGGGGCCAGCAGGGAGGGAAGCCAATACATTTATGAACTTCATGAGGGGAAATTGAAGATATTCCCTGCCTTCCTGGGAAATGGGAAATGACCTCATGCGTAGAAAGTGAGGAGGCTGGGGACAGTCTGAGAAGGGAGGGGACAACGTTGAGAAACTCTTCTGGGGAATGAGAAGAGATCTGGCCAGGAAAGCACCAGGGTTGAGGTCTAGGGCACCATGGGAGTGAGCTGATGGTAACAAGGGAGCTGTGAGGTCGATTGAGGTCACATGCTTTTCCCTGGAAGGTGGGACCTCATCTGAGCTTCATGGTTACCTTTCTTTGCGCTGTTGTAATCTAAGGGGGCAGGGTCTGCAAATCCATCAGTGCCTCAAATGAACATGTCTAAAACCAAACATGGAACCGTGGCCTCCTCCTGCTCCCATTGCTTTCCAGTGTCTGTTCCTGGAAACACCCCCCAACCCCCAACACACGGCCGCTCGACTCCTTGGCAATGACTCTTCAGGCTGTTGCCAGGGCTTCCTGTATCTTCCGTTCCTTCCCCACCTGCCCCACACTCAGGTTCCTTTGTCTTCTATGTGTGACTGTTTCAGCTCCTTTGTTCCAGTTTGGTTTCTGTCGTTGTGATAACTGCCTGTGACCAAATGCAACTTGGAAAGGAAGGGCTTTGTTTCTCTTATGCTTGCATCTCACAGTCCATCCTTGGAAAGAGCCGAGGCAGGAACCCAAGGCAGGAACTGAAGCAGACAGCATGGGTGAACGCTGACTAGCTTTCTTTCCTTGCTTGTTCAATTTGCTTCCTTTTATAACCTAGGACCACCTGCCCAGGGGCAGCCCCACCCACAGTGAGCTCAACCCTCCCCCCCTCCATCAACAATCAAGAAAATGCCACACAGACATGCCAATAGGCCAGGCAGATGGGGACACTTCTTTAACTGAGGTCCCTGCCGTCTTCCTGAATGATTCTAGTTTGTGTCAAATTGATACAAACCTAATCAACATATCCACCTTCAAAGCTAAACACCGAGAAATTAACTCTAATTTCCAACTACTTTGGGGGTTTGGGGTCAAATAACATTGGTTCTGGGACATGATCCCTTCCCTCCCCCAGATTTAGGAAAATCCCAAATGCTATCTGTACCCATGGCACCCTATGCCTTTTCTCTTTTCTATTGAACTTACGATTTCCTGTCCCCCCCCCACCCCATGAAGGCATAGTTAAAGGATGGGGACACTAGGAGTGTCTGAGCTGCTCTACTTCCTGAAGCAACAGATACGTGATACAAGCAGACACTCACTACATGACAGACCTGTCATTCAAGCCCTCAAGACCATAGCTTAAAGTTCTATCTTCCCTCAAATCAGCAAATGCTCATGACACTTAGTCATCCTGGCCTTTTTCCTCCATGTCTTTGCTCAACCGTTCTGGCTGCTAGGCACCCGTGCCCTCCGCTCCATCCTCCATGATCACCCCATTTACCTTTGCCCCAGCCTTTCCTCTGTGGTGCCTTCCCTTGCCCTCCCCCACCCTCCATGGATCATGTTCCCTGTCCCACTGTAACTTGCTTGAGGGTAACTTCTAGTCTTCCTGTGAAAACACTTAGCTGCAGAAACAGACACTTTATAGAACACATGTACAAACAGTGCCCTATCTAGCTGTGTTTCAGAGTATGCATTTTGTGCTACTTCTTGACACTTAGCAGGGATACAAGAATACTTTTGAGTGAGTAGGGACCTTTCTCCCTCATAACTTTCTGAATAAGATGCAAATCCACTTGTTGGAATACTAATTTTTAAAATGTGGTTCTCTTAGGTTTCCATGAAGAAGTATCTGTCCTCATCAATGAACAAAGTCTGTGTCATTATGGGGTTTGTTCCATCTTTATTTGCCTTCACACTGGATGAAGGCAGTGATTGTGTTTGCCAGAGTGCCAGACAGGCCTCTGCGTAAGGGCAAAGGAATTCTTCTGGAGCTGGTATTTTCCAACACATTCAGCAACCTTTGTCTCCCGGGGTGAATGAGACGGTGTATTCGGAGGTATATGGAAAGGTATGGGGCTAAAGGAAGGAGGTGCTATATCTATAAATAATAAGCCAATAGTTATTTTAGTTTATTTGCAGTGTGCTAATGTTTTTTTCCAGTTTGGAAAATGGAATTGTTGGAATCCTCAGAAATGTTACCTAAAAATAAACCACAGAGACAGACAGCAGGCTGATGGTTGTCAGGGACAGGAAAGGGAGGTGGACTGCCTAATATACAAGATTTCTTTCACGGTGACAAGAATGTTCTGGAACAAGATAAGGGCAGTGGTTGCCCCATACTGCAGAGACACAAACGCCATGGACCAGTTCACTTTGAAATGGATAATTTTATGTTAAGTGAATTGAAACTTAACAAAAAGTACTTAGCACTTAATAACACATTCCAAATAGACGAGGCTAGACTGTTCCAGGAGTGCACAAGATCTTCCGTTTCCACCGTGACATGTACTCTACCCTAGCAAAGGGAACGGAGGCCTTGTGTGCACACTGTTTACCAGACTGAACACTATTTCCAGCCAGCATAGCTTCGGTTTCCTCCTCGGTTTCCCACAAGGACTCTTAAGATGTTTAATTTGGTTAACGCTCTTCTTGTTCTAGAGGTGGAACCTAAAGCATCCTTTTCTCCTTCAAATAAGTAGAATTTTCCAAAGACAACAACTCACAGACTGTGATAAGCTTCACTGTGGCCTCTGCCCACGAGGGCTCTTCAAGAGAGAAAAAGCAGCCATCCTGCCTACTAGCCAGAGTCCCGGTGCGATTTCTGAAGCCTCCAGGCAGGTCTGGTTACAAAGAAAACTGTGCAGATTAGCACCAGCAGCTCATCACTCCTGGTGACATGGTCCTTTCTTGCTTCACCAGGAAGGAAAAGAATTGTCTCTGTACAAAGGCAAGTGCAGATTCAAGAAGTACATCTCCTCCGTGTGCACAGAAGGCCGTCAGTCCTCCTTGGTAGTAGAACTGTCTAGATAGAGGTCTGATGGGATCTCTATGAACAGGAGAGATGGAGCTATCCACAGACAAGCGTCTTAGCCTTGATTTAAACACAAACTGCCTCATGGAAAAACTCACCCTTCAATTCAGACATGGCAGTCAGGCCCAGGGCCCAATGGCTGTACTGTAATCAAGTTGCATCAACCGACTTTATAACCAAAGTCTGTGGGACTTAATGACTTGAGTTTCTTCCTGGTTCTAGCTTCTTACCTTTTCAAAGGCCTTCATATATGTGGCCTCATCACTCAAAGGATTGGAATCTTCTCTACTCCAGGAGATAGTTTACTCCTGACACACAGAATCTACTCAACAAAGCCTAGAAACAAAACTGTATTCACCAGTGGAACTCTAGTTCCGGCACAAAGGATTGTCTCTTGACCAAAGCATCTTTTCTGAAGATGGCTTCTGCTGAACTCCTTGTGCATCTAAACGCTGTCTAGATCTCAGTTTAAAAGTGTGTTGGAAATAGAATCAAGGAGCTCAACCCACTTCCAATTATGAGAGTGATTTGAACCAATTCAGTACACATACAGGTAACTCCAAAATTCCCCTAGTCAACCCTTTTAGATTTGAGAACCTAGTGGGGCCACCCCCACCCCTAGCTTGCTCTCTCTCTCTCTCTCTCTCTCTCTCTCTCCTTCCTTCCTTCCTTCCTTCCTTCCTTCCTTCCTTCTTTCTTTCTTTTCCCAATAAAAGCCTAACTGGCTGTCTGGATGTTAAAACATTTACAGCCATACAAACAAGCATATGACTCCATGTAATAAGTGCCTGTCAATCATCAACATCTCTAATTGCCATATGGGTAAAGAGGTAGGGATAGTGAGGTGTTACTGGAAGATGGAGAATGTATGGAGGTGCCTAGGCACGAGAGGGAGGCACGGAAACATTGTCACATGTCTCCCCGAGTCATACTCAGAGCCTAGAGAAGCTCTGGGGAACCGTTGGGGCAGCCACCTCCTTCAGATTTACACAAGGAAACATGACTTACTTGAGACAGTACAGGTATCATGGAAATACCTCAGGCTCTGTCTGAATTTGTTTTTCTGTCCATTCAGGCAGAAGAGGTCACAGTGAGGTCCAGCCGTATTCCTCTACACCATGGGCCCACTGCCAAGGAAGTGGAGGGGCTAGCGTGACCTTGTCTAAGCTCTACTCCTTAGGTATCTCTTCCCTACTATCATTGCCCCTCCCCTGCCTACACAGGGAAGAAACCTGAGGCTTTCTCCATCAGTTACTAGAGGCAGGTATAGGGTTTGGGGTGCTTCTAACCCCCAGATCAGAGCTCCAAAGTACAGCTTCATACTAAGCAGCGCAAACGACATTATTTTTAGGGCTATTTTTACTAATAAATAGTAAATAACCTACTGTCATGCACTGAGGGCATTAGCTAACGATCGCTTTGCCTCTGGGACTAAGATGGAGAGGAAGGAACACATTGGAAGATGCTCCTCAGTCACTTGGGTCTCCTGGTCTACAGAACAATGAGCTTGCTCTGCCACTGCTGAACTTTCCATTCTTCACAACTTGTGACTTTCCAAAGAGTCTGTGTATTTGCATGTCTTGTTATCAGGGCTCCTGTCTGCCTTCTATCTGTCTGACCATGACAACTTTACAATACAGTTAATGGGTCCTTGGAAGATTTTTGGGCTTCCAGAGTTAATCTGTCCCAACAAAACACCTTTTACTTTGACTTGATCACACCTTGGCAGTGGTTGGCAGCTGGCTAAGGACTGGGTCTTGACACAGGATGGGGAGGGGTGAGGCTAAGATCAGAAAGCAAAGATGAGAAGGACATGAGGAGGTCTCCCTGCAGCCCGAGGTTGAGATGAGCCCCTGCTCCCCAGCTGGACCCACAAGGTGAAAAGGCAGAAAGGAACAGAAGAAACAGAAATAACAGGACAGGGGTTGGGGGAGCGGTGGCGATGGGGGAAGGAACCATCACAAGCTCTTTGATCTTAATTAATTTTATTCTACAAAAATGCTACTCAGTGGAAAGTAGGAAAGCTACCGAAACAACAACAACAACAAAAACATAAAACAAGAACAAACCCCGAGGGAAAATAAGTTTTAATATGTTCTTCCTCATAGCAGCAAGCTCCTAACAAGCTTTTCTTAGTGCAAATACTGTAGGCTTGTGTCACGTACAGTACACGGAACGACACAACACACACCACCACAGATGCTTCCGAGCAGAGATACTCCTCAAAAATTTAAAACTATACAAAGATTTTTGAGCATACAGTCCTGCCTGGAGTGTTCGACTAGAACAACCCTCTCAGGGCCATTTCACTGTTACTTTAAAAATAGGGGACAAAGGTGCCCAGAAAGGAAATTAAAATTCCCCATGGAGCCATAAAACCTTGTACAACTCATTTGCCTCCAGGGTCTAATAGCAAATTTCACTCCACGTCATCGACATATCCCAAATACAGATGCATAAAGCTTGAGTTTCTACTATATACCAAAATACGATATATACACCTCCCACTGCAAAAGAAACCCTGATACCTAGTCTTTATACAAAGTTGAATATTTTCTTCCTCAAAATCAAGTAGCCACAAAGTAAAATACATGGATTTTTTTAAAAAAAATCATACAGAGAAAGTTAAGTTTTGAGAGACAGGGCCAGGGTCTTTCATTGTCTTCTCTTACAATGCAGATTTCTCAGTAACCACTGTCCTCACAGGAATGACAATCGATCTTTAAAAACAGAACCTTTTTAATACAGTTTATACAGCACAAGTCCACAAATCACTTTAGAAACAAAATAGAGATCGTTATCCTAAGTTAGAACAAGTGGGGGCGGGGGGAGAGAGTCAGAGAAGGGGTAGGAACTGAATACTTTAATGCTATCTGTTTCTATTCAGGCTTGGAACAACACAAAGAAATGTAAACATTTAAAATAAATAATAAAATAAATGTCAATTTCTTCCCCCTTCCCCTTCCCATACCCTCTGTCAAACTCTGACCCAGCTCCTCCTGAACATGTGTGAGTACTGGATCATTACAGACATTTGGTGAGGCGTGGCCAAAACACTAGAAGCAAGAGGAGACACCGACTTAGCAGTAGGATGATCCTTATAAAAAAAAGCTGCAGAACACAAGCATGCACACGCATGAACACACATGTGCACACGTGTGCACACTCATGAACACACACACACACACACACACACACACACGCCCTTGTCAATAAATAGTGAGATGCTGGCTTGAAGATAAATGCCAAGATAACACAAGCACAATGCTGCAAGACCCCTTTACTTATAGTTTAAAAAGAAAGTCATACACAACACATATCCTATTGGTCCACAAATTCTATGAGAACTAAGGTGGGCCCTTCACCCACCTGAGGAGCACAAGCCAGGTAGCAGGAGTCTAAGGGGGAGGAGCCTGGGATGGGCAGAAGCTGCTGAGGATGAGTCTTTGAGGACCACCAGCCTAGAGGCACTCCCACCTGGGAGTCTCTGAAGAAAGCCCTCTCATCCCCTAGGTGTTTTTGCTTGTTTGTTTATTTTTTGTTTTGTTTTGTTTGCTTAGCCATTACTTGGTGGCCTTCTGGACTGAGATGAACCCTTAGTTCCATCTTAAAAGAGGATAAATATAAAAGTGCCTCATAGTGCCTGGCACACAGTAGGTGCTTATTCTTTTTCTCCCCAATGAGGCCACATGAATGTCTGCTCCGGGAAGGAAGTCACTGTGAAAGATAAATTGGTGACATCTCAAGGAACACTTTTGGTCTCTCAGGAAAGAGGGGGAAAAATGAATCCAGATGCTTCAGATGTGCCTTCCCCTCTTCCTCTGGGGGTTAAGTGGAAGCAGATAGGGTTCTCTCTCCCCAAAGCCAGAGAAAGCTCCAGGCTTTGCTTACTATTGGCTTTGAACTGCTCCTATGACTGGCCACCATGGGCACACTTAGCCTATGAAAGCGGGAGTCTGAGTTCCCCAAAACCTCCCCCAGGGAACTGGCTGCTTGGTGTTAGCTCCTGAAACTTCCTAAGCCTCACCTGGGCTCTACTCTTTCTGGTGCCATAGCTGTCCCTAGCTAGCCAGCCAGAGAAGAACTGTTCCCACAGAAGCCTGGCGGCCATGAAAGGACTGTGTTTCATGCTAGCTGATTAAGGAGTGCCTGCCCCATACTAACCCAGCGCTGCTCACAGTCCAGCCCAAGTCCATGACAGCTGAGGACACATGAGGGGCATCTGTGTCTATGAGCACAAAGCACCCACCTCCCCCAAGCCCCACTGCAGCTGCTCCGACCTGGAGGCAGGGAAGGAGGCAAGCCAGGCACCTGCCTGAGCGCAGGCGTGCATGAGTGCCATGTATGCGACCCAGCTTGGACAGTGAGCCAGAAGGAAGCAAACTGAAGTTACACCCACAGTTTAGGTAGAAATATTCTGCTTTCCCCCAGAAAGTCTGTCGTTGGAAAAGCCAAGAAGTCTTGTAGGACAAAGCAAGCAGGTCATAAGGTGACCTCAGAGGCCTCTGAGGCCCAGTTAGCTGGCTGTGCTTTCTGGCACTGATGTCAACACAGATGAAATCTGAACTGAAAGCCAGACTTGGAGTCTCAGGAGTGTCCTACCAAGTCACAGGCCTGTGACCAGGGTTGAGATCCATGCTAGAGGCAGAAAGGAGCTTCAGGAGAGAAAAGAACAGGAAGTAGCTTCGGTTCAGAAATACCCACAGGCTAAAGGGAGAGAGCCCCACTTGGCATGAGATGATAAAGCTTTTCAACTGAGATTGCCCAGGGTATTCACCCAACTCCTCCAGTCCCGACTTGGCTGACTTCTGCTTCTAGGGCCCTGAGGCCAGCAAACCACCTGTTCCATTTCCTCAGAAGCACATCCCTGCCCCCTGAGGCTCTGGGAGACCAGAATGGCAGAATTAGAGCCAAGACATACGGGGAAGAGCATATCAAAACTATCTCTCTTCTTCTCCCACTTTACCTAGCGAAGCCTGCTCCTTTCAGCTCTGCCAGGCTACGTGTGCTTCCCACCTGGCTCTATGTCCTGTGTGTTCTGCATGCATGTAAGTATTTATGGGAACATGTGGACTTGGGGTGAGAAGGGCATCCGTCTGTGAAGGTGTCCCTTCTCTCTCAAAAGTCGGATTTCACCATTAAGCTTGACTTGAATAACAGGGCTTTAGATGGGTGGACAGTGATCTGGAGCAGAAATACTAGGTCAGAGCATTAGCGCTAGAAACCAGTTCTGACCAGACTCCACTTCCATGCTTGTGTCAACAAGCAGTGGGGACAAAGGGAGAGAAAGACAGGGGGTAGGGCTGTGCCCTTGCTGGAGGCAGGGACATCCAGGAAAATGCTGGTTCTTCTGCAGTGGAAAGGAACACACACTAGCTTTGATAGGAACAGCATAGACACTCAAAGCCCTAGCAAGACTGGGGGGGGGGGGGACCAACAACTCCCCGCTGGCCTGCGGGGTCAAGGGATCACTCCAGAGTGGGCCAGGGGAGTATGAAAGGAAAATCACTGGATTCATCAGTAGCAGAGACCACTGAGAGCAGAAGGGGGCTCCTGCACCTCACTGATAGGAGAGCAGCCAGGGGAGGCTAGGTAGCTGGCTGCCTCTGTCAAAAACTGTCCCTACCGCAGCCCCCCCTCCATCCCACATTCCTTAAATATCCACAGGTGGTGTCACCATGAGAGTTGGGGATGAGCAGAGCCCAGCAGGGCCTTGGAGTGATGTGCGGCTCCTAGGAAGGAGTGCTTCCCAAGTCTAGAGAGGAGGGTCCCGGGGCAGAACAGCAGCGGCAAGGCAGTAATTACAAGAGACGCCCAGCTCAAGACACCAGGTGAAGGGAAGCTCACTAGGACAACCATGTGGCTTTGTTGGCACAAATCCTGGCTTGGTAATTAGACGTTTGGCAAACCCAACCTGCGCCCCGGTTGTCGCACTCACACCCTGTCTTCAGGCCAAGCCGATCCTCAAAGTGATGTGCATCTCAGAGACTGGGGAGGAAAAGTCCTTGGCGCATCCGTCCCAGTGATGGCGGCATTGCCGGCAGAACTCAGGGAGCCCATGGTCTGTAAAAACAGCGCACTGGGTGTGTAGGGAGGGAAGGTTCAATAATATTGCACTTTGACTGCCCCTTTGGGACGCGTCCGCCCCAGTGGAAGAGTCATCTGCTTCCTCAGCTCCAGAAACAAAAGCGCTTTAATATCTGGACCACCCAGATGAAATGTCATGGCAAATTTCATAAAAACCCAGAAGGAGCGAAACTGATACCAGGGGAAGGAGGGGAAACCAAAAGGCACTGAGCATGCTTGGTAGGGCAGAAAAGGACACTGTCACTCCAGAGACAACGAATAACAAAGGGAGGGATTGGAACCAACTGGGCCAGCTCCGGGGGGAGGGGCTTCAGAAGCGGGAGACAGGTCTGAGTCCACAAACCAAGTTCTCTGCGGCTTCTCAAGAAAGGGGATACGCTTGCAAGATGAAGAGGGAAGGGGGTAGGGGGGAATCCCAGGGCTTCTAAGAGATCAACCAATGTCTCACCACTAAGTCCTATCGGGTAGGGTCCCCAGAGCCAAGGAGCCACGTTTGCCCTCATGGCCCCGGAGTGCTTTAAAGGTGCTGGTCCCTGGGAAGAGTGTGGCAATGATGGATGAGGACTCCTTCAGAGCTGGCCAGAGGAGCGCAGGGTTACAGGGCCAGCAGGGTGGGGGAGTTCAAGGAGTCTGACGACTGGTCCCCACTGCTACTGCTTCTGCGGTGAGCCTTGGAGCAGGATTCTGAGGGCGACGCAGGCGACTCCTGCTCCAGGACACTGGGGTAGGTGAAGACAAGGTTTGAAGTGCCCGGAGTGATGGCAGGTGTGGAGGTCACCACGATGGGGGTGTGCAGAGGCTCTTCCCCGTAGAAACCACCCCCGGCGATGCTGATGGGTTTGATGACAGAGCGCTGGCTCTTGTCCATCCCTGCTGAGGAAGAGGGGCTGTCCTCTTCGGGAGGCTCCTGCTTCACCACTACTGGGCCAATGGCACTGCCCGTACCGCGTAAGGACTGCAGCCCGGAGGTGGGGGGCGATCGGCGCTCCTCCGGGCTGATTTTGCACACAGGGCCGTGGGCCACCAGCATGAACTCCAGCTTTTCCTTCTCCTTCTGCAGCTCAGCGATTTCTTTCTGCAGACCAGACTTCTCCTCCTCCAGCTCCTCTGTCTCCTGCAAGGGGAAAGAAGGGTGTGAGGGACAGAAGCCTACAGGCTGACCTGAGGGATGGTCCCAGTGTGGGCATGAAAGGGAGATCTGTGGTGTCCTTGGGAGACCTAGCACAAGCGTCTCCCACACCTGGCCAGAGAGTTAACTGGGTGTGAGTCACATGGTGGCTCACAGTTCTTTACTTCTGAAGGATTGAAGTTGGCTTGTGGGGCAGGTGAGTTAACATCTGGAGCTGCTGTAATTGAGCAATTACTTCATGCCTGTAACTAAGTCTCATATTTTACAGATACTCTCATTCAACCCTCAAGAAGTTTCTGAAAGCAGATGTTATCATCCACCCGTTTTGAGGAGGAGGAAACCAAACTTCAGAGAACTTTGGTTACTTGCTCAAAGTTATGGGCTAGCAGAGAGTTACCCAAACTTGAATGCCAGGGCACGTGACTCCAGAGTTTGCATGCTATCAATTTTGATCCTTGTGGTGCCAGTACTAGCTTTGGGTCTCCCAGCAGGTCAGACTGGGATTCTACTCAACTCCTCTTTACCATCCCTGCCCACCAGCGCCCACAGCCGGAGCTAGAAGCTACAGGAAAGCAGACCTTCATGACGTCATGACAACCCTCTTTCCCCTTCCCCCCCCCCCCCAGACTGGAATGGACAGTGCTTGGCTTGTAATACACTCCCAGCCAATTCCTGCCATATCTCCCCTCTCTTACTTTAGTTTCTGAAGCTCTCTAAACCAGAGACTCCAAGGAACACATTTCCACTACGTGCCCAATAGAGAGGTGACAGACTGTGAGAGTCTGTGGGGATGCCAAGGTCACCAGTGGGGGCCTCAACTCCCCTCCTTAAAACAAAGCCAAGGCAGCCATCAGTGCCTGCCGACTGGAATGGTGGTGGTGGGAGTCACCAGCCTCCTTCCCACTTTTTCTAACACAGATTCCCATTCACAAATGCAGAGATACAGGCAAGAGCTTCATTAAGCACACTACGGTGTATTCCGGAGTGAAAAAAAAGTTTCCATCTGTCTCAAGGGTCTGATGAACGTCAGAGGCTTCCTGTGGAGGATGTGGCTCAGGGCCTGGGTAGCTGGGTCAGGACGTGGGGGAGGTGGAGAGGTAGGGTGTGAGACTTCTGGGAAGAGGGGAGGACAGTAGGGACGACTCAGAGGAGGAGCTGTTCTGGGCTGGTGATGATGGATGTCCTCGGGGAGTCAAAGTAAGGAGCACAGCTCCTTGAAGTATGAGAGAACGGTTAGCTGTGGAAGCCTGCTGAGGGAGCCTCCCGTGACGGACTGACCACTCCCTCATCTGCCTCATCTGGAAGGAAGAAGTCCAACCCCAACCCCCATCCCTACCCTCAGCCCCATAGGCCATGACTACAGGGATCATGGGACTCACCAAGTACATATTCTACTGAATGTGCCCAAAAGTTGGTACCGGGGCATGAAGGAAGCAGAGTTTAAAGCAGATAAACTGTATGTGGAAGGATTGGATAATACATGCTAAATCTCACTACTAGCCAGATGACAATCTCCTGGCTCATCTCCTTTCTTTGAAAGTATTCTCTCCCAAGAGTCAGCACTGGCTTGGGACTTCCTCTACCCGATGCTCAGCCCTTCCTTTAGCCAGACACAGAAGGGAGTTACGTGATATTGGTCAGGTACAGCTTAGCAGGAGCAGGAGTGTGGGCCCTGGACCTGGGCAATTAGGGAGCATGGGATTGTGACTCACAAAGACGGTAAAGATGGGAAACCTTCCTGCCAAGGAAGGGCAGGCAAAAGCTCCAGGAAAGTGCAACTAACACATGACCCATCTGCTTGAGGACCTTTGCTCCCACCTGACTCAACCAGGGTTCCTCAGCCATGCTGGGCCACCTTGGGCATGGGGACAACTGGAACCCCAAGAAAGTGTGTGGGGAGGCAAACGCTAATGTGCCTGCCCTAGCACACCAGAACTGTCAGCTCTTAACCAAAGGCCCCAGTGAGTCTGAGGACAGAGTGCGCTCAGGTACTGTACTGACCCAGAAGTGTGGTCTTCTCCTCTCCAGGCCCACACTGATAGCAGAGGCCAACCCTCATTCACCCATCTACCCATCCTCTCCCATCCCCACCTCTCATTTAGCATAATGTCTACCCATGTCCTTAAAAGAAAAGAAAGAATGTTCCATCTCTCCCAACTCATCATAAGTGTGTCACTTGTCACACATGGCTCCTCACCGCCTGCAGCTTCTCTGTCAGCTCACGGCGACGGTTCCGACACTTGGCTGCAGCCAGCTTGTTTCTCTCCCTCCGGATCCGACGCTTTTCCTCCTCTTCAGGAGACAGCTATAGAGGCCAAGGTCACGGTCAGAATGGCACGCATGTATCGCGGCATTTTTGAAAAGCTGCAACCTGCTCTTTTAGAACTAGGGAGGGGAGGAAAGAGGAGAGGAGCCGGGTTCAGAGGTCCCCGGGGAATGAGGGGACTCATGTGTGGCTGCCTGGAGGGAGCCTGTCGCTGGGTCGGCCGTGGAAGGCGATGTTGTGTGTTTAAAAGGATAGCAGGTCAAGAGTGGATGAGGGATTCAGGGCCCTGCACCAGGGCAGCATTTGTCTGTCAGCTCTGATTCAGAGCCTCACCTAGGGAAGACCCCTCCAGCAAGCCAGGCCTGGACTCACTTGCTGTAGCAGCTTCCTCCAGAGCTAGCTAACTACCCTCCTTCTCCTCATTCAGCTGTTCCACAAGCCTCATCGTCCACCTTTGATTACGTAAAGTCTCTGCACAGGTAAGATGCACCCATGGGGGAGGCATGTTCTGATGTCCTGTCACCAGCAGGAGGACCACGGGGACCACTCTGTCCCCAACTCCCTCTGGCAACCGGAGTGCCAGTTTCTCAAAGGTCTCCCTGAGGACTCCCTAGGAGCCTGCTATCAGTCCTAGCCTGGGCAAGAGGAAAAAAGCAGCCTAGGCATAAAAGTCTCACTGTGCACCTTTTCTGCTTACTTGACAGTGACCTTTTATGTGACATAAGATTCCAGGAGTTGAGGCTGATCTGTGCACTACAGGAAGACCCCCTGCAGAGAGATCAGGAACTGGCTCCTTCCCCAGAACTCATCAGAGACTTGGTCACATACAGTACCAAGGAGAGGGTCATGGGCCAAAACATAAGGCAGGATAAAGGGAAGATCCTCCTGTCAGCTATCAGACACCGATGCATACCTACTGTGTGCCTATGCTCTTCTAGGGGCCTAAAAGATTTTTTTTTTTAAGTATGATAGGACCTGAGTCCTGCCTTCAAGGGATCCGTGGAGAAAACAATTCAAGCCATCCCACAGAAGTAAGTAAGCTAACTACAGACCACACCACGAGGAACAAGCCATTTCAGCTAGCTGGGCCTAGAGCAGGACCTGTAGGACGCTCCCTGCCACCCTAGGTGGCTGTGACATCATGAGTGGCAAAGGAAAGCATGAAAGAGGCCAAGGCCATTTCATCTACAGAGATGACTCCACAGGAGATCACCCAATCACTTGCTGTCCCCAAACCTGTCTTGGTCCAAGGCTTACAAAGTTAGTTACCAAGAAAGCCTATGGCCCTGTGGTAGTCTTGGGTTGAGGTCTCTTCACAGGCCCCCTCCCCCACAACTCTCTCTCCCACCACAGCCTTTACTGCTGAAGGAGAAAAAAAAAACTAAAATAAAATAAAACCTTGGTCCACAGCAGGCCTTCCTCCCACCTTCGTAACTTTTAGCCTTAGATATCTCTCCCTGTCTGGGAGGTGTGGGGCAACTGTGGGTACTGTCGACATAGGAAATGTTCTGGGGTGGTGAGATCAACGTGGTTACAGCCTCAGTGTTGTTAACATCACCAGGGACCCACCCACAAGCCACACACGCCCTCCCTCCCTTCTTCTCAGTCCCCACCCTGGGCTCAGAGGAGCCTCCTGGGCAGGCTCTGGAGGAGGTCATGAGGCACCAAGCTGACTCTTGGGACAAGCCTTAGGGTAGAAACAAAGGTGGGGAGTGGGTGTAGGGTGAGGGTGGGAGTGGGAACAAGCCACAGACAAGACCCTAAGGTCAGGAACCCAAGAGTCAAGGCTCTAGAATGTGGCTGCCATGGGAGAGAGTCTAATGTGGTTAGTGGTCTTCTGACTGGCTCTCTTCCTCCCTGCCACAAAAGGAAGGATGTCTCCAGACGTCTGATCCTGAAGCACACCTAGGTGATGTGGCATCACGAACATCCACCTGAAGGTCAGAGTGGTGGACCCCCGTCTCTGCTACTAACCCAGTGTGACCCTGGGCCCTTCTCTCCAGGTCTTAGCCTCTTTAACTACGAGCTGGATCCAGGGGGAAAATTTGGAGGTGCAGGTCCTCAATGCCCCTTCCGGGTGTCAGCATCTGAATGTAGTGTGAGGCAGACCCAGCAGAGAAAGAATGTCCTGCCAGCCCACAGGAGCCTGGCTGTCACTCAGCATCATTTATATCTGGGGACCATCAGCCTGTCAGTGGTTATGATGGTTAGATCCAAATGGCCATGACTTCTGCTTTAGGAAGTACAATTTCCAAGGACAGTACTGTCACTGTACAGCACCTATAACTGTGACTATGGTCCAGAAGGGGCCTGTAGCTTCCCACCCCCGTGTAACTGTACTACAGTGTCTACTACCCATAGCCCTGAAGACCCTTCACTGGGGCCCCAATGCCAGCATGGATTGGCCATGAAGTCCTATTTTGTCTTCAGGAGAGCAAGGCTGCTGAGGAGGAAGCTTCCAGCCCCTTAGGAGTGGAGAGGTAAGCCCTGTAACTCTGGGCATCCTTGGGTCTGCTGGCACTAGGTCCCTCACTATGCACAGGGAGCCGTGTTTATTGGTCCTGGTACTAGGATATAGTGGATACTGGGGCCATGGAGTGGAAACAGACAAGAGATGGGGTGAAGGCTTCCACAGTTAACAGGAAAGTGTCACCGGATTCACATTTGAAAAGGAGAATGCACTGCTAAAGGGTTCCTGTCTCTGGGCTCACTGTGGCACGGCCTTGTGGGAGGAGGAGTGAGCATGGAGTCCAGACAAGATGGTCTGGGTCTCAAGTGCATTGTCTGTGGTAGGAGATGGATGAGATCTTTGAAGGCCTATATCCTTCCTTCCAACTCAGTTCTCTCTCAAAGCTGAGCTTGAGGAAGAAAACCAAGTGAGCTCTCATGTGTGGCTTCTACCCCTGCCCCGACTCCCCAGAGCTGAATAGACTCCACAGGCCTCCGGGGCCACTATATTTCTGGAGTGTACATTCCAGGAACCGGAAGAGGGCTGCAGCTTTGATCTAAAGGCCTGAGACACTGAGGAAAAATGTGAAGCCACTTGGGTGCTCATGGCTCTGTCCTATGGCACTCTCCCAGTGGCCACCCACTAAGGCCCAGGACAGGTACTACTACTGTAGGAAGCCATGACAGTTCCCATTCACTGATACTTCACACTTAAAAGGTGATCCCCTCCTCATTCAAGGTCTCCGCAAACACAAACAGAGCATTCTATGTTGGGGAGTCCCTCCCTCCCCCAGCTACCAACGTAGTTCCCCTCCACTAGCTAGAGACATACCTGCTCATCTCTCCTTCTGCGGCCCACAGTGGTACCAATGGTCTTGATCACTCCAGGTCTGGGGAGAGCCATGTGCCCAGGGACTGAAGCCAGGCCTGGCAGGGGACTGTAGGGATGTGATCGCGGATAAGGGTTGGACATGGAGGTAATCACTGTAGGCTGTACCATCCACTGCAGGTCCTGGCTGGTGGTGATGGCGTTGATTGTAGGGATGAAGGCACTGCCTGAGCCAGGCATATCTACCCGGAACTTCTGAAACAAGGAGAAAGACATAACATTGAGCCAAGAAATGGCAGAGCAGGACGAGCAGAGCCAGGGCCAAGGCCAAACGCTGTAGCCTTTGAGGTTAAGGCTTGATAGCAAGGTGAGGTCCCAGGTGGGCTTCCCTGGAAAAGTCTCACAGAGCCAAACATCAAGTAGATCTCATCCATCCCTGGGCCATGTGTCAGATCTGTTCTCTGCCTGGAGTCCTGAAGACTCCATTCTCAGGGACTCATGGAGGATGCAGCCATATCCCAAGAGACTTCCAGGACACTTGTGAGGCCGAGTGGCGCACATTCATCCTGCAGCTCTCCAGGGTACATATCTGCAGGATGTTTCAACGTGGCCTCCTGGGCTTCTGAGTCATCTACCAATTATTCCCCAGGGTACCAGCTCAGGACATGTTTCTTGGAGATTTCCACACCGGTAGATCATGAGAGGTCACTACACACATACTGTGTTCCTTGTCGCTTTCCAAGGAAATTCGTGATGTGTCTTAAAGCCTATCAGATCAAGGTCAAGTTGAGAAGGCCGAATCCTCACCTCTCTGTTTATTGGTGAGTCTACTACCAGTGGATAGGACTGTGGCCTGTGAGGCTGGCTCTGCAACCAGACTTCCTATTGCTGTCTTTGACCCAGCCTTGACATCTTGCTTGGGGCAGACGCACTGTGTGTCTCTCCCATGGACACATCTATCTTCCTGGGCTCACAGACGTGTCCAACAGAACACTTCAGTGCCGGCATCTCAGAGGCTTCCCTTTGTCTCTTAATTTACCTCAGGATCATGTTACAATGCTCTGTGAGCTATGGGGGGCCTTATATTTAAAATCCTACAACACAGAGCATCAAAGCACAACAGATTGGCCCCTCAGCTACTCCATCACTGGAGCTGTTAGGTCAGAGCCTGGGACTCAGTAGCCTTAACTAGGTAGGCTCCACACCCATCCCCAGTAGGCCAATTAAACAGTAAAAGAGGAAAGTAGAGAGGGAGATTTATCCTATATGACCATATTAAGGAAAGGAACAAAGAGGCCCAGTGGCCTCTCTCCCCCAGTCTGTCTTCAGGATCAGGACAGAAGGTTGATGTTAAACAGAGGGCAAAGGGAGGCATAGCTAAGTGGTCCCAGTAAGGACATGGTCCTGCCCATCACCACTATCTCCAGTCTATCGCGCAAGGTGCTCTGACAGGTTGTCCTACTGTGTGAAGACCCCTTCCTTCTCTCAGTGTAAAATTCCTGGGACAAATCCAGTTTCTTGGGGACCATCGTTTCAGTGGCCTGACACCCAAATGGAGGAGCATAAGTGTTTCCCTTTAGAATTTATTCCCTCCTGCCAGGATGGCGGCAGCTGGCTTTGACTCTTCTCCAGGACAGTTCCTGGAAAGTGAGAGGCAAAAGGGGAGCCCCTTCCATTTCCAGAAGTTCAGGAGAAGATGCTCTATGGTCCCAGTCAAAAACCCATCCTCAGATGGTCTGTGGCCACAAAAGCATCTTGCAGCTTTGCCCCCAATCTCATGGGTAGAATGACAGTCATAATAGCTGGCACTTCCAGAATGACAGACACCGTGTTAAGGTCTTCCCTACATGGCCTAATTAACTCTCCCTCTGAGGTGAGTGCCATATTACCTTCATCTTAAAGGCTGCAACAGTCAGAGAGAGATCAAACCACTTACTCATGGTCTTACTGCTGCAAAGTAGTGAGATCAGAATTCAAACACAGTTCAGCACGGCCAAGACAGGAGCCTCTCAACATGGCGCCACAAAGATTTCTCTGGCATTCTTTCTTCCTCAAAACCCAACCCCAAGTGCTAGAGTTCATGACACCATGCTAAGGATTCCTTCAGGCCTTTCCTCTAACCAAGGAGGTCCCACAGACTGGTTCCACCCAAAAGGAAGTTCTGCTGTCATTAGCCCAGGAACTATAGTAGCCTCCGCCTGGTCTAGTCAGAGCAACCACAACTAGAAGAATTGGAAGTGACCACTTTTGCAGTATCTATCCCTGCTGATAACATCATAGGTCCTGGTATGAAGTAAAGTGAAGCCTTCACACACACACACAAACACACACACACACACACACACACTATACCTGACAGAGCTGACAGACCCGTCCTCACACACCATCCTGCCACCACCTGATGACTCCAGTTTGTGTGGAAGAACATGACTGCCTTACTTCTCAGATTGCCCCAGTGCAGGAAAGCTGTCCAGTGCAATGGATTCTGGGATTTTATCAGGGAGGTCGCCCAGTACGGCTTGGTCAGTCTAGCCAGTTCAGTTATACCACTAAAGGCTAAGGTATGAAGAGTTGGTTTTGTTTCAGAAGAGTTGGCTGAAAAGAAACAGCTATGCCAGACTTGGTGGTTGAAGATTATAAACCCTAGCTATCCAAGGAGGCTGAAGCAGAAGAATAAGAAAAAAATCCAAGACCTTTCTGAGCTGCAAAGTGAGTTCAAGGCCAGCTTGGACAACTCTGTGACTGTCTCAAAATATAAAACAGACTAGACTACTCACTTAACATGCACAAGGTCCTAGGTTCAGTCTTTAGTACTGAGAGGGAGGAAGAGAAGGAGGGAGAGAGGGAAGGGGGCAGCTTCCGTGTGAATCGGGTGTGTGTTTCTCTGGAGGCATGAGGGCCGTGCTCTGCCCCAAGCCAATCACTGAGGACCCAATTCTGGGACAAAAGAGAGCATGTTGATTCTGAACTTCCTGCATCGTTTCAGGGATGAAAGCTACAGCGACTGAAATCACGGGCTGCAAAGCCATAAGTAGTTCTCAACCTGGCTAAGAGTGTTCTGAGGAGCTCGTAAAACTCACCGATGCGGGAGCATCATCATTAGAGTCTGAAATAATTGTTCAGGGGCGGAGTTCTATCACAGGTACTTTTTTAGACTCCAGGGAGATTCTATTATAACATGTAACCGGGGCAGGAAAACATCACCCCAAACAAATGGAAGGCACCACAAATCGCCACCATCGCTGCCGCTGCCGTCGTCAGCAACATCACGTCACCCCATAATGTAGGTCTGTGTATACTGCACAGGCTAGCTCTTGGGAGAGTTGCCAGCTTCCTACTTTTGGAAGCACCCAACTTTGTATTCTATTGTTCTTCCCCAAGACAGGTCCTCAGATAGGAGGGGCACCCAGGGCAATGGCCTCATGTGACCATCTCCTCCTTGGGGGCAGCTGCCAGCTCTCCTTTTGGGAAAGCATCTAAGAAATCTGCTCATTCCAAAGAACAACAGGGTGCCAGTTTTAGGCTTGGGGAAGGAAGCAGAAAACCCAAAGCGAACTGGAAAACTAAGATTCCTCAGGGATGGGCAGGTGCCTCCCAGCTCCTCTCAGGCCCTCAGTGCACATGCACCGGTTCCCGATAGACACCAGCCAGATTCCTTGCAGCGACGGCTTGGTCTAGACAAAACAAAGCGGCAATAAAAACAAGGCGGGAGGTAATGACTGCCTCTGAATCGCGTGTACACCTTGTTTCAGACAGAGGGTAAGCCATCTGGATAACATGGCCGGCTCCAAACTGCAAGAAAAACAATGTCCTGTCCCCAGAGGGGACTGAGCCCTGATAAAGAAGGCTTTTGTCTCCAGAGGAGCCTCTTGGAGAGACGGCACAAAAGTTTCAATTAGATCTGGCAGATGGGTCTTGTCTCAACTCCAAACATGCTATTCAGAGAGTGGCATTGGGATAAGATAGAGGAGATAAGGCTAAGAGTT
>NW_021604762.1:664476-691941 GCF_004785775.1 Grammomys surdaster | reverse complement strand
CTACAAGGCATTCCAGCCTGGCGGAGCTTCTAAGTACTTAGAAACATTGTGTCTCCCTGTCTATAAAAGTACAAACAGCCGGTAGACCTCCTAGAGCCGAATCTGATGAGCCCTGCTCTAAGAAGCCAGACGCAGATAGTTTTCAGCTTTCTGGGCCATGACATCTGTGTTAACTCTGCTCCTCCACTACAGCACGGAGCATCCGCAGGGAATACACGAGCAAGTGGGTAACCCCGGGCCCACTAAACTTCACTTACAGATAGAGTTTGCTCTCCTAGGCTCACGTAGGAAGGAACCAAAAGAGAGGAATGAAGCAAACACCAAACAAATAAACAAACAGACAAAAAGAGAGATACCCTTCTAACCCAGGAAGCCAAGGGGATGGAAGTCGCTGACCAATTTAGATCTCCACACTCTGAGCAAAAGTTCAAATCCTTACAAGTTTTTTTTTGCCGGTCTTTGGGGATTTGGGGACTTCAGTGTTAACCAGTAGCATTCTGTGGTTGAGGTGCAATGCGGTGCTCCTTCAGTGAGTTTGATGTCCATCAGAGACCAACTCAGCAGGCCAGAGAAGTCTCACAGCCCAGAAGCTGCTGACTTGGAAAATAGCCTTTTGGGGCTCAACAATGGGATCTAGGGTTCAGGAAGAGTCATACTAGTAGTCTGCTGAACAGTCTCAGAACAAGAGGTTAGACCGCCACCCCCTATGGCTCAGATGGAGGATCTACTGGAGTCCTGAGCTAGGCAGGCAGAACTTAAATAGAAGTCAAGCTTGGTCCTCTTGGCCAGGTCCTTCTTGGACCCCAATCATGTAAGACATGAACTTGTGGACTCTATAACCTGCTCCAACAGGCGTGCAGGCAGGCAATCTAGGAAGAAATTTGCCTATCTCCTTTCTAGAGCCTCAACTAGGGAAATCCAACATCCCTGCAGACTAGCTGGGGAGAGAGATGGGGTAAAAGACATGTTCTCTCACACTTCTGAGGCCCAACACCAACATCAGGCAAGTATGTATTCACTGAACCAGGTCCCTTCCAGAGCCTCTGGAATAGCATTACATTGGCCACCATCTTGACCTCTGGCCTTTCTTGTCTAAGGAAATACCATTTATGTCACAATGGAAACTGCTGTTAATAACTCACAACTTTCAAAGTTTTACACTACACAAATATATTGCAGTGGACCTGTCCCCCACCAGTCTCTTCTCTGTCCCAGCTTCATTTAAAAGAACAAGTCTAGCCCATGGTACTTCACTGCCAGGAAGAAGGAAAATAAGAAACAGGAAGAAATCAGGGGCAGAGACCCCACCCCCACCCCGTAGTGTTATCCCCAGGTCTCCTGGATCCCCTGCTCTTTCTGGCAAGACCCCCACTCCTGAATCAGAGGAGAATTCTCCTCTCACCCACCCTCTGAGTTCTGTAGTCAGTCAGACCAGGGTTGCCCACACCTTTCCCATGTCTTTCTTGACTCTTGCCAGGACCCCAATCATAGGAGACATGAACCTGAGGATCCGGTAGCCTGCTGGACACTTGACAGGGCTGATTCAGCTGTTGCTGGCTCAGTTTGCTCAGGAGGGTCAAGTCACCAAGTGGGCTTTGGGACAGACATATTGACCTCAATCGTAGCAGTTGACGTTATGTTGACATGCTGAGGTCACAACTCACCACATACAACAGAGACAAGCCATGCCCACCCAGCAGTGAGGCTATTTTTTTCCCTTCAACACATAAAACCAGAATCTTTGTTTCTGTGTAACAAAGCAAAAAATGTTCAAGGCATCAATGCAAAGATGCCATCAGCAAGGGACCATTTTGTGGGTTTGGAATGGGAAGATATCGTTCCATGCGGACTCTAGAGACGGACACCAACAAGACCTGGGGTCTCATTCTATACTGGACCCCAAATCTGTCCATTCAGACTTTGTGTGCCAGACGTAATTGCAAAGACCTTTTGGTAATTTTCAAATATTAAATCCACCGTTCAAGGGAAGATTTGTTGGCAGGGAGAATTTTCTAAATGTACTGAAAGCATTAAGAAACAAAACAAAACAAAACAAAACAAAAACCCCAGTCTTGCAAAAGCCTTTGAGTCTGGCAGCCTCAGCATTCAGCTGAGCATATAGTCCAGTAAAGGTGGAGATGTTGATGATGATGATATGATGAAATGTGTGATTTAGGTGTGTAGGCTCTATTGTGTTTGTAGTAAGAAAAAAAAACGAAGGAAGAAACAAAACACCTCAAGCCCTCAAATTTTGTATTCAATGTGAATAATAAGACAGGCAGAAATACAATAAAGGAAATGCACTCAGGGTTTTGGAAAGGAAAATTCAACTGCCACTCAAACAGTTTATGACTGCTATTTCACCCCCATGGTGGTAAGAAACCAAAGGGCTCTTCGCCACCAGGAATCCACGGGACAGATACATTCCTGGGATAACACTGTGTGACCCTAATCTACAACATCTGTAAGATCAAGGAAAAACAAAAGAAGAAAAAGCACCAGATCCCTAATTTGCATCTCCCCCTTCCCAACATCCCCCACACAAGCACATAGAGAAAACAATCCTTGGGTATTTGAAAACACCATGGGGTGGGGGGTGGACCCTGGTGAACAAGAGAAAAGTACCCTTTTATTCCAACCAGGCTTTATTTAAACAAAAATAGAATTTTTCTTAAAAAGAAACTCACTTTTGATTCAAGCCATTTGTAGTTAGTTACTGTTCAATATATGGCATTCGTTTGCCTTAAATAAGAAGAAAAATTCTAAGAATTTGGAAAACTAACCAAGTTTAACACTCTTGAGACTGGAAAAATACATTCTCAGGATAGTTCTTCCAAAAATGTCCTGTAGGGGGCACTAGAGGGGTATGGTTGAGGCTGACTTGGGAAATCACAGTCATTTCTGGTAAAAGTTGTTTGATGCAAGGAATGTCCCAGCCTGGTACAGTTGGCAAAAGTTCACTCTGGGGAATTTTGTGTGTGTGTGTGTGTGTGTGTGTGTGTGCGCGCACACACGAAAAATGTGGCAGGGGGGAAAAAAGTTGGTCTGATATTCCCTGATCCAGAAGGAAATGTCCTTGACTTACTCTCACAAGTCACAGAACAGATAGCTGCCTTGGAAAAGTTCCGTGTCTTGTTTTGTTTTGTTTTTCATTTGAAGGGGGCCTGGCTGAAGAAAACAAGTTATGAAATGACCTACGTTTGTGTAACTGGCTGGATTGCGTAATGCCAGGGCCCTGAAACCGTAACAGCCAAGGAGCAAGGCACAGCACATATCTGGAGGTGTTGTCCCAGGAAAAAGAAAATCACAAGGAGGAGGTACATCCACTATTTCCAAGAAAATTAAATTGCCAGTGATTAACCTTTGAGATTGAGATTATAGCTACAACAGGAAATATTTTTCATGTTTCCAGTTCCTGCCATATACAGAAGCAGAGATTCAACAAAGAGCTGTCTGCCCACCACCCCACAGGTCAGTGGGACTCAATACTAAGACCTTATGAAGCTAGACAGA
Source organism: Grammomys surdaster (assembly GCF_004785775.1). Taxonomy (NCBI): domain Eukaryota; kingdom Metazoa; phylum Chordata; class Mammalia; order Rodentia; family Muridae; genus Grammomys; species Grammomys surdaster. The sequence goes on along the minus strand of NW_021604762.1, from coordinate 688,428 downwards.
GGGGGGAAGTGCTGGACAGCAAATTTATGGGGGATACAGGACCCCACAAACAAGGAGAACAGGGACAAATAGTATCCACTTGCTCAAGGGAAAATCAGGAACATCTCACAGTGATTGGTCCACTGTGCTGCCATAAAGGAGGAAGGCCCTGTCACTAGCTGCCAGGAAAGCTTCCCCATGAAGAAGGCTGGGAGCAGAGCTGATTACAGACTTTATCTGCCATGTAATAAAGTTACCTTGAGCCCAGATCAGGGTGGGTCGTATCATAGCACAGACTTGGGAAGTAACAAAAGCAAAGGCCTATCATTGGGACCACAGAACAGTTTTGTAGAAAGCCAGAGCAGGGAGGGGAAAGCCCTCCCCCCCAACCCCGTTCCTCATCTCCCACCCACCGGCAGGGAGTGGAAAGGCCAGGCTGAGAGTTGGCTTAAGTGGCATTACCTTGCCAACCCCTCTGGTTTGAAAGACTTCTTGCTCATGCTGCTAAGCAGAATGGGCAGCCGGACCTGAGAATCCCATGCACTGGTTGTTGCTAATTGCAAAATCCTCATGTGTTACAGCATGCTAGGAATTAGCCAACAGCTGCTTTTTGCTTGGGTAATGAGGCCCCATTACACACTGCTGGACGGAGCTGTCTTCCTTCATCCGAGCATCGGTTTCCTGTCTGATTTGCTTCCAAAACAGGGAATTGCCTCCGCTCACATCCTGGGCTCACAGCCCTAGTGACACAGATTATCCAGTTGGGGCACTGATGTCCGGCCTGACTTCCCATCCAGGCCCCAGAGACTGAGCGAAGCCAGGCAGGGAGATTGTACTATGTCGATGCTCACTGTTTTGGTCTCATTGGTGGAAGAAACAGAAGAAATGCTAAGCCCCTATGTTGATTGGGAAGGAGAGGTACATGGGGTGGGGGGGTCATTGAATTTGAAAATAGGGGGACAACAGATATAAAGACTCTAAACCCATTGGTGAATGATGTTTCACCAACTATACTGGGATGCATACATAACCAACTACTTTTCAGATAAGATTTTGGTGTTCAGTAGTAAGAGTCCACTGACTGCCCCCTCAGTGCTCAGACCAAGCTATCTCCAGTGGGTGCTTAGTAGGTATGGGGGTTGGAGGAGCAACAGAGAATATACAGGAAAGCCATTTGGAAGGACTCGCCATTCATGGGACATTACTTTGAGAGATGGCCCTCTTGTCAGATGACAAAGAAAGCCATAGTTTTATTATGTTTCCCAGCTCAGTCCACCCCTCCCTGGAAGACCCCTGACCTCCTGTCTGGTTGACTTCTAGAGGTCAAAGACAAGGCCTATGGAGTAACTCTTGCTGCAGCCAGCTTGGCTAGGAACTCCCAGATCACGGCTGAGGTGGGCTTCAGGTGGCAGGAGACTCGTGAGTTCATGCAATTCCCACACAAGATCGTGTAAGTGGTTCCTGTGATACAAGTCAGGTATCCCCCACCCCCACCCCCACCGCCCACCAATACCTGCTTGGTACCTACAGAGACATAGATTACAGGCACAATCCCTCAGTGCAAACCAGTCTGGCTGCTTTAGAAAGAGATGTTTTTCTACTTCTAAAATCATTCAGGAGCCCAAGGGATGTCTCTCTCTCCCACCTCTCTGACAGCTTCTTTGCTCCAGGTACCCCCAAGCCCCTCAAGGTTCTGCTCCGGGGGGTGGGGGAGTACAGGCTCCTGTCCAACCTTTACCGGAAGCTGCAGGGGGGGGGTCACAGGAGGTGTCAAGAGCCAATCAAAGCCAGCTTCTTCTTTCCTGACCTTCGCACCTAATTCCCAGAGGCAACCCTCGTCCTCACTCTCAATCACTTGAAGGAGCCTAGCCTTGTTTCTGAGTCCCCAATCCCTTTCAGAAAACAGCTAAGACCGAAGAATAACAGAAGAAAGGTTAAAAAGCGTCCCCCCCCCCGTTCTCCCGTAGGGTCCTTGACGGTTGGGAGGGGCTTAGGGGGAGTAAAGATTCCTTGCCTATCCACTACCTAGAAAGAGGAAGGTGAAGAGAGGGAGAGCGGCTCGATAGGCGGCAACAGGCTTCCCGGAGGGGACCTGTAATTTCAGGAGCTTTTCTGGAAAATTAAGTAAGAAAAGGGGGAGAAGGTGTCGTTGGCTCTTAAAGCCCACTCTCTGCTTGTTTAAAAAAAAAAGTGGAAGGGTGGGTAGGGCGGAACAGAACAAAACCGCACAACTTACAGCGGTGACCCCTAAGTATTTTTCTAGCCTGGCCAGGAAAGGGAAAAGACGGAGGTTGGGGGTGGAGGCCGTGGGAGCGAGAAGAGGGTAGGAGTCTGCCCGCGCCGCCAGGTGCACCCCGGCCCGCACGTACCTGCTGGCCGCCGCCACCGCTGGAGTAGGACTCGGCGTGCGCAGGAGAGCCGCTGCTGCCCCGGGACGAGGTGTCAAAGTTCCCGGGATAATCCTGGTACATGATCCGCGGTGGGGGCCGGAGAGGAAACAGGGTGGTTTTCTTCCCCGCCCTCGCCGCGGCCGCGCACAGTCTGCTGCGCGCTCGCTGGTCCACCGGCCCGGCCGCGGGCTGGGCTTTTCGCTCCCGGGCTGTCCCCCAACCCCGGCGACAGGAGGCAGCGACACTCGGGAAATGACCCCCCCCGACCGCCGCGGACCGCACTTCGTTTCTGCTCTGCAAGCTCCGCGGAACCGGTTGTCCACCGGGTCCCTCCCTCTAAAAAGTCGGAGCGTCCCTCGGTCCCTCCCCTGCGCGCGCCCTTCCGCCCCCGCGCGCAGCCGAAGCTCTGCCGGGACCCACGGGCTGGAGAAAAATGGGCAGCGCGAAAAGACTAGGAGCCCCGCAAATGTCGCTTGGCAGCTCTCGGGGACTCCCTCCCCGATCTCCCAGGGCGCCAAAAGGGCGAAAAAGAAAAGCCGCGGGTTGGGAGAAACTTCTGTTTCCTCCTTTTAGAGAAGGAGCCCGAGAATAAACTTCCTGTGGCCAACTCGCCGCCTGAGTTTCCCGGCGACTCGGACACTTGACTTAGGACAAGGCGGTGAGCGCCGGTTCAGCGGCCCCGATCGCGCCGGTGGGACAGCGCCCGTGGGGTTCCAGGCTGAGCCGTGCTGAGAGGGACGTGGCTCCGTGTCGCAGTGACCTGCACCCCGTGCCGGCTCCGGGACAAGCCAGCGTCGCGCGTCTCGCCTCGCTTCGCCCTCCCCTCTCTCTCCCCCTCTTTCTTGCGCTCTCTCCCTCTGTCCCTGCCGAGCGCCGCTTGCTGTCTCGCTCCGAGCCCCTGCGCTCTGCCCGAGATGAGTCACTACAATGGCACGAGTTCAACTCCACACTCTTTATTCTCCAGCCCCGCACCATGTGGATCCACTCCACTCACGTCAACCCCCTAGACTCCACCTTGCTGGGAGGAGCGCTAGAGGCGGCGGGGGAGGAGGCCTGGGACGAGGAGGAGGAGGAAGAGGCGCGGGAGGGGAGGGGAGGAGGCGGGCGCGGCGCTCCCCTCCCGGCTCCGCTCGCGGTCGCGCTGACGCCAGCCGCACACCCCGCGCGAGGAAGGCGGGCGGCGGGGAGGATGGGAGCCCGCGGCCCTCGCACTATGGGGGCACCGAGGCCACCCGCGTTCTTGCCTATCTCCTCCACCCCCCTGGGGCGCAGCGCCCTTGGTCTGTTCCATTGGCGCACGTTGCCAAAGATGGTCATTTGCGTTAGAGGACGCGAGTGCGGGTTTCCTCGCATTCGGGTGACGTGGAGGGAGAGGGATTCCCTCGCCTGCTCCCTAGTGCGCCCTGGCCTGCCTCCCTCCTCCCCCCATCCCCACCCCAAAAGGAAGGGGCTTGGGGAGGGGCCCCGAAAGCGGCCGCGTGGGCCTGAGCTCCGGGTTCTGAAAAAAAAAAAAATCGCAGCCTGAAGACGAGACGGGCGGCTCAGTGCGGCGCCACCGCGAGGCGGAGAGCCCGGCGCGCAGAGCCGCTCGCGGGGAGGGCGCGGCCGTGCGCAGTCGTCCGCACCCTCAGCGGCGCCGCCCGGTGCAGCGGGCGTCCTGGGCGCACCGGGCACCCGCGCCACCCTGCGGCCGGGTCTTGGCGGGGTGCGGCGCGGCGCCACCAGGCCGGGCTGGCCTGCCCATTTTTTACTCGGAGCCTGGCTGCCCACTGCTTCCCCTTTGTGTGTGTGTGTGTGTGTGTGTGCGCGCGCGCTTGGTTTTTTCTTTTTTGTTTTTGTTTTTATTTATTTAGTTTAGGCCTTCCAATTAATTTGCTAGAAGTAGTATTGAAGATGAAATTAGCTAGCGAGACATTCCGGGAGTCCTCTGTGCTAGACAATTAGGACGCATCTAATGGCAGTAACTAGGCCTTAAAAGCAAATCGGTTTGTTTAAAAAAAAAAAAAAAATGGGGACCGAGAGGTGTGCCCCAAGTTGCCTTGAGCTGTTTTGGAGCAAAGTTCAGGGCGCGCGTGGCCGGACTCCTGGCTCTTCCCGCCTTGCTGGGTGGGGTGGCACTCAGGGTAAAGAGCGCAGGCCTTGGAGTATGAACGCCTGGCTATGCTATTTACGAGCTGTGAGATTTTGGGCGAGTCTAGAGTCTCAATTTCTCTATGTAATGAAAGGTTTGGAGCAGGACGACCTTCTAAAGCTTTCGTCTGCTCTGGATAGACAACCATCCCCAGAGAAGGTACAATGTGTACAGATAAGCACTGTACCAGGAGTTGAAGAACTCTTTCTTTTGAGGCAGGGTCTCAGGTAGCACAGGCTGTCCTAAAATTCGCTATATGTCAAAGATAAGCCTCTATCTCCCGAGAGCCGGGATTACACGCGTGAAACAACGTTTTTAGCCATCCTTAAGCAGTACATCTGTATCCTTAAGCTTTTGAGGAGTGAATGGGAAGATGGGTTGTTGGGATTCCGCTGAGGATGTTGAAGCGCTATGCATCTCCCATACTACATCTGGGGTCCTCACTTTCCTTATCTGTGAAGTGGGGGAGTTACTAGGAAAGAAAAATAAGAGCCGGGAACTCGAAGCTTTCCCGGGGCTCTATATAAAGCGCTGGCGTTTCCGGGACGGCTGGCGGCATCTGGCTGCCCCAAGGGCCCCAAGATACGGTAATCCCAAACAATACTCGGGGTCATTGTTTACAGTTATAAAACACATTCTGTCCTGAGCTCCATCCCCAAGGACTTGTGCGCGTGGTGAGCCGAGGTGTCCAGACTCCTTGCGTTTCTACAGCTGTCCTCCCAGCAGAATGTGCAGCTCTGCAGGCTGGCGAACGGGGTGTGGGGCAGGCGTACACGCACGCACCAGCCGTGGGTGCCTGGCCCATTCCCCCCCCCCCCTTCATCCCTGCGTCCTGGCCTGCCTGGGTGTTTACGCGCCTCTCTCAGCAGGACTGAGTAAATGCAGCCCTTTGACGCAAAACGGATCAGCCCTTCCCCAGCCCCAGCAGCAGCAGCAGCAAAAACCCAGAAAACTGGAGGTGGGGACGGGGGCAGGGCATAGAAAAAAATCGTGACACTTTCCCACTCGCCTCGCCCTGTGCTGTGCGGGTCCTCGATAGCCCTGGAGAAATCGTGGAGGGTTGGGGGTGAGCAACTGGAGATGCGTCTGGGGTGCGCAGGGGCCTCTCCGAGGAACCGCGTGTCACGGCAGCACGAATAGACTTTTGGTTTTCCTTCGAGCCTCACGGGCTGTCCGGCCCTCCCCCAGCCCGCATTCAATAATCGTGAGCTTCTGGGTCTCTCCCACACAGTCCTTCCAGTAACGCGGGGCGGGAGTGGGGGGAGGAGGGGGAAGGGGAACACAAGCTTCCTCCAAGGCCTCCACCATCCCGGGCGCGCCCAGCCACTAGCAGGCGCCGCCGGGAGCGCGCCTTCGGGCCAGCGCAACCTCGCGCCCTCGCCCGCCCCCGCCCGGACCCGCTTCCCCAGTCCTTTCCTTTCTTGTGGCTTCCCGTAAAGCCCAGCAGCCCCCAGACGTCTGCAGAGCATCACGGAATCTGTGCTGATGCAAGTCGCCGGCCTCCCTTTGGTGCGCCCCGGCCCGCCTGCGAGCGCTTTGATCCCTGCCTGGCCCTGCTCCGGAACGTGAGCTGGTTTCCCGTGCCTGCCTGGAGAGGAGACCTATGTTCCACAGCCTAGGCCACCTTTCAGTCCTGTGGCACCAGAGGCAGAGCTGTCCGGGCAACTGGCCTCCCTTGGTTCAGTGGCTGCTTGAAGTTTGACCTATCTAAACCCAGTTCAGCGGCGCCTACGTGGGAAGACATCCCTGGGGGCACGGGGTTAAAAAGGGGCTGGAGTAAGACGCGGAGAACAGGTATTAAGCCCCAGTGTCTCGAATCTTAAGGAAAACAGATACTGTCGCTTGTAATCCCCACAACAAACATTTGTCATTCCCAAGTGTCAGTTCAAGCAAGTAAAGCCAAGTAACTTGTCCTAGGGAACTGGCCAGTGTTTAATAACAAGTTGGGAGTACAGCAGCCTCTGACTGATTCTGCCTACCTACCCCTTCCGCCTCCCAATACCTACATCCTACCAGAATGTCTTTCTGGCTTTCTAAGCATGGACTTCATTTGTTCGTGGCTTTAACTGACATTTAAAAGAGCTCCTTCTTTCCCTTCTGAGTAAACAGGTGGAGTGAAGGAAGGGAAGAGAGACGCTGTGGTGTGTGTGGGGGGTGTGGGGAGGGAGGTAATCTGGACTGATTCTTCATCGACTCTCTGGGTGTCTGGACTCTCCCATTCCATCCCTGCCAGTTTCCTTGTTATCCCATCCAGCCCAGGTTGCCCTTGAGAGACACCTTGGATCTTAGATTGATTGTCCCTCTCACTGGCCCACCCATCGGAGCACGGAGCAGTTCGTGAAGACCTGTCATACATGCGGCTTCACTTGTCTTACAATGTCCTCAGGAAGAGCTCGGTCAGTTGTGGACCAGACTCAGGATTGCTGAAGCAAAGCCAAAGAATGAAATGGCAAAGCAGCCTCCTCAGCCTGTGGATGTCTGCAGCTGAACGCAAAGCCATCTCCCATGACCTTAAACCCAGTGTTCTGCCAACCTTGACAGTGTACAGATTCTACTCCTTAGTGATAGCCCTGCCTCCCACACTGCTGGGGGAATCTGCAGTCATAACATTATAGTAAACAACACATTGGATGGTCTGTTCTTATTCCTGAAAGCATTCATGTTTGAAGCCGGAGTCTTGGTTAGGGTTTCTACTGCTGTGCTAAAACACCATGACCAAAATCAGCTAGGGGAAGAAAGGGTTTGTCTGGCTTACTCTTCACATCACAGGAAGTGAGGGCAGGAACTCAAGGCAGGAACCTGGAAGCAGGAGCTGAAGCAGAGGCCATGGAGGAGTGCTGTTACTGGCTTGTTCTCCATGACTTACTCAGTCTATTTACCAATATGGTCCAGGACACACACACACACACACACACACACACACACAGAGCACAGAGCCCGGCCTGGTGTGCCTCGGTGACTGGGCCTACCCACCCCAATCTTAAATCAGAAGAATGCATTAGAGACTTACTCCCAGGCAGTCTGATACAGCACATTTTCACATGAGGTGGTTCTTCTCAGATAGCTCTTTAATTTGTGCCCAGTTGCCCACCCACCCCATACCCCCAACAAAGCCAAACAAAGCCGTTTAATACAGAAGTGTTTGAGTTTTCTGAGGGCCTATAAATTTGTCAAGAGGCCGTCAGCAAGCAGATTTCAGTGCAAATGGTTCAAAGGACAAGGTCTTTGTGGTGACCTCTTTGGTGGGGGGTCCTTTGGGAGAGGGTTGGAGAAATGGGGAATTTAATATATCTATTGTCTGGCAACAGCTGGAAACAGACCACACCACAAGAGATGTAGGGGGCTATTAAGAGCCACTAATTCTGAGGATTGTGTTTGTGTCTGTCAGGTATGAGGGTCCAGGAAAGGCTGGGAACTGCTGCTTCTCCTAAGGGGCCCACAGGGTGTGGGAATATGGGGTTTTGAGTGAACAAGACAACCCCCCCCCATGGCCTTATAGCATCTGCTTGAGGACCCAAAGAACACTTGCAGTGCATGCACTCTGAGACGTAATACTTACATTTCCCCCAACATATACTGGAGATCTACAGTGCTCATAGCTATGAAGAGGAAAAGCAAGCACCGTGGCACACACCTGTAGTCTAGGTATTTAGGTGAAGGCAGGGTGGTCAGCAGTTCAAGGACATCCTCAGCTTCATAGTGAATTGAAGACTAGCCTGGGCTACAAGAGACCCTCTCAACAATAGTGACAACAAAAGCCAGGCATGGTGACACACACTTTCAATCCCAGCACTCAGGAGGCACAGGCAGGTGGATGGATCTCTGTCAGTTGGAGGCCAAACTGGTATACAGAGTGAGTTTGAGGACAGCCAGGGCTAACCAGGGCTACACAGAGAAACCCTGTCTTGAAGAAAAAAGAAAAAGAAAAAGACAAGTTATATTTAGATGGAATAAGTGCTCTACCATATAAGTTCTGAGGACTGAGCTGGGTCCCCTGGAAGAGCAGCCAGTGCTCTTAACCAGTGAGCCACCTCTCCAGCCCCAGGGCAGCTCACAGCTATCTGCAACTCCAATCCCACCGGATCCAACATCCTCTTCTGCCCCCCCTCCTCCGGAGTAGTGTAGTATAGTGTAGTGTACACACATAGATGAGGCAAAACTCCCATCCCCACAAATTAATTAAAAAAAACGTTCATCTGGTGGACATTAGAGGTACCAGTGTGTGCATACACCAGCCCTTCTGGTTGCAGAATTCTATACGCTCTGGCGAACTGTATTGACCTCAATAAAATCAAACAGTAATGAACTAAGCTGTCGGTAGCCTCAACCCACATATAGAGATAGTTCTACACCAAGTAACAGTGCTTTGGTCTACAACTTCCTGGGGCCATCAGGACCATCTCTGACTGGGTCAGAACACCCTGCAATGTTCACTCTGTGACAAAGGTGCCTAGTGACACATCTCCTAGAAAGCATTGCCATTGTAAGATAGTATGTGACTACACATTAAAATTTTGGAAATTGTGTACAAATAATGCCCTTCTTTCCTCACCCCCATCCCTACCACAGACCCTAGAGGGTAGGATGCTACTTAGCATTCAGGAGAGAGAACCTCCCTGCCACATGTGTCTGTGCTAAAGCCCCATACATTCCAGAGATGGTGACAGATGCGGTGAAATCTGAAATCTCGCTGAGTCAGAACAGAAGTCACCTCCCCCTCCGTAGGAATGTTTGTCTGCTCCCAAGGAGGAAAAGACCAATTTCCCAACCCTTTTTCCTAGTCTCAGATTCATTCAAGGATTATAGATAAAGGATGAGCTTGGCTCTCAGCTTTCCAACTCTGCCAACTCACTAGTTAGGGAAATGCCCACAGACAAGTCCACAGGCCAATCTGACAGAGGTAATCCACCTGTCCCTTCTCGTGACTATCGTTTGTGTCAGGTTGACAAAAACTAACCAACAACCCATTTTCTAGATAAAGAAACTGAGGTTCGGGGGTCATGTAGATGGCTCAGCAGGCAAAGGTCCTTCCTTGCCACCCAGCCCGACACCCTGAGTTTGATCTCAGGGACCCATGTGGTAGGAGAGAGGCAACTTCCACAAGTTGTCCTCTGACCTCCACACATGTGAACTGTGGCACCCACACACATACGCACAAACATGCTAAATAAATAAACAAACATAGCTGGGGTTCAGGTAAAGCAAGCCACAGATTCAAGGTCAACCGTGGGAAGACAAGAATCACTCAGAGGAACGCTAGGAGCCTCCATAGCTGATGTCAGGACTCTGTCCAGCTGTCTTGAGACTGTTCCGTTTGCCTGGCCCACCATCCCTGTCCTTCCTGTGGTGACTCTGTTGATCTTCCTTTAGGAAACTTCCAGCTCCCTGCTTCATGTGCCATGGCTGACCCTGGGGCTGTAGAGTGAATGCATGTGCACTTGATACAGGCCTGGCTGACAGAATGTCCCAGGCTGCAGTTACTGAGGGAGAGCTATAGAGATGACTTAGGACCCTAGATGGCTGTGTGACAATCAGACCTGAGACTTTGCCTAAACTCCCTCTAAAATTAGCACTGTCTTCTACTTCTCTGGGAGAGGCTAGCAGGGATGCAGCCTAGGCAGAGGGAGGCAAAGCTGAGGGGTAGGGTGTTCTGCTAACAATATTTGGTCACCTGCCAGTGTTCTCCTGAACTTGCAAGCTCTATGACAAGACCTTCCCTTTTCTGCTCAAATCATTTTGAGGAGAGTATCACTTGCAACTAAAAGGGCCCTGGATGGTACACTGTGAACATACAAAGAGCATCCACTGGGAGCATCCACTAGGAGCACCCACTGGGAGCACTACTGCTTGCCAGACATTTCTAGAAAAAGAGATAGGTAAGATTTTGTCACTCTTTGGAGAATTTGGCACATGGATGAGAATCAAAATCACAGGGTGTTCTCTGGTTATTGTAGAAGGTGCAGCTGTGAACTTGGCCTCAGGAATCTGATAGGATACAGGTAAAGGTTGGGGATGTTATAGGACAGACAGCACTTGGAAGGATCTAGGTCCAGAGAAACCTGGGTCCAGGAGTGAGAACGAACTGATGGACTGATGGATACCAGAAGAATGGTCTCACATGTATAGTCTGGAGTGGGCAGAGAAGGGAGAAAATGGTTCTGAGGTGTCTCCTGGAATGTTCTAGAACAGCCAGGCTTGTTTGGAATGACTTCATTGGCAAAGTTAGGCTAGAATGAGTGCTGGCCTGAAAACCACCGGAAGTTTGGGACAAATGTTTAAAAGGGGGCTGGGGTGACATGGTAGGGGGTCTAAGTCAGCTGTCCCTCAGAAGGCTGGTGAGCACCCTGCCTAAAAAGGCAAGGTAAGGCTAGAAGCCTATTCTGGAAGTGGCCAGCTCAGGGGGAGGGGGAGGAGAGGGGGAGGGATGGAAGGCAGGAGAGCTGCTGAGCTTTGACAGTGGGCCTGAATCTCCTTTATAAGTACACAACTGAGAAACTGTCAGCACAGACTAGAGATTAGATGCTGCCCAGAATTACTCTCAGTTTCATCAGACAAGTTGATAACATTAACTGTCTTATATAAATATTATTTAGAGAGATATACTGAAGAGCATGGGGTGACAGGCATAAGACTTGAGGGGTTTCTATGCTAAGGGACTGAATAGAGTTTCGTGCACACTAAGCACTGAGCCACACTCCTGGTCCCTGCTTTTTATGAGTTTGCTTTAAAATACTTCAGCTAAAAGGGGAGGAAAATATTTCTATACATTCTTATATGAATGCATGTTATGTATGCATATGTTTTATTCTATACATAGATCTGTAGCTAATTAACAAATAGAACGTTGAGCAAAAGATCTCAGACACAATATAGTACATATTATTCCCTCCCTTAAGTTCTGTTCTAAAGGCAAAGTGGATCTGTGATCTAGACGACAGACGGCAGAATATGGCGGGCCTTGTGGCATCAGGGTTGGGTCAACATGGAGAAGCCTGAGGGCTCTGTGCTGGCTAGGTCCATCTGCTTGACTGCGTAAGGTATGTATAGGTGCCCTGTGAAACATGTCACTATGCACAGAACTTGTGTACCTTAGGTAGGGTTTATGCTTCAGTAAATGTGCTCCAAAACTACCATTGCACACAGAGGTGGGGACGGGGCTGAAGCAATCAGGAATCCTCCATGGCCAGCATATGGAGAAGACACAATAGGAATCTGCAGGAAACCTACATTTTCTAAATAATTTTGTGAGTTATCTTTCATGGACCAAGGAACACATATTATGGGCCACAATCCAACACTGAAGCATCTAACTTCAAATGATCAGAGGAAAGTGGATTCTGAGTCCACGTTCACTGGCCTGTCCAATTGTCTGAGGCAGGCTCAGAGGCGAGGTACAGACCTCCTTGGACTCAGCCAGACAGCCTAAGGAGGGAGCCAGGTTCTGCCTGAATCCCTGCCAATTCCCTCTAAGCATCAGCACACTCCATCCCGATATGGTGTGGACCAGCTCCTGTGGGTCACTGCCTCATGGGGCCCACCAGGAGCCTTCGGAACAAGACTGTGTCATCTCCACCAATGCACACGTCATGTGATTTCCTGTTGGGGACTCATGAGCTCTTGAAAGAGGGGAGAGCCCTGGAAAGAGTGAAGCAAAGGTGTAGGGAGGGATGGAAGGGGTTCCACTGGCTCTGCTATTGGTATAGCTCTGATGTTTTTAGGGACAACTTCAGGCTTGTGGGCTCAGCGTGGGGTGTGCTTTCCACTCTGCCAGTTGTCTGCTGTATAACTTGATAGTTGTTCCATTGTTGTACACCCAACCCACTTACGTGCAACTTGTTTGTGTGTCTGTATGTGTGTGTGTAGTATGTTTGTCTGTGTGTCTGTGTGTGATGTGTTTGTGTGTGTGTGTGTGTGGTGTGTAGGAGTGCTTATTCCGTGTCTGCCTAAGAATGTAAAAAAGGCTAGTGATTTAGATCAAAGAGCTGAGAGTTAGAATCCTGTGGGTTAGTCTGCCCGCGCTGCCAGGTGCACTCTAGCCCACTCTTACCTTCTGGCCGCCGCCATCGCTGGAGTAGGACTGGGCATGCGCAGGAGAGCCACTGCTGTCCCGGATGAGATGTCAAAGCTCCCGGGATAATCCTGGTACATGATCCTTGGTCGGGGTCGGAGAGGAAACAGGTTGTGCTACCCTACACCAAAGTAAGTCTGGCAGTTCCCAGACCTCTCCACAGCTCACTCTCCTCCCGTGGGCTGTGTGCTGATAGTAATACCAAGACCTTAGACCAGAGTGGCAAAATGGCACAGCAAGTAAAGGTACTTACCAGCAAACCTGATGACCTGAGTTCAATTCTTACCAAGTGGGTGGGAGAGAACCAGCTTCCACAGGTTGTCCTCTGACATTTATTTGAGCATTCACACATACACACACACACACACACACACCACACACACACACATACACACACACACACACACACACACACACACACCAAACAAATAAATAAATAGCATCCAATAAAGGATCTTTGATCCACTACAAGAGTTATGTGTGCATATATTTGTTGAAATTATTATTCTCCATTTATTTATAACCCAACATGATAAGCAAAGGGTCTCTGTAGCTGTGGGGAAGAGTTGCAAAGCAGCCTGGGAAGGACTTGGTATGACCGATGTTCACAGTATTGCATTCTGTTCCCTGCTTCTCACAATGTTCTGGGGAACTCGGGATACAATCTCTAAAAATGGCACAAATGGGGAAATTCCATACACAGAACAGCTAGAGGAAGTGGGAGAAACAGAGGAAATTGGAGGCTGGAAGAGGCACCCAGTTGCTTCCCAAGAAAGTTGGGTTCTTGGACCTCTGAACCTTCTATTGCCCAGAGGGCACTGGGAGTATGGGCATGTTCCGAAGGAGCAGACTCTGTAAGGTCCAGCAGGGTCAGAGCTGGAAGGAAGCCAAGTGCTCATTTGTGTGACCCCCTCAACACTATTAGACACTTGTAAGAATTGAAGGTCAATGGTAAGGTGGGAAAGGCTTGCTTCCGGTCACCCAGAGTGGCAGGGCAGAGCTGCAGCAGTCTTGACACCAAGTATAGGACACTATCTCCAAGTACAGGGTCCGTGTACATTTTCCTCATTTTGGCTGGGACGCCTGGAAGCAGGTAGACAGAAAGGCTGGACTGCCTTCTCTACACGTGCCTGGGGGCCCAGTCCCCATTGATGTCCACCAAGGGGCTGCTGAACAGCGCCTACAGCCAAAGAATATAACACAGCCGAGAGCGAACACAGAACCTTATTGTTCGGGCCAGAGATTTCTGTACTGGGTGGGGCATTTATTTATTATCACATTTATTTCTTTTCATTAGCAGAAAGCAAACATTCCCCACCCCAGGATCTGGAAAGCTACCACCTGTACCAGAAGATAGATGATGTCTCTCCAGAGCGATGGAGGGCGGATTCAACCTTCTCTTTCCTCAGATCCAGGTCAGCTGACCTAGGGAAAGCTCCCACACCACCAGATGCAGAGGTGAAAACTGACAATGAAAGCTATGTGGCATGGGCCTTGGGCGAAACAGTGCGCCGTGCTCTGTACCACTGTCGGCTGCACTCTATAAAACGTTAGAGGTGGTAAGAATTAAATGATAGGCGTGTGGGGTCCGCTAACATGGTGCCCTATATGCAAACACTCAAAAGACAAAGCCACAGCCATAGTTAAAAGCAAAGTGAACTTGCTTTGGCAGAGATTACACCACTGCTCCAGAATAGCTCTGAGGCCGAGGGTAAGAGCCCAGGTGTTCCAGATGTAACCTCACTTGGGGATGGTGGGGGGCAGAGGGGACAAATTCGCTGAGCTTTTAGGGTCACAATGTTTCCCAGCTCTCATTTCAAGGTCTCCAGCTCCAGGTAGGAGGAGCTCCCACTCCCAGCTACCTGTACACCTGAGTTATCCAGGCTCCTCAGGCTCAACACAAACCCTTCTCCTCTCTCTCCTCCCTCTCCTCTCTCTCCTCCCTCCCCTTGCCTTTCCTATTCTTCCAGATCCCATTTCATAAGGTCCAACTTCTGATAGTTATTTATATTTTTTGCTCCCAGAAAAAAAAATAAGTAGGATGTAGGTGAGGTCCTTCGATGTAGCTTTATAAAGCTTTCAGGGAGCTTAGGGCCAGGGCCGGAGACAGTGCAGTGTAAGGGGGGTGGAGTGGGGCTAGGCAGGCAGCACTCTGTCTAAGGAGGTCTGGATCCCTGGGGACAGGACCACAGGGAGGGAGGAGTTCCTTTCTCCCTTTCTTCTCTGCAGGATTTCAGAAGCCAGCAGGTGAGAGGCCTCAGCCTTAGGAGGAGGCTGTGACCCAGCCCGCTCTGCTGTCCTCTCTAAGATGCTGAACCATGGTGCTGGGGAGGGAGGGAAAGACTGCGCACTATAGAATTTGACTGGGAAAGCTGGAAAAGGCCCCTGGGAATCTCTCAGGTTGGCATTTCCCACCGCACTGAGGAAGTCTTGCCCTGTGCTAAAGGAAGATGGTAGCTGATAAAAGAACTCTGGTTTTTTGTTGTGTTTTGTTTTCTAGTAAGTTTAGAAAATACTGTGTGAATACAGTTTCTTCACTCAAGACTGCTCAGAGCCTTAAGGATTCCAGAGGCATTTGCCAACCTCTGGGATGTGTGACTCAAAACATCTCCTGAAACGGTGACTCAGCTGCCCTGTGGTACTGTGGAAACTGAGGCTTGGAATTCCAGGAGCAGCCACCAGGGTGTCCACAGTTGGTGCTCTTTCCCAAACATCAAAACTAATAAAAAAAAAAAAGATAATAGATAAGGACAGTGTGTACAGCAAGCTGCCTCAACATTTAAAGGTGCCTGCCGCCAAAATGGACAACCTGAGTTCCGTCTCTAAGAGCTACGTGATGAAGGAAAGAGCCCACTCCTGAAAGTTGAACTCTGACTTTCACAGGTGTGTGTGTGTGTGTGTGTGTGTGTGTGTGTGTGTGTGTAGGGGAAAATACACACACAAACCTAAGTCTAATGGGAGTGGTATGTGTGCCTGTAACCCCAGCACTTGCAAGACAAGGACAAGAGCGTTAGGAGTCTGAGGCCAGCTTGGGTTATATGCAAGGCCATAAAAAAGACGAAGCTATCTTGTCACCTTTCTGGTTTTGTTTTCTTCATTGTGATTGGGGCAAAGGATGTGGACACTGCGAGCTGATTCACTAACACATAGATGTTCTAAAGGCCAGGAGGTTCCCACTGAGTAGAATTAGTTCAGTTCCTCCCAAGTAAGACCTTCAATCAGACCTGTTGTTAGGGTAGCGAGCGCGCCTTCCTTAGAGGGTTCCAAGCTGTAGTGGACTGATCACTAGCTGATGAGACAGGTCAAAGGGAAGTCCTCATCAAAGTCCCCAACTGTGTTATAGCAAAATGACTATCTGTAGATGTAATGATCTAAAAGCTCTTGGGGTGAGTGCTTGTCTGAGTGGGCCCTGAAGTTTAAGACTGAGGTAGAGAGCAGTTTACACTTGCAGCGACCTAAGCAGTGTGGAAATGAAAACAGACAGATGCAGCCACTAGCTAAAGGATGCCGGCAACAACCCCAGGAGCTTAAGAAGCAAGAAAGACCCTCTGTGTTCTGAAGATCAAAAGTAGGACCAGTGGACAAAGGTGGCTCCAGAGCCCTGAAAGACATTTCTGTGGTTTTGGATGAGTGGTGTCATGGGGGGGGGGTGTATAATGTGCAGAAGAGAGGCTGCAGCTCTGAAGATTGGGGCCTTTTCCCCACACACACACTGCCAGTACCCCTGATGGTGTTGGCAATGCGGAGATGTAGTAATGAGAAAACCAGGATTTCCTATCTGTCCCTGGAAGAGGAACCTATGACTGAGTGCTAGACACAGGACAGGAAAGGCAAGCTGGCAACTTTCAAAGTTAGTCCCTTAAAGGACTCACAGGCCACTTTTGGGCCTTTAGGGTTTCGGACTATCTCCACTATATGGCTTGCCAGGCAGGTGGCCTTTAGCACTGGGTAAGGAGCTAGGCCAGGACAGCAGCCTCATCTTAGGTAATACTAGGAGACTGCTGAATCCTACACCATGGCTGGGACAGCAATTCGTCCTGGGACTTTGTCTCAGTGACAGAAATCAGCCCAGTGATAACTTCCCTACCACACACACACACACACACACACACACATGCAGTACAACTAGCCTGTCCTCACAAGTGCACTTTTACACACACCTAGGAGTTCTGTCGCAACTGCCTCTCTGCCCAGAGACAAGCGATGACATGTCTGCCTGCCCGTCTCTTCTTGCCTTTAGTCCCTGGCAAATTAAGACCAAACCCAAGTTGCAGGGCAAAGGAGGATCAATTACCAGGCAGAGGAGGAGACTGCGGTTTGAATGTCTCAGCCGCAGCTTGGGGAGACCTGGGGACAGAAGAGAGGAGTGAAGCCATCAGATTTCTCAAAGCTATGGATGACCCAAATGTCTGCAGATGGGGGCAAAACAGTCTTGTAACTTTGTCCCTAAAGCCAGGAGCCTGGCTGGGTGTTCCCTTCCTCCTGGGGTCACAGAATGAGCTTTGACCACCTGAAAGATGAGTGTTCTGGGCAGGAGTCCCAACCTGGGCACACCTGTGTGTGCAGTCTGACTGGCTCATCCAGAGCCCAGAGCCATCCTTGAGAATCCTCCCACCTCCCCTCCCTCAGGGTGGGGAGGGATCCCCACTGCTGCCCAGTGTCCATCACAGATCCCCTGCTTCCCCAGAAGCCACTCTCAGAGGAGACCCCTCTGGACTTCTGGCTTCCCTCTTCCTTCTCACTCTCCAAAGTCCTCGTGAACCCTAGTAACCTAGCTGAGAGAACCTAGTTGAGAGAACCAGGTCGCCCAGCACTCCCTCACACACACACACCCCTTTGTAGGTCAGACATGTTTTGTAACTAGGCTCCCTTGTGTTCAGGGATGCTTGCTGTAAGGTTGTTTTGCTCAGCTGGGCAGGGTTGGGCTGAAGCCCCCCTGTCCTCAGCTGCCTTCTCCCCCTCCCTGCACCACCCTAATTTCAGGCTCAACTGTGCGTGTTTAGGGCTTAATTAAACTCCTGTCTTGCTTTCAGCAGAGACACTTTCCGCCCCAGGGAGTTGCTACCGTGCTTTGTGGGGAGGGCAGGTCTGAGCAGGCTCTCCAGAGATGATCTGCTGTGAGAGGAAAGGAACATGCCTTCTGGAAGCTGCTGGGAACGGCCATGCGAAGGGAGCCACCTTGGACTCCTCGCTGAGGGCTCCGAAGCACCCAGGAGCCTCCCCACATCAGCCTCTTCCACCATCCCTGCTTGCCCCTGCTCAATTATTCCAGGTCGGGCTGCCCAGGTCACCCTGTTCTCCTGTGCCCTGCCCCGCCCTGTCCTTCCCTGCCCAGCCAGCCAACAAGAGCCTTCAGCACCACCCAGCCACTGCTGGCCACACCCTGGCCTCACCATCCCAGAGTCCTACGGGAACAGGCTCCCACCCCAAGGCTTTGGACACCTCCCTTGAGCCCTCAAAAGGGTGTAAAGAGCCCAGCAAGGAGGGCTTGCAATCCAACCTAATAATGGATTCAGAAGCCCAGAACTCTCTAGAAAACACCTGACGGGGGGATGCTTTGTTTGGAAGCCTAGGTTAGCCCCTTAGAGTCTGTTCATCCTTGAACCCATTGTCCCTACATCCTAGCCTCAGTTTCCTTATCTGGATGTTGGAGTATATACCTCTTTTGCAAGTGTGAAGGGATATTGAAACATGTAATGTTGGAAAGACAACACTTTGCTAACTTCCCCAGAAGGCTGCACAAATACTAAAATCTTGATCAAGGTTGAGCGGGCTGTAAGCAAAACTGCTCATGAATCTTTAAGCATTTTCCATCCAAAAGATCCCCACCCAATATCAGGTGCTCCACCTATCTCTTATCCTGGCCAGGACAAGCTGGTCTCACCACCTCTGCACCGCTTTTCATGGTTTCAAAGCCCCCATGGGGGTTGCTATGCTGGTCTTTCCCCACAACAGTTTTTACTATCAGGGAAATAGAGGCAAGGAGCAGCAAGGGGCTTGTCCAGACCTCAGAGTCTGCTAGAGAGATAGCCAGGACCTACAGTCAGGTCTCTGATACTCTGCCCAGTCTCCAAGGTCCTGTCGCTGTCACTGGGATAATCTGCTTTCTGACAGATCCTTTATGTTTGCAGGGGCAGGGGTGGATCATGGATACAACAACCTGCTTCAATCTGTGGCTCTACCTTACGGGAACAGGATCGTCAGAGCTCCTAGGGACTTCCAAAGTCCCCCATGTCAACCTCCTTAGAAAACTAGGCCCAGGAGAGAGGAGGAGTCAGCCAGGAGGACAGATGGCAGGGGAAGGTGATGGTGGTACACTCACCCCTCTCTCCTAGACAGGCCCATAGACAGGACACAGGAAACTTCCCCCCAAACCCATGCATAGTGTGTCTGTCCCTAGATGACCCTGTTGGTTCCAATATTCTGAGAACTTCCCCATGAGATGACACAAACCCAGGACAAGTCTCTTCATCTTCCCCGGGAAAGACCAGGACATGCTGCCTCTGGGCACTTCAAAGACCTTCCTGACATGATCTCACTCAGCCTCACCTGCCTGTGTGGGCTTGCGAGGGAGGCAGGGGCTGGAGAAGGGAGAGGTCAGTGAAGAACAGTGGCTTGTCCGAAAGTCCAACGATCAAGCAAACTGGTTTTCTTCTGTGTGCATCAGTTTCTTATCTTTAAAATAAAGGCTGATGATGCCCCCTCCCATTGTCTGAATGGCTAGTGGCCCTGAAGACACATGCTAGAGTTTCAGTCCTTAGCAGGTAAGCCCAAGTGGTCACATGCTCAACTAGCTAGGTGTCACATCTGTGAAATGAGACAATATGCTTATCTACACAGGTGGGAATTAGACCAAATGATAGACAGACGGACGGATGGACAGACAGACAGACAGACAGATCAGCCAATCATCTCTCTTAGGGATCAGCACACACTAGGCACACTATAAATGTTACTTCTCTCCTCAAACAGGCTAGCCACCCCCTAGTCCCTGGACCAGTGCCTATGTTTCTGAGTCTCCCTACGGCTCAGTGTGGCTCATATACCCCTTAGCAGGACCACAGGACTCCTTGCCCTGAGTCTCCATGCTGAGCAGGTGGAAGTCATGTTGCCTGAGTCCTTCCCAGGGGCCGGGGGCTGTGAGTTCTAACCCCCATCAGATACGAGCTTATTGTGTGGCCGCAAGCCAGTCTCCTGGCTTCCCTCAGTTTCCTCAGCAGTAAAATGGGACTAATGACCATCGGCCTCCTGCATTTGGGTGTTGTGAGAATTAATTAAGGTTTGTAAAAGGCTTTGAGATCCTCGGATGAAAGGGCTGGGGGGTGGACAGAGTGTTATTATCCACTATTAGTACTGTTACATTCTATCCAAGGATCTCAAAGCCTCGTACAGACAGTAATTAGTACCTTGCAGGGGTGTTTTGAGGGTGATTAGCTCCATTTCACATATGGGAAAACTAAGACACAGAGAGAAGTTAAGTCAGAAGAGGGCAGAAGGGCTAAGAGACATCCTAGTGTTCCTAGGATTTGCTCTGACCCTGGCCTTGTCACCCCTGCTCCTTGGACTACACTCTATGACCGGTCACCACGGTCCACAATTGCAGGACTGTGGAGAGGCTCAGAGTGACAGCCTTTCACCCAGTCCTCTGGTTCTTTTTCTCTCGTTGAGCTTTCCCCAGAGAAAGCTCAGGGTGGTCCATTTCTAAGGCAACTGGGAAGCAGGGTGGGAGCAGACCCTCCATTTATTTGTCCATCCTCAAACTCCACAGGTCACCTTTCTATAAGATTATATTCAAGTCTGGTGAACCACAGCCATCCTTGTGGACAATCTCCACAGGGGTATCCGAGTCAAGAAAGAAACATGAGGACACAGGATTGAGGAGAGAGAGGCAGGGACTAAGCCGTTGTCTGTATTGAAGGCTGTGTACTTGAGCAAGTCCCTGGTCTACTGGTCTACCTGCTCTGGAGAAGCCTCTTCTGTCTGGAGACTATTGGGGACCTGTGATGCCTGTGGTTGGCTCTGTGGTGCTGTGCTTCACACACACCACGTGGATACTATGATTGCGTTTTGGAAAAAGAAAAGCATTCCAGAGCTGGTATTATGAAGATGGGTTGTACTTATTTGCATAATGAAGATCAATCCTAGCTTCATGAAGTAAATTTAGTGTCTTACTGTAGTCAGCTGCAGGGGTATTTAAGAGGAGATCCGGCCTCAGAGCACAAGTCTCTATCAGACTCGGCTTCTTAGACTTCTCCCTGCATTCCATTCTCAGCCTACGCTCTACATCACTGGTTCTCAACCTGTGGGTCACGACCCCTTGGACTCACATATTGAGTCCTTGTACATTGTGATCCCAACAGTAGCAAAGTTAAAGTTACAAAGTAACAACGAAATGATTTTATGGTTGAGGGTCACCACAACACGAGGAACTGTATTAAAGGGTTGCAGTATCAAGAAGGTTGAGAACCAGAGCACTGGATGGGAGTCTTGATGGTCAATGGGAGGCTAGTGAGTTTATTTAGCTGGATTTCAAAATAATAACAATAACGCATACACACACACCAGTCTCCTGGTGTCTAGCATTTGGCAGTTCTTCATGGTGTCCTTCGACCAGGATTGCTTTCAAGCTACTAATATGCTATCATCCAGCTCATCAAATTCCAGAAACTGAAAACTCCATGATGTTTTAGGATAGCTCCTGAACACTGTTACCTCCTGAGTCCTGTTTCTCTGAGGAGCCTATCAGAAGTGACTTGATCCCTGCACTGATCTCTCTCAGGCACCATAAAAACAAAATCTTTATTTCCAATGGTAAATAAATGGAGAAAAGTTGGATTGTGTTTTCTCCTACTATTTTATACAGATTTGTAATTTCTTTTTCTTGGAAATTTCTGCTTTCTCTTCTTAACATTTTATTTTACATGTGTGGGTTTTTTGCCTGCATGTGTATTTGTATACCACATACATGCCTAGTGTCTTTGGAACTCAAAAGAGAATGTCAGGACCCCTGGAACTGGACTTACAGACAATTGTGAGCTGCCATGTGGGTTCTGGGAATGGAACCCAGGTCCTTTGGAAGAGCAGCCAGTGCTCTTAACTGCTGAACCATCTCTCCAGCCCCAGGGAAGTTTCTTTGAGAAGAGGAAAGCAACTTAATAAGAAAATGGGCTTTGAGTCTCTGCATTTTTTCCACCTGCTGCTGGATGAAGCCTCTCAGGAGACAGTTGCTTCTTTCTTCAGACATAGCAGAGTATCATTAATAGTGTTAGGCGTTGGCTCTCTCACAGGGGATGGGTCTCAAGTTGGGGCAGTCATTGATTGACTGTTCCCTCAGTCTCTGCTCCATCTTTATCCCTGCGTATCTTGTAAGCAGGACAAATTTTGGGGTGAAGGTTCTGTGGGTGGGTCGATGTCAGGCTCCCTCCTCTGGAAGTCCTGTCTAGGCATAGGAGATGGCCTCTGAAGACTCCGTTTCCCCCGATGGTAGGAATCTCAGCTAGGGTCATCCCATAGACTCCCCATAGTCTTCCTCCTCCCAGGCTATCCAGAGATGCACCCGACACCCTGATTTCCATTATCACAGCCAATCATGGGGTGGAGCTTGGAGGAGTCTTGTGGAAGAGTGGGGGATAGAATTCAGCAAGCCAGAGGGGTCAAGGATACCACAAGAAAAAGACCTATAGAGTCAACTAACCTGGACCTAGGGGGTCTCACAGAGACTGAACCACCAACCAAAGAGCACTCACAGGCTGGATGTAGGCTCCCTACACATTTGTAGCAGACATGCAGCTTGGTCTTTATGTGATCTCCTAACAACTGAAGCGGGGACTGTCTCCAACTCTGCCACCTGCCATCGGATCCCCTTCCCCTAGCTGGACTGCCTACTTAGGCTCCAACGGGAGAGGAGGTGCCTAGTCCTTCTGGGATTAGATGTCCCAGGGTGGAGTGGTGACCAAAGAGGGCCTCCCTGAGGAGAAGGGGAGGAGTTAATGTTTGTAAGAACAGGACTGGGAGGAGAGAAGGAAGTGGGGGCTGCGATTGGGATGCAAAGTGAATAAAAAAATTATTGAGGAGAAAGAAAAGAAAATGGACTTAAGATGGGTGTGCCCTGATTGAGGAATATGAGTGTGTGTGTGTATGTATGTGTGTATGTGTGTGTGTATGTGTGTATGTGTGCATGTGTGTGTATGGAGAGAGAGAAAGAGAGAGAGAGAGAGAGAGAGAGAGAGAGAGAGAGAGAGAGAGAGAGAGATTTATTTTTTTCCTAAACCATTTGAGAATATAGAATGACTTGTAGACATGATGCCCCACGACCTCTACATCGGTGGCTCTCAACCTCCCTAAAGCTGCGACCCTTCGATACAGTTCTGCTTGTTATGGTCACCCCCAATCATAAGATTATTTCATTGCTACTTTATATTTGCTCCTGTTGTGAATTGTAACGTAAATATCTGATATGCAGGATATCTGATATGTGGCCCCTGTGAAAGGGTCGTTCGACCCCTAAGGGGTTGCATCCCACAGGTTGAGAACTGGAGCCCTAACTGCTCCAGTTCCCTTTTCCTCCAGACACCGTCCTCTCCTCATCACCTCAATTCAGCACTCCACATCAGGAAACCAGAATCAATTTAATTTTGTTATCCAATTGGAGGACCTCACGCAAATACCGTCAGCTTTCCCAGGAATGCCTCATTCGCCTTTCTGGTTCAGGATTCATGTCAGGGTTTTGAGCTGCATTTGGCTGTTATGCCTCATTAGTTTCCTTCAATCTGAGGCAGATCTCTGTCTGCCTAACACTGTCATCCTGACAGACATCTTTACCTTTTGTCTTTCCAAGTCAGGGTCTCATGCAGCCCTGAAGAGTCTGAAACGTGCCACGCCGCCCCAGGATGACCTCATTCTTTCTGTGATCCTCCTGCCTCTGCCTCCCAAGTGCTGGGATTACAGGGATGTGGCACACACCTAATGACAACATTAAAAACCACAGGGCACCATTTTGTTTGATGTTTCCTAGCCTGTGTGCTCACATCTGCTCGAAGGCTGCTCACTCTTGGCAAGAATTCTATGCAAAGACACCATACTCCTCACGGGATGACCGAGCCCTCCCCAACAACAAGGCTCGTCCTGCCGCTGGGTCAAGTTGGTGCCAGCCAGGTTTCTCCATCACATATTTACAATATTTTGCTTTGTATTTGATAACTACATGGTGAGGAGACCCTGCAACACAACATCACTCTTCTGCCCCCCATCATGTCTCCACCCACTATCCTTAGCACGCTTTGAAGACTTCAGCCTCCATCATCCACCACGATGGGTACCAAATCAAGACCATCCATGCCATCCCTCTCCATCCATCCATCCATCCATCCATCCATCCATCCATC
>NW_021604762.1:644559-664466 GCF_004785775.1 Grammomys surdaster | reverse complement strand
CAGACAGACACCACGATAGTTACCAAATGAAGACCAGCCACACCCATCATTCACTTTACATACATACATACATACATACATACATACATACATACATACACAGAGACACATACACACATAATGCATATGCTGGTATCCTATTATAAAAAATGCAGAGATTCACAAATTCCTATTTTAACAGAAATGTTATAGTTTATTAGTACAATTATTTATGCTGATAACCAAATTGTCCTAGATACAGCCAGTGGGAACCCCATCACCAGATCTGTGTCATTTTGACATCAATTCTTTGAGCATTTCCTCATTTCTGGTACCAAAAAGGTGTCCCCCCCTCCCTATTTTTTCTTCCTTTTTTTCTCTCAAAGGCTGTCCTGAACTCACTATTTGGTTAAACTTAGCTTTGAACTCATGGTAATTATCCTACCTCAGTGTCCTGAGTGTTGGTATTATAGATTTGACCTGCCATATCTGACACAAACAGATGTTCAATGTCTTCTGATAATTTCCTGTTCCAGCCCTGGCATCTGACTTCTCCAAGAAACCCCCCACCTTGTGGAGAATGGCACGTAGGAACTGTGGTCTGGACACCTGGAGGCTTGTTTTTGCTTGGGGGCCATTGTCTCTTGGCATCTATCACTAGTCAACAGTTCCAGAACACTGTCATGTTAAGTAGCAGTAGAAGACCCTGGCATCGTCTTGTGCTTAACACTGTCCGAGTCTTTCAGCATCTCATGGGGTGCTGTCTATCGACATGACATAGATTTTTTTTTTAATTCTGACAAAGAAGCATTCTACAATTTCAATCTTCTTACATCTGATTGTGGCAGGTGGCGGTGGTGGTGTGTGTGTCCTGCACATAGTGGACAGAGGAGGACATCAGGTGTCCTGTTCTCTCAGCTTCATATTATTCTCTTTGGATAGGGTTTCTCACTGAAAGTGGAGCTTGGCTGGCAGCCAGCGAGCAGTCTTCCTGTCTGGACTCCCACAGCCTTGGGGTTACAGGCATGTAGGCAACCACGCCCAGCTTTTTACGTGGGTGCTGGGTTTGGAACTTAGGTCTTCATGTTTGCCTAGTAGGTACTTTTACTCGCTAAGCCATCTCCCTAGCACAGTGTGTGTGTGTGTGTGTGTGTGCGCGTGCGTGCACACATACATATATAAGTAAGAACTTTTATATATGTTGGACTTTTGGGACGATTATTATTTTGATAAGAAATCTTATCTTCGTCATGTTAAGTAGTAGTAGCTAGCCAAGGCTAGCCTAGACATCACAGTAATTCCCCTGCCTTAGCCTCCCAAGTGTTGGAATTATATAATTATATAGGTGTGAGTTTCCATACCTGTTTGAACTTTATAAAAAACGAGAAAGGATTTCCTATGAGGAATTGGGGCTAGGTGGATGCAGGGATACTGTAGTCTGAGGAGATTTTAAGAAAGGAACTCTCCAAGACGAGGTCAAAGTTTCTACCAGGGGTGCCACTTGTTGAGGGGGAGACAATTTCAGTCTAGATTGTAGAGGCCACAGAACTGGAAGTCAGAATGCTGGATGGGCAGCCAACTGGGATCAAAAGTCTCCATAGCTGGAGGAAGAGAAGATATCTGAGTTAATGCCAAAGCAAGAGGCCATGATTGGAGGCCAGTGAAGGATGACAGGGGCCAGTGCTCAGGATGGCTGGGACTTCTGAGAAAGGACAGTGCTGCTGACTCCAACCCTCATACTAGCTCATGATGTGAAGTACTTAGGCCCTGGCATTGAACAAGCCCAGCACTGCACGGTGTTTTGTTATTATTTGTAGGAAGCAATTGAGTGTTCCTCCAGCAGAGCTAAACAGCAGTTCTAGGCGGTAATTGCTGCGTTCTGCACATGAGCAGAACCTATTATCTTTTCCCCTTTCCTCCCTCCCCCTTTCTCCTTTCCAGGTCGTTTGAATCAGCCTTGGGGGCAGCCAGATCCTGATTGATATCTCAGTGGCTCACCAATCAGCTGCCTAGCCTTGGGCAAACCTGGGCCTCGTCTATGCAATGGGTCAGTAATAGTACAATCATGACAAACCCCACCAGTGCCTGGAGTCTAGGACCACTGAGTGCCACAGGGTTGATAACTGCTCACACGCTGAACATATTCAAGGGGCAGAAAAGAGCAAAGAGCTGACACAGCTGGGAACTGGATCCTCATGGCCAGACAGGAACAGGCAGGAGAGGTGCTAGAAACAGGGTTTCCCACTCATCCTAGCAGGTCTAGGAACATAGCCCAGATCCTGGAGTTCAGAGACAGAGGTAAGCAGAAAGGCTGAGGCCCTTGTCTGTGGTTAAGTGGGTAGTCTAGGCAGTTCCTCATTTAAACCAGGAACCAAGCAACCAGCCACTGCCACAGGCCTCCATCCAACCTATTTCCGGCCATGGTCTTACTTGCAAAGGCTCCTGGTCACTGGCCTTTTCCAGGGTCTCTGCAGGGGCTCCCCCATTCAGGAGTAGGGCCATCATTCTTCAAGGGACAGTGCTTGTGGGAGAAGCCAGACTGAGTTTGGACACTTATCCTAAAAACACCCTATCACTGAGTTGGGGAGGGGCAGAGAGGGGAGCAGGAAGGGTGGGGCTGCCCACAGCAGAGGGGTTTGCCAAGCAGAGCTGCCCTTCTAGGACTCTGGAGGACAAGCAATACTGACAGTGATATTGCTACTCTCTCTGGGTCCAGCTCAGCACTCATGTTATAGCCAAGGAAACAGAAGTTCTGAGTCTTCAGCCTTCCTTTACCCATAAGGGAGGTGGGTGTCAGAGCAGGATTGGAACCCAGTTCTCTAGAGCCCAGTGTGTTTGCTCAACACTCCTCCCATACAATCCACAAATAATCAGTGAAGGTCTTTGGGTGAACCCTGCACCCCCTACATGTTGGGGTGAGGCCAGGAAGAGTCAGAGGGTGTATAGAATGTAAGGAGAGTTGCATTTGGGAGATGTGGACTAGACCCAGGAACACTTGACCACTAACTATTGGAAGCCTGATGCAGTACCCTTTCTGGGGCTTGGAGTCCCAGGTAGAATCTAGGAACACTGGTAAGAAAAGGGATCAATCAGGAAATGGAGGTATGAGATGTGACCAGACACTACCTAGCTCTCCCAGTCCCCCAGGGTCTAGGTGAACATCACACCAGGAAGAGGTGAGCACCACACCAGGAAGAGGTGAGCACCACACCAGGAAGAGGTGAGCACCACACCAGGAAGAGGTGAGCAGGATCCTCCCCCAGGGTGCTGCAGGGGCCTGGATCTGGGAGAAGGAGGTGTTAAATTGTAAGACCCTTCAGCTTCCAGGCATTACACCTGTCTTCTCACCTTCTGGGCCAGCTCATAGCCTAGGCACGGATGGCATCTGTCTCTCCTCTGTCCCCTTCCTGGAAAGAAGATTGAGTAGAGGTCCTCACTGAAGAGTGCATGGGGAGGTTGCCATGGCATGGAGCGCATGTAGGTTAAGATGCCCGTGTTTGCTGTACTGTTGGGGGAGTTCCCACCCACTCCTCTCTTTTTACAGCAAGAGAGCCCCATGCCTTGCTCTGCCTCCTTGTAAACCCGCCTTCCCATCCTTTGGCTCTGCCTTCCACACATGGCTCCTCCTTAAGTCCTTCTCTGAACATCCATCCCTTCCAGATACTTCCAAAGCGGAAAGGCCTCCACGGAAGCCACTCGCCTAACTCGCAGACAGGAAACCAAAGGGCACCAGTGAAGTGACTCCTCGTCCTGGAGTCCATCCTGGCAACCTGCCCTTAGGAAGTGTATGATATGCCTGAGGTAAAAAAACAAAGCAAACAAACAAAAAAAACAGTGCTGTAGGACCATTTAGAAACCAGATACATCAAGATAGCTCCTGAGGGGGCTCCACATGAACTCAGGGAACATGACAATCTTAGGGAAAATAAGTAATAGAGAAACAGGACAGATGACCTGGGCTTGACCCCCATGGAAAAGTACCTTTGTAACTACCTCATCTCGGGGACTCAGGTTTTTATTGCCTGTAATTGGAGAAGGAGGGCAAGAGAGGATCACGTGGCCTCAGAGACAGGCCTGCTTCATCCATACCCAATCACTCTCCTAGTCCCCACGTCCCTGGCAGCCTTTGCCTCTGGAGCTCTCTGTTGAGGGAAGGCCTGTGTGTGAAGCCAGATGCCCCCGAGAGAGAAGGTTTGCACTATGCCCAGAGAAAGTCAACGTTGTTGGGGGTGGGGTGAGGAGTACATCCCACTTCCTGGCTCAACCACCTACTCTTGTTTGAACAACCAACTTCCTCTCTCTGAGCCTTGGTTCTCACCTGATAAGGCAGACAGGCCCAGCTTTGAGAAAGGGCCAGGTCAGCAGCTGTCCCGGCCAGGGCTAGGGAAGCACACGTGGAAGTCGGAAGTGTGTGGCGTGTGTACATGTGTACGAGAGGTCTTTATTGGAGCTTGAGATGTGTGGATGCCAGGCCTAGAGGAAGAATAATAGCTCTGGGAATCAACGCTCTCAAAACGGAGAAACTGAAGGGTTAGCTCACTGGAAGACTCCACCCTATGTACACAAAGAGCCATGTAACAGAGGAAGACAAATGGTGGAACAACTAAAATGGCCACAGATGGCGCTCTGCTTGCCTGCTAGCACATCCAGCCAATGAGGAGCCTCGTCAGCAAGGCCAAGCCACCACGCCTGATCACACCTCACATGACTACTTCCTGTCCAGTCCCACTGAGTGTGTCTGTCCGCTCTGACTCCATCCCCATCTACCACTGGGCACTGCATCTAAAAGGCTCCCTTCACTCAGACCACTAGCCCACCGGACTTTGCCGTTACCCACTCTGGGTTTTGAATGAATGGTGACTGTTTTCTCTACTACAGGTTTTATATGTGTGCTTAGTGTGACAGGAGCTGCCGCCATCCTCTCGGGTCATCCTTTGAAGGATGAGGTACCACAGTGGCTGGGGGCTGTGTCTGTTCAGCTGTCTGCCCCTTCAGGAATGGCCTTAGCTGCAGGGAGAAGCTTGTCCTAGGATGTTACCTCTTCTCAGGGAGTCTAAGCTCAAAGGCTGATGGCTGTGAGCACAGAAAGGCCCAGCCATCTAGATGTTCCAACAGCAGAACGGGGCAGAACAATTCTAGCTACATAGTTTCCAGTGGGCTCAATCCCAGATCAGCGTCCCTTTGTCTCATGCTGTGTCTTTGACCCCGTCTCTGCCGACAGAGGTTTATCCTCAGCCTCTGAGTGTCTTCTTCCTGAGGAAGCTAGGCTGTGACGGGGCTGCTGTTCTGGAATAAACCAACATCAACAATGACAGCTGCCATTTAGAGATGCTCGTTAGCCACCAGGGTCTGACTGACACACTTTATACACTTCATCACAGAGGTAGCCTCTCCCAGCTGAATGGTGGAAGCCCCTTAAAGAAATGTAGGCTTGACTCTTCTAGGTAACTGACGAGGTGAGCAGAGTCCTTGCTTCAGCTGCCAGGGACTCACAGTTGACAGCATGGGGAACCCAGGTCGCCCACAGGCCTTGGTACACTGCTTCCTTCTGAAGGCTCTAAGACCACATCCTGCTTCTCTACTAGCTTCGGGCTTGGGTCAGCAATTTCTAAGTGCCTGACTGGCACATGTATCAACCTATCCCTGCTCTCTCCATAGGGCTGTCTCCCTTGACTTTCTGTCTAAAATTCTCTCTTATAAAGACTTCAAGCATTCATTTAGAGCCTTGCCCATTTTAGCTTCATATAACCTACCCCACTTGGTTCCCAAACTCAGCCTTTTCCTAGCAAGTGCCAGGCCTGGAGCCTGAGAGGCCTAAGCCCTTTGGTTTGAAGGAACAGTAGCAAGATTACAGTTTTGAAGTAGCAACAAAATAATTTTATGTTTGGGAATCACCACATGAGGAACCATATTAAAAGGTCACAGCATTAGGAAGGTTGAGAATCAATGCTTATACTGTCCTTCAAAAATACCTTCTGGCACCAGGCGGTGATGGCATACACCTTTAGTCCCAGCACTTGGGAGGCAGAGGAAGGTGGGTCTCTGAGTTTGAGGCCAGCCTGGTCTATAGAGTTCCGGAACGGCCAGGGATGAGCAGAGAAATCCTGTCTCAAAAGAACCAAACCAACTAAACATTTTGGCAAAACATTCTCATGACTCATGTCTGTGCCAACCTTGGTGTGGAAGTCATCATATCCTAGCTGGCCCGACTCTCCCAAGTGGCATACTCAGGGAATAAGGAAGGCAGAGCAGAGAGGCATAGCTATTCTTGGAGCTCCAATGGGAGGTGACCTGAGGGGAGGGCCTCATGCCTTTGTCTACTGTCTACACTGATGAACGAAAGCAGGAAAATACTTTGAAACTCTTGAAGACTCATGGAAGAGAGCTATAGGCTTCTAGGGAAGAAATCCCCAGAATAATAACTAGGGTCTGGGACAGAGTTGTGGAGTGGGAAGACAACCTTCATCAGATCCCAGGATGGAATCCCTGAGCTAGAAGGTGCCAGAGAACTGAGGGCTGTACACATTTTCTGCAATGGAGACAGAATTTTATAGAATGGGTTTGTCCTTTGGCCAGGCCTGGAGCACTTCTCTTAGGAAATGTGTTTGTGTGGATGTACACCTTCTATGTCTATATGTGGGACTCAATTCTCAGGTGACATCTGTCCAGGGAGATGCTTTCAGGCCACCCAGAGGTCTGACACTCCCCAGGGTCCTGGAGGAGATGAAATAAGACCCTCCAAACTGGGTCCCATCGCCTTTCAAGGGGTCCAGTATGGAGCACCCCATTCCCCTGTCAGCATTTGCTGTGTTTGAGAGAAGGGGGAGCCAACATGAGGAAGAATGTGGGCAGCTCGGGAAATTCTCAGCACCCACTTCTGGGTGCTTGCTATTCTGGTTGCTGGTGAGTTGCTGGAATATGGGGTTCCCTCGGCATCAGAGGTGTCAACTCTGGCTTCTTCCTGTCCAAGCATCTTCCTGGACAGCTGAAGTATGGCCTGGTGACCAGTGATACTTGGGATCCCCAGGCTGAAGGCAGGGAGGAGACCTTGGGGTTTTTGGAGATCAATTGAAAATGGTGGCAGATGATTCGAACAGTAGTTCCTGTCATTGCACTAAGGCCATTTGTAAAATCTGAACCAGAAACAACTTTCTCCTAAGAGGCTGACATTCGTCCTGTGACAAGACAAGAAGCTCTTAATACCAACAGCCTTCACCTTCAGTCCTAAGACGTGACAGTGTGCCCAGCCCAACATCCCCTGCTTCTGTCCTAGGTGCGTGTGCTCTTTTATAGGCTGTCAATGTGAAATAATATCTCTCATCTTCCTTAAAACAGGCAGAGCCATGTTGGTGAGCGAACAGTAGCATTGCCTAGATACAAAGTAGGTGAGAGGCCCTGCTCTGAGCATCTCACAGGAATGACTGACTTAAGCCTCCTAACAGCACCCTTAGGAACATGCCAGTGTCCTTTCCACAGCCAAGGAGCTGAAGCAGATGGAAGAAGAGCTCACTCAAGGTCATACAACCAGTTAGCAAGAGAGCCAGGAAGCCTGCTTCTCATTGGCAGTCTCAGCAGCCTCAGAGAATGAATGAATGAATGAATGAATGAATGAATGAATGAATGCACAATGACACACCTGGGGTACCGTGTTTGTGCTGAAGGGGTGGGGCTGATGGTGGTGACGATGGCATTAGTGTCGATAGAGTTGGTAAGGAAGCCATCATCCCAGCCCTGCTGCTCCCAGCTCTCCCCTGAGAGTGTTTTGTTCAGGCACAAACACGAAGCAGCTGATGTGGTGGGAAGAGTCCTGGGCTCTGGCTTCTTCGCCTGTGGCCTTGGATAAACTCTCTGTCCTCTCTTGGCCCCACTCGCTGCATATAAGGAACGGTTAGTGAAATCAGATTTGGGAGGCCTTTCGCTTAGCCACCCCATGCCTCTCCTTGCAGATGAAGCAAAGGAAAGCAGACTGAGTTTCTGGCAGTCTGGTCTCAGGGAGCCCTGGATAGATGCGAAGTCAAGGGAAGCAGGCTACAAACTTAGTCTAGAGGGTCTTGGAGGAAGAAGTGGCTACAGACTTCACCCCTATGCCTGCCTTAAGTCACCCTGACCTTCCCCAAAATTAGCTGGGGCACAGCCTGGTTCTCAGAGCTGGGAATGTACCAGAGACCAGCTGACTTTTCATTTTACAACCAAGGATACAGAGCCTGGGAGCAGAACAGAAAATCCCAGGCCTTATAACAACGTTGCCTCTCTATCAGCCCTTCCTACGACTCCTCGCTCATTTCTAAAGTCCCAGCAACCAGGCAAAAGGGTGTGTCTTGATTTCAAGTTTCAGGAAGAGAAGGTGTTGAACATCTACCCGATCCAGTAGGCTCGATGGTTTTTCCCTCAGGGCTTTGTGCCACCCTGGACCACAATCAACAAACCATCACTGGGGCACTAACCCAGGGAACCATGGGTATGGAGTCACAGTTAGTTATAACTAATTCTCCAATAGGTGTCCCAGCTCCATCTCACCCCTCACAATGCTACTCAGCCCGGGCTTGCCCTCTGCCCAGAGCTGGTTGTATCTTAGAGATGATTGATGGAAACTTCGTGGTACAATCATGCTACTGTTTGAATGTGGTTTGTTCTTCTCAAACTCATGTTGAAATTTAAATTGATTTATAAGACAGTAAAAGATGGGTCCAGGTAGAACCTTTAAGGGGAAACTAGGGTTCTACTCTCATGGGGCATCCACATGATCAATGGGTTATCTCTTGATCAGTGGTCCTCAGCCTTCCTAATGTTGTGACCCTTTAATACAGTCCCTCATGTAGTGACCCCCAACCACAAAATTATTTTTGTCGCTACTTCATAACTGTCATTTTGGTACTGTTATGGATTGTGATGTAAATGTCTGGTTTCCAACAGTCTCAGGCAACCTCTGTGAAAGGGTATTTTGACTTCCAAAGGGGTCACAATCCACAGGTGGAGAAACGCTGCTCCAATATGCTTATATCAGCCCTTTTTCCTAGGTCTCTCACCATATGATGATGAGATGTCCTGTGCTACTTCAAGATTCTTCCAGCAACGAAGAACTGTGGCCTTAGACCAGAAGCATGAGCCTGAATTCACTTCTTCTTTATAACATACCCAGTCGATGCTGTTGTGCCATTAGTACAATGGACTAAGAAGACGGAGTAAGGAGATGGACAAGAAACTAGCTGCAGTGATGGGGAAGGAGGACCCACAGCAAGGGAAGAGCCCTGTCTTCTCACTCTCTTGCTAACTATGGTCCTGGCTGCATCCCTTTCCTTCTGTGGCTCAAACTATCAGTAAGGGGCAGGACTTGGGTATGGGGTCTAGACAGTCCTTTGTGCTCTAATACTGGAGGATTTTCCCACGGGCTGTTTGTCTTATAAGGGAAAGAATTAATAAGAAGAAACAATACCCATGAGGCAGAGCATTTGAAGGTTGAAAAAGGCCAGTTTTGCCAAGGGCAGCAGACTTCTCTAGGGGGACAGGTAGCAGATGGGAGCTGGAACTCAGAGTGAGAGCCAGTCACACTGGACTCAAGCTGTCACTGGAAGCCTGGTGCCAAATAAGCCTTATACGGAGAGTCTAAAGCCCAGACCATGGAGCCACCGGCCTCCTGCTGTTCACTGGTGCATGGGTCCCATCTCAGGAGGTCATGGAGAGAAGGTGACAGACATTAACAGCGTGTGTTGTCCAGTTTGCTATTCTTGTCACTCCTCTTACGCCGTGGCAAACATGATCTTGAATTCTACAGAGGTCCACCGGAGACCTTGTAAGCACTGCGCCCATTAGGCTGCCCTGCTTGGCAGGTGACTTGCCACACAGAAAAGCAAGGCTTGCCCATCAGCCATTGATTGGTCCACCCTGCCTGGCCGCTATGGCTAGCATGTCTGGGAACGTCTTCCTCCTCAGAGTTCCATATTAAAAATCTTGTTGTCATCCCTGCCTGTCTCTAACCAGAATGACCCAGATTCCCTGTCCCTTCTTCTGTATTTCAGCAAAATGACTTTTGCTGAAAAGCAAAGCTCACCAGGACACCCAGTCTTGCGGTTTACCTCATGACGTCATTTCCCTTCCTCTAGATGAACCAGAAGAGGCCAAGAGCTCAAAGTTTGAGCTGGCATTGGGGAAACGATGCCTTCTCTAACTCAGAATGGAAGGTTCAGGGAAGACATCTGGGGCTGTGTGATACGGAAAAGAATCCTCAGACTCTGCCCAGGTGCAGGTGATCTGGAATGCCTGAAGGGAAGGCTGCCGGGCCCCTAGTTTGTAGAAAGTTAGCATAGGATGCTTTAAACATGGGAGTTCAGCCTCAGCACCCAGAGTCCTAACCTGAAGTCCTGGAGTGTTACCTTGGCCACCTCAGGGTTCTGGGGGCAAGGTCCTGGGCCTTTGGTCACCTCCTACAGAAAGAGACTGGAAGACACCTAAGTCTGGAGACTGTACCTCTCAGTCTCCCTTTTCCAAGTCTCCTTTCCTGCCGTTTCCCTATAGCAGGCATGGGCAGAGCCGAGGGCGGGGCTGGAGTGGGGGCTGTATTGGGGGGCATCTCTTGTCTGTCAAGTAACCAAAGCAACACAGGGTCATCTCACATTGGATCTGTCCACTACTGGGGAGATAGAGAGGGCCCTTTCATCCTCCCAAAGGTACCTACCTCCTTCCAAGTGAACCAGTTTCTAACTGGGCCTCTTCAGGTGCCACTCACACAGGGCACCAGGAGAGTTTAGGGCTGGATAGACATACAGAGAGATGTATCCAGTCCAACAGAGAATTGCATCTGTTCAGAGAAAATGACAGAAGAAGTGGCCACTACCATGGTCACTCTCCTTACTGAGTAACCCAGTGACCAGCCCCAGATTCACCAAGTCACGCACATCTCATTCTCAAAGCAATCCAATAATTGGACTTTATTTCTCCTCTCTAATAAAGCTTCAGCTGTCAGAGGATATCCAACTAGGTTTGGAATCTGGTCCTGTGGTCCTGACCACAAGGTACCAGGGTCTCAGAATATATGCAAAAGGATGCATCTTCCAGAAAGATGTATGCGTTTGTGAAGGAGGGATGCGGGAGAGCCAGGGCTCTCTCTGGCTAGGACCTGGGTAGGATGGTAGGTGGGATGTAGACCGGAGGGCAGGAGGAGAGGGGAGGCATGGGCTCAGCTTGAGCTACTAGCTAGAAGTGGAACACTTGATGCTGATGACAGTTACCAATGAGACGGATCATCCAGGAAGACACAGAGGTCAGAGCAGGTCAGAGCAGC
The DNA here is from genome assembly GCF_004785775.1 of Grammomys surdaster. Lineage (NCBI taxonomy): Eukaryota > Metazoa > Chordata > Mammalia > Rodentia > Muridae > Grammomys > Grammomys surdaster. The sequence continues at coordinate 653,209 of NW_021604762.1, read as the reverse complement.
GCTAGGACCTCAGTTCTGGCAGGCCTTCCTTCAGAGGCCAGCATTCTTAGGAGCCAGTCCAAGCGGGAGCTGGTCTCAGGATCTTCTGCTCCAATCCATTCTCATACCTCTCTCCCTGTGGCCCTGATGCGTGCCATGGTCAGCTGTTGAGGCTTAGCAGTCCAGAGAAGAAGACCTGTACAGCTTGGAGACAGTGGGTTTAACTTAAGCCAAGCAGATAGAGTCCACGTGGGTGGTCTCCAGGACAGCCTGGGAGGAAACCAGGCAGGGCGGCTCCATCCTTGGCGAGGATTCTAGAACTCATCTGGAGCAGGCACATCCACATTGTTGACTGGCTGTAGGGCTAGACTCCCAGGGTGCTGTCTCAAGCCATTGTTGGACGTCAGGAGACATTCGGAAGTGGCCCCTGCTGCCCACACACATCCTTGACAGCCCTCTGCCCTGTCTCTAGCCAGTGTCTCCTCTCACCAGTCAGTCTTCCGCATCACCATTGGCATCATCATTGTCTCTTTGAGGCTTCACAGTGAAGGCAGGCAGGACCCTGAGCTGGGCCGTGAGACTCAGGGGTGACCTGCAGGTGAAGAAGAGACATTGACAAGGACAGTGATGTCTTAGCCAGAGGCACAGGGGACAGTGCAGAAACCCAGCTCTCCCTCCTAACGCCCCTGGCAAGAGGCCCAGGCTTGGAGCTGGCCGCACAGGCTGATTCGTGACTAAGAAGCTGCCTTCAGCCCTGCTTGGGGGTGGGAGGGGCCTGGGAAAATCAAATTGCTGGGGTTTTGAGGCCCTGTGGGGCCTGCTCAAGCTGTGTGTGGCAGCTAAGGGGCTGGGGGAGGGCACGAGAAAGCCCTTTGCCTCGTTAAGCAGTGGGTGGAGATTGGAGAATTAAACTGGAATACTTTCCCACTTACCTAGGCTTGGGTGGGACTGGGAGGCTGTGGTGGGGGGTGGGAGTCAGGCTTGCCTCTTGGGTCTTTCAGAGAACTCCTGCTCTGGCCCCTGCCATGGTAACTGATCAGTTCTGGAGCTTTTTCTGGAGGGAACCGGATGACATCCTTTGCTGTCTAGCTGCCCGGCATCCCACTGCAGTACCTCACTCCAGAACTTGAAAGGAGCCAAGCTCCTCCCACAGCCACACCCCCTACTCCCCAGGTCACCACTGTCATCTCAACAAAGGACTGGGCTTGCGTGTGACAGAGACATGGCCTTCACAACCACTGAGACATCCTTGTTTAAAGCGGCGTCTACAGCCACAGTGACACCAGGATGGTTAGGGCCAGTCACCAACGTCCAGATGCCACATCCCTGTACTGTCTGTGAGCACAATACCTGGTGGAGCCATCCTTGCACTGGGCTTCAGTGTTCCCACCTAGAAGGCCGCAGGCAGAGAGACCTGGTGCACTTAGCTCAGCACTCTGAGCATCAAGCACTCATTTGATATCCGTAGCGGTCTCACTGACTGAGGATCTAGTGTAGACTTGGGAAGGACAGGCAGTGTGAGGCAGACTGAGGGGTAGCCTGGATGGCCACCAGGTATGGGGAGAGGATGGTAACTTAGAAAAAAGCTAGTGAGAGGGGTGAGGCTAAAGTGGGTGAATCTGAGAGGGTTTGGAGGGAGGAGGAACGGGGCCAGTGAGTGAGTGGATAGCTAGGGGGAGTGTTCACTTGCACCGGCTATGATGCCATTTTTACTCTGTGTGAATTGCTTTGGCCTGAGGCCTGAGGCCTGAGGCCCCTGGGCCAATGCAGTCTTCTTCGAATCTAGGGTAGCCCTGGGCCCAGGTACTTCTAAGGAGGGAGTGCAGACAGTCACATGGGTCCTTAGGAAACACCTGTTCCATGTTGTCTTGCAACTGAGATTGTGACAGGTTAAAACACAGAGAAGGAAAAGGTAGTGTCAGGCCCCCGTGCGGCCACCCGTCACTTTGATCGGCAGCACACTCCTAACTCCTCAATTCCGTTTTGCTGTTCTGTTATTTTAAAACAGCAGCACACACAGTATTAATTTATGCATGATTACCTTAGCCTTTATCTCCAACCAGATTAAAAAAAAATCATATATCTACAACATTAGGTCTTGGCCATTGCTATTAATTCAGCAATGATTTCTTCTGTATGTGCACGCATGTGGTATATATATGGTGCATATATGCATGTGTGTATATGCAAGAGTGCTCACCTATGCGTGTCCACATAGACGCTAGAGGTTGACCAAGTTCCCTGCCTTAATTTTTGGAGGTAGGGATTTTTTTTTTTTTTAGCTACATTGACTGCCTAATGAGTCCCTGGGATCTGCTGGTCCCCATGTCCCAGTGCTGGGGTCAGAGGGGTGTTCCACGGCACCCAGCCTTTTCATGTGTGCTGGGAATCGGTACTCAATTGCTCATGCCTGTGCAGCAAACACTTGATCACTGAGCTGTGTTCCCAGCCCTCAGTGTCATGCAGAAATAAATACAGACTCAGGCTTTGCTGATGGTCTCTTCCTTCTGGGAGCAGCAATGGCTTTAATTTCTAAGTCAGGGGAGATCATCACAGAGGTTCAGTCCAGCTCACGATCTGTTTGCTTCATGACTGTATACAGTGATGTGTGGAAGGAAGAAATGAATGAGCTAGCAGAGAAGGAACTGGAAAATGTGGTAGTAGAGGAACACACTCTCAAAGTTCTCTGGTCATCCCGAAACTCAAAAACAAGCTGAGGACCCGGGAGAGCTGTGGGGCCATTCCTGTCCCAGCACAGAACTGTCTTTTGTAACTTCCAGCCACCCAGCCATGCCTGTCTGGTGTCCAAGGCTCATGAGCTGGTGTCCCATTGGCCTGTCTGCACCCTGGGGCGGTTTCTATCCCTGGAACAGGCTGGGAGCAGGAGGGTGGAGGAGCACACACACCCAGACCCACTGCTGCTGGTGGGTTCTGCTTACGAGGGGTCATCTGGTTTTAATCCACAAAATCTCAAAACTTTCCATGGGAACTTCTGGCTCAGGCCCTCCCAAGTGGGCTGGGCAAGGTCAACCTGAGCAGGTTGGCACTTCTGGCACCTCCAGTTTCCCCCAGTAGGCAGGATCAGACATAGCAAACACTGGAAGTCCCAGCTACTGGTTCAAACCCAGAAACATCTTCATAGTTAAATAACATGGCTTCAGCCAGGTTCTTCAGTTTTCTCCCACGTCAGCTTCATCAACAATGTGGACATAAACTGTGCTGCTGGCATTAAAGGAACGAAAGCCAGTTGAGGGCTCAGCATAGTGTCCCCCTATATGACGAGGCCAATGCCCAGGGCTGATGAAGGCACACCTGCCAGTTCTCAGCCAAAACCTGACCATGTGTGACAGAAGTCCTGCTTCTGGACTTTCAGAAAAGTAATGTAATTCATATTCTGATATCATATATAATTCAGCAAGGTTGGGACAATGGCACGATCACACACAGCAATATGTCCTCTCTAAAGCATGTGACTATGCACCTGAATAAAAGTCCACAGGCAGTCGCCGGTCTGCATAGGGGAGGCTTTGCTAAATACATTGTGGGGAAAAGTTTGGTTTGGGGGTCCTGGAGGTGTTTGGAATTGTAAAAGATAGTCTCTCTGTGTGTGTGCTTCCATTAACATTACATGTTGAGGAACTAGGGGGTCTCTCCTGCTCAAGGGGCTATGGAGAGGGGTGGCTTTCCCCACAGGCAGAGAAAGCAAGTGGCAACTTTGGGTGACAGCAAATCTTCTTCTCTGGGCAAGTGACACTGTGTTGGTGAAGCAGGATCTTTGCGGTGTGGTTCAGCAGGCTGGTGGGCACTATTGGAACTTTGCGGGAGAAGGGCCTGAGGTAACCTGGGCTTCCCCTGGTGGCTCCAGAAGACCTCTTCCTACTTAGGCCACTCAGAGACACTGAGCCAAGGTTTGTGACCCATCTCCCTCCCTGCTCTCCGCTCTGCTATTCTAGGCCACAGGCCTTAGGCTCAGGGCTGAGAGGCAGAAACCAGCGTTCCTCATCACAGAATCAGAAGCTGGGCTGGATGTCTCACGGTATCTCACCCACCCCATGATGCAGAGAACGCTCTATAGCTCTAACCAGGGTACTAGCATTTATAAAGCATGTTTGCTGGCTCTGGGCAGCTTACTACTCGGACATGTGTTTTAATCACACTTGGAAGTGGAGGGACTTGCCCAGGCTTCTGCCTCCATGGTCTACATACTTCCCCCCTACTTTTCTCTTCCTAGTTTACCCAGGCTGTGGAGGCGTCCCAGGGACACTTTCTTTGACTGCTGTTCCTGCCAAAGGCAGCTGTGGGAAAAGCAGGGCTGAGCAGAAGTGTGGTGTGGAGACCTTGCCTTGCCTGGAGCTCCAGCCCCCGGCGGGGATTGCATCCTTGCCTCCTTCACGTCTGGCGTGGGGGAATTCCCCCTAGCTGGGTGCCTGAGGATTAAACACAACACCTCAACTAATAATAGAATATAAAGAGCAAACAAGACAACAGCTGGGGTGGATGAAGGCTAGAGATGCTTATAAAAGCGCTTTGAGCCCCTGGGAGAAAGGAGAGGCCAAACACCGGCTCGGGCTCAGCCCCTGAGTGGCCTGTAGGGCATTCAGAGAGTCTCTCAGTTTGTAGTAAGGGATGAGATGGAGATGGCTTAGGCCCCAGAAGAATGCTGGTTTCAACCATGAATGTCTGGTGCTTTGCGGTCGTCCAGCCATAGGAAGCTGAGATAACTTGTCTCAGCCCAGGTCACTCCTAGACCGTCCCTTGGTCAGTCTTTGACAAGGAGAGAAGATCCTCACCTCTGCCGTGGCCAGTTTGTGGCACTGGTGAAGACCAAGGGCTGGGCACCAGCATGAGGACTTAAGCAGAGGCTCCTACCCTAGTCCACAAAGCCCACCAGACAGAGAAGGACAGGCCTCTGGTCCTCACCTCTGTTTGAGAGTATGAGAGGTCTCTCTAGGCTCTGGGCCTTAGCATGGAATGTACACACGCATGTCAGAAAGTCACTAGTCTCACCACGACTCCAGGTTGGGCCGAGGGCCCTGGGGAGCAGAGCCCTGAGCTATCGTGGCTGGAAAGATACGGCATACTCTGATGTGAAGGGTTGCCTCCATGGAGTTCTGCCTGGGATCTTTCTCAACTCTGTCTCTGCCACAGGGTTCCCCTTTCCACAACTCTCATGGAACATAGCTGCTTTTCTGTGAGGTAGGTCAGGCCTGAGGCCTCAGACACACTAAGACTTACAGGGTTTTCTCAGTGCTCAGCATGTACTGTAGAGGGGACCACAGATGCTTCCGTCTCATTGTGTCTCCAACATAAAAGCCCGCTGAGACTGGTGACTGGAGCTGGTCCAGGATATGCAAGATGGCCTCGGTGGTGTGCTGGTCCCTTTACAGTGGTGCTGAGGCAGCTCGGCCAGTCACTGAGACCATGAGCTTTCCCACCTACCTCCATTGTGGCTGGGCTTGAGTTGGAGCAGGCCACGGGCTTTTTAGTAACGCAAGGGCATAACAGTTCTCTGGGTGACTGTCAGACCTGCCAGGCCTGGCGAAGCCCTTACCTCCGAGTCTGCATTCCTATTTGCTAGGCGGTCACTGTTACCAATGCTAAGTATAGACAAATGGCATCGAGGCAGGTGACAGGCAGGGAGGCAAGCGCAGCTGAGGATGCCATCTCTGCAGCACTGGACTTCCGCCATTACCACCTTGATCAGTCGTATCCTTCCACCTAGCCAGTGGGCCTGGGTTCTGTTCAGCCTGGGCTTCCAGTCTCCCAGATACTCTGGCTGGCAGGGGAGGGCATCCCACCTCCTGAGGCTCCTCATGGAGGGTCCTCCTTTCTTCTTCCCACCTCACATGTGTGTGCTGACCCAGGTTTCTGGATTCTACTGGGGGACCCAGCCTGGTAGCCCATGCTAAGTCTCCAGGCTACCCCCGAGCTTCAGGGCTCTGGAAGCAGGTGGTGACATACGGAGGACTTAGCCCCCTCCCATCCCATCCCACTGCAGTGCCCTCCAAGGGAGTTCTGGCCACCAGCCCCTTGGCTTCTTTACTGTGCACCATGCCTACTATTCTCAGTGCTAGAAGCTTCTTGTTTTAATCTCTTCCTGTTTACTGTTTCTGCTCCAAGACCCACCCTCTATTCCCTAAAGTGTGGAAATTTTATTAGCTGCCAGCCTCTACCTCTTGCTAGCTACCCTCCATCCTTATACTGCCTACCCTCCACCGTATCACTCTGTTCTGACCCACCCCTGCTCATCACAGGGCTCCCATGGGCCCTGGCTCTTAGCTGGTCTGGGAAAGCTATCATCACTTACTCCTTGAACCCAGTACCATCTGCTTGTCTTACTAAACGTACCCACTTAAAGAGTTCCTACCACTGCCCTCTGCCAGAATATTCTAGTACAATCTCATATGTCCCCCTGTCCCTTAGTCTCTGAGACCTGGGTTGGCCCAGTCATTCCACTCATCATGTTTCCCAGGGATTTGTTACATAATTGCCTAATTTCAGCCTGGTCCAAGTATCTTCCTACAGTAAATCAGAAGCCATTCTGTATGGAACGTATTCCTGATACAGAAAATCAAAAAATAATTCAAATGTCCTCAAAGAAGGGAAACGGAATGTGAACTGTTAGGTAGATATTTCAAAGGTATGTAGGTATGCCTATGTGCGTGAGTGCCTGTGTGTGTATGTGTGTGCCTGTGTGTGTGTGTGCCTGTGTGTGTGTGTGTGTGTATGTGTGTGTGTGCACGCATGAGTGAATGCCTGTGTGTGTGCCTGTGTGTGTGTGTGCCTGTGTGTGTATGTATGTGTGTGTGCACGCATGAGTGAATGCCTGTGTGTGTGCCTGTGTGTATATGTGTGTGTGCCTGTGTGTGCCTGTGTGTGTGTGCCTGTGTGTATGTGTGTGTGCCTGTGTGTATGTGTGTGTGCCTGTATGTGCCTGTGTGCGTATGTGCCTGTGTATGTGTGTGTGTGTGTGCCTGTGTGTATGTGCCTCTGTGTGTGTGTGTATGTGTGTGCCTGTGTGTGTGTAGATGGTAACAGAATGATCAAAATGTATTCGATAAGATTAAATGGTAATTAAAACAGGATCTAAAAATGGTTTGTGTTCTTTTCAATATAAACAAGAAAAATGACTGGAAAGAAGCCTCCACATTCCTCAGGCCTCTGCTGGGATATCCAGCCCAGTCACGGAAGAGGTACAAAGTACTTCTTGAGCACTATTGCACGACCACACAGTACTCCTGGGAGTCAGGATGGTGCAGTTATTGGTGATTTCTGTGCTCTGCTCCTTTTACGAGGGAAAAAAACAACCTCAGTACTAAGTTTTGATGGACTGACTCCGGAAGCACATTGCTGGTGTGACACCTGTCCAAGGGCCTTTTCCAGGGCCTGGGACAGAGCTTCCAGGTGGGGTGCATGGTGGGCCTTTCAGGGTCACCTGTCGTCTTGGAACTGAGAGGATGGGGAGCAGCCTGCCTCTGCTGACCTGTTGTTCCCTGTTCTGCAACCTACAGGGTTGGGCAGGGCAGGCTGAGGCTGGGGAGAGCAGGCAGGATGGGTGTTGGCTCCGTTTCCTTTATGCTCTGTGGTATTTTTACCTTCTCCTTTGGGCACAGCCATAAGGCTGGGGCTCTGGCCTGGCAACGGTAAGGAGTCTGCACTGGGTGGGAACCAGCACAAACTGCTTCCGTTTTCATACAGTGATGGTGGCCAGCATTCCCCAGACCATGTCTCCTTCTTCTCATTGCCACCCTGTGCTTACAGGTAAGGGAGTTCCCACCCCAGCCCAGAGAGCAGCCGGCCAGCCTGAACCCATCTCCCCACCACTCCACTCCTTGCCTGACACCCCTGGAGGCAGGGACAAACTCTGCCAAGTGTGTTTATGGAAGAAGGCTATTGGCAGGCTCACACTGGGCCTGGGATGGAGCAGGTTTGAGGAAGAGGAGAAGCAGTGTCTCCCAAGTCTAGTACAGCACCTGGCATCTTGTGGACGCTCAGTAGTTAAATGAATGAGAATGTCCTATGCTCCTCAGCAGGAAGCCTGATCACCACGATGAAGCAAAAGGATGATATATCTTTGAAGCCAAAGGACTTGGAACTGAATTGCCCAGCTGGTTCCCTCCTTCAGGAAGGCCCCCATACATTGGCCACAACTTTACAAACAGACAGTGCGGTTCTGCTATTCTCTTAGGAGGTTATGATCCTGCTTAAGGGCATTGTCAGTGGTCCAGGGATGTCCCTGATTTACCTGCCTTACCCTCTGGTGACAGGGATGCTCTTACCATTCACACAGTCCCAATGCCAGCCCAGGGTGGGCGCTCAAGCTAAACTCCGATTCTTGGTTCTCCCCTGAAGCAGCTCCCACCTCCAGTGTACTGAAAGCAGCTAGTGAGCACATGGGGACGCATGGATTGCTGCCTGGGTTTTGCTTATCTAGGGCCCAGGCCTATCAGCTCCCACAATGCTCATACAGGCCCACCTCTAGTAAGTTCTTTCAGCTTCAGGATGCCCTGATGCTCCCTTTCCTATCAGTGAAGGACTCTCAGCATTAGCCATACCTGGACCAATCTTGGAAACCTACTCTTGCCCCTGAACTCCCCATACTGGACTCCTCGCCCTGATATTCTCCATACTGGGCTCCTCACCCTGATATTCCCCATACTGGGCTCCTCAC
>NW_021604762.1:640410-644549 GCF_004785775.1 Grammomys surdaster | reverse complement strand
CCCATACTGGGCTCCTCACCCTGATATTCCCCATACTGGGCTCCTCATCCTGGTCTTTGCATGTTGGGCTCCTGACTCTGAGTTCTCCAAGCTAGATTCTTGACTCTGGTGCTCTCTATGCTGGGCCTCTGACTCTGATGCTCCCCATACTAGACTTCTGACCCTGAGCTACCCATGCTAGACTCCTGACTCCTGAAACTCCCCATGCTGGGCTTCTGGCCCTGGTCCCCCACTCCATGCTAGACTCCTGATTTGGTGCTCCTTATGCTGGGTTCCTGACATTGGGCTCTTGCTCCTGGGTCCTCCACATTAGGTGGCTGATGGGAAACAGTTGGATGGCAAACATGTCAGCTTTAGGGGGCCATGAGGGTCTCCATGTGGAGACCATCTGGAAATAAGTTGGTATGATATACACTTATGTAGCTACATAGATATCCTACTCATATACCAAGAACACCTTCAAGTGCGTTTTTGTTTTGGTTCATATATATATATATATATATATATATATATATATATATATCTTCTTAGTAAGTGTAGCTCAAAAAAAAAAAAACTTTGCTAACAAGGGTCCCAGGTCAAGCTGCTCAGCACAGATGCTCTGGATATCTGGCAGTGTTGCTGGAGATACCCCAGGACAGTGACCTGCAGGTTGTGTAGAAGAGGTGGGGCTAGGGCAGATACACTAGCTGATGCTGAAGAGCTGAGGTTTGAGAGACAGGAATACCTGGGGACGTTCCTGAATGGAGATTACAGTGAAGAAGGGCTTTTTTAGAGTACTACTTGCCCTCTGTGGTCAAGGTTCTATGTCCCTGGATTCAACCTGCAGGTTGAAAATGTTCAGAAAGACTTTGCATCTCTACTGAATATTCATAGACTTTTCTCTTGTCGTTATTCCCTAAACCATCCAGTGTAACAACTGTTTGTTTGTATTTACAATGTACTGGGTATCATAAATAATAGGGGTGGTTTAAAGGGTCGTTATGAGTTGTATACAAATACTGCTGTATTTCATATAGAGGACTTAAGCATCTGTAGATCTGGGGATGGGGCAAGTGGAACTAGCCTCCATGGATAACAAGAATGGATGGCTGTACTGTGTGTCAGGCACTGGGCACTGGGCATGTCCTGACTCATTGAACTCTTCTGCTCACCCCGTCGGGTTGTGGAATCCCATTCTGCAGAGGAGGAAACAAAGGTCAAGTGGCTTGCTCAAGTTCACGCACTTAGTAAGTGGTGGAGCCAGGATTTGACTCAGGCTGGCTGGCTCCAGGCCCCACAGGCCTCCACTCTGACAAGTTAATTAGCCTGGAGCATTAACATGGCTGTGCGGCCTCCAGTCTAGAGTTCTCTGCATGGCTTTGGCAGCTGGTGAGACTGGAGACTGCTGGGTCTGGGTGGCTGGGGAGAGAGCAGGTGAGGCAGGAGCCCCAGGGGCAGTCTGGGTGCTGATGGTGATCGAGAGGCAGGAGAGACAGGCAGGCAGCCATCTGGGTTGTGTAATTTACAGCCCACGCTGTGAGAGCCACCAGCACAGGGGTAAGATACCTCCTCCCACCTGTAACATGCCTCAGGCTTGGGAGGCACACTGGGGCCGAATGAGGGGAGGTACAGAGTCCTGGCTATCCACACATACATGTGCAGGCAAAGGCAGGATTGAGCTCCCAAGGGCACCTCACACTGAAGGCCCCCTGGGTGAGCGGGACCCTGGCTCAGACACCAAACATGGTATCAGTCTCCGCTTAGGTTGTGAACTGAATTCCAGTCAAACTTTCCCCACAAGCCTGTTTGAACTTATGTCCTCTCACTGTCCCCTCCCAAGTCAACCCTGGGTAACTAGCACTTTGCAGACACTGTCATACTCCTATGGCTCTTGGTTTTGACCCTCTGCAGGATTGTCCCATCAAGAGTCTCAGAAAGGTTAAAGGATCAAGAGGATGTGAGCTGTGGACCATGTGGGACAGGATGATGATCTGTGTTTGAGAAGGGGACAGCGGCTGTCACCATCAGCACCCGCCTACGCTAGCCTCTCACGTCTAGGTGGAAACTTCCCCTACCATCTGCCAAGGGAGCTCAGGTGCTGTGGTCCATGTGGGGACAGACTTGAAAGGGACTGGTTTTCTCAGGGAGTTCCTAAGGTGACTTGAAGAACACATTCCAAAGGGTCTTTGGAATGAGAAGACTTCTATGCCAGGCCTATTCCACGGAGACTCACAGGAAAGGGGGGGGGGGATTGCTATTGAGAGGACAGGAACATCTGTCTGCAGGGCCTACAGACTTCACCTGGCTCATCCCAAAGTCTTGGACAGGCAGCTGCCCAGAGGAGGAAGGGTCACGCTGGATGAGCCGTGGTTGCTTCCGGGCTACTTTTATTGCCATGATCATCACGGTTTGTCATGACCCTAAGCAGGACTTCCCACACTCGTAAAGTGTGATTCTTCTAAAGGGGTGAGAGAGTGGTGTGGAGTGAAGCTCAGAGCGTCAGAGAAGGAAGATGTCCATTAGAACTACTGGGGTCGCTGAGTAGTTAACGTGAGAGCATTCCACAGACCTTCAGGCCTTCGGTGATACCTGGCTAAATGTCCTTGGTAGTTCTTATAAATTTTCATCCTTTTTTTCTTTTCCAAATTGAAAAGTGTTTGGACTTGGACCTGCAAATCTGGTTTTAACTTTAAAGTTATATTTTGTTCCAAGTCATTCTAGTGCAACCATCTGGAAATAAGTTGGTATGATATACACTTATGTAGCCACACAGATATTCTACTCATATACAAAGATCACCTTCAAGTGCGTTTTTGTTTTGGTTCTTGGAGACAGGGTTTCATGCAGCCTAGGCTGTCAAACTCAAACCATGTAGCTGAGGACGACCTTTAACTCCTGACTTCCCGCTTCCCCCCAAGTGCTAGGATTACAGACACACATTACCACAGAATCTTCAAAGTTCTTTCTTGCAGGATCCACTGTGGTCAGTGTGACTTTGGAGCCAGCAAACATGAGTCTGACTCTAGCTTCATGTGGTTTCCAGCTCAGGACCCACCATAGCAAGCCCCTGTCATGGGAGGAATGTCTAAAACAACTGCCACCATGAGTCACTGAATGGTGTTGACATGCTCTGAGAAATAGAGTGTCGGGCGGGTTGTGGCTTTACGAAAATAAAGATGGCTACACCACTGGTGATAGTATCCTACGGAACCACTGTTTGGTCACCGACTAAAGCCGCGTGTGATGGGGTATGAATGTTATAGGCAGGGCCTGTTGTAACACAAGTGGATCAGAGTCGTCTTGACTCCAAAGAGCAGAGCAACAGGGAGCTGTATTGATTCCTTGTGTTATAAGGGAAGGGAAAGGAATAAAGGGTAGGAAGGAGAGGCAGGAGGGGAGGGGTAGGGAGAGAAAGTTAAGGGGGTGAGTGGCTTTGTGCCTTTGGGTAAGCTATGTAAGATCTTATGTGTTTTCATCTGATTCCTGCTCACGGCGATGGGGATGGATAGATGGAGTCCCTTGCTGAGCTAGGAAAGCATTTCAACAGTGAGTTAAATCCCACCCTTCATGCTTCGATTCAAAAGGTGAGGCACACCTAGAGTACTTAGTTGTTCCGAGAATTCAAACTGTACGTACCTACTAGCGCCCTGCCCCCATTTCTAGTTGGCACTTCACTTTTTAGTTTTTTCAGTTGGCATTGTACTCAGGCATTGAAGGTGACAGTTCTTGTTCTCATTTGTAAAAGTACCAATGAATTGATATTGATGCTATAAAGAGCTATGTGGCATCTCACCATTAGACAGTCAGACAACCTAACTTTCCTGTGTCAAGCTGCAGGATGAGCCTGTCCTTGGGACTTGAGCAGGTTCCTGGGCCACTTCTATTTCTAATCCCATGCTTGAGGCAAACCCAGTGCTGCCACTTTGCTGGCAAAGCTGAGACTCTGAAACAAGAGGCTGCAGCCGGCAGGAACTGAAACTGAGTCAGAGGGGGACCGAATTGCGTTGCTCTGATTGCTTTGCTGTGGGAAAGCAGGGGCCAGGGAAGAAGCAGGTCAGTGGGTCGCGGTTCTCCAGTAAAGCCTAGGAGGCTTGCTGAGTTAAAGCAAGATCTCTCTCTCTCTCTCTCTCTCTCTCTCTCTCTCTCTCTCTCTCTCT
>NW_021604762.1:638636-640400 GCF_004785775.1 Grammomys surdaster | reverse complement strand
TCTCTCTCTCTCTCTCTCTCTCTCTCTCTCTCTCTCTCTCTCTCTCTTTCTCTCTCTCTGTGTCTTTGAGAAAGACAGACACACACAGAGGCAGAGAGACAGACAGACAGACAGACAGACAGACAGACAGGGTGGGGATAAATAATCACGGGGCCTCCTGATTCTGCATTTAGTGACTTCACATGAGAGGCTGGTTCCGTGGGGCTATTTACACTTAGAAATTGGCAAGCAGTCCGTACGACTCAGGTCCCTGTGTTTCTTTTTCTTTAAAGCACAAGTGAGTTGGTTGTTAGATATTTATCAGCTACTCAGTAGGCCAACCAGGGTTTGGATGTAAGTCATGCAGAAGCTTACACTGTTAGGAGTTCATGTCTCAGGCTGTGGGCAGTGGGGCCTTGGAAGCCATGGAACACTGATCCAGCAGTGGAACATTGGCTAACTAGTGTCTATTATTCCTTCTTCCCAGGTGATCAGGGGACACCTGATCACATCCATGCATTAGTAAACACTTTTCGCTGTGATTGCTTTCCTTGAGGAGATGTGAGCATCTACTGTCTATGCTCCCCTCCTAAGGTCAAGCTAGGGTGCGAGTCTGCAGAAGTTCACTCTGAGGAACCAATGGGTCTGTCAGGCTTATTTACTTAGCAGTGGGTGAGGGATTACAGGCAGAGGCATGTGTAGTCTTAAAGCAGCCACACTGGAAGATCTGTACCCAGCATGCACAATGACTTCTCCATGGCTGTGTGGATGAGAGTTCCCTTCCCTTCCCTTCCTCTATAGCCTCTCTAGCCCAGCGTTTCACATTGAGGTCGAACAGACCTTTCATAGGGGTCATCTAGGACCAATGGAAAACTCAGTAATTTACATTATGATTCATAACAGTGGTGAAATGACAGTTATGAAGTAGCCATGGAAAATAATGTTATGGTTGGGGTCACCGCAACATGAGGAACTGTATTAAAGGGTTGCTGCATTAGGAAGGTTGAGAACCAGAACCGTTTAAAAGGGTCGAAGCAGTAGGAAGAATGAGAACCACGAGCTAGCCCTTCTCTGAGTCACCAGGGTCATGTGCGGTTAGGGCAGGAGTGGCCTCTGGATACTCAGGCAGAGATCCCATGACCTTCCCAGCTCCCTCCTTCCAAAAGGAAAGAGCACAGTTCACAAGCCTAGCTGTGATGATCTTCTGGGAGCAGGCCTAGCAAAGATGGTGGCAGTTTGGCTTGCCTTAAATTACAAGGGCCGGGTAAGCTGGAGGTGGGATTTACAAGGTAGTAATAATGCTCTCCTCTATGGTACTTAGCTTCTTGAAAGCATTTTACAGCCATTTACTAATTAGTCCTCAGCTGCACTCTCTGAGCAGGTACAATGCCTCCTGATGGGCAAAGCCACAGACAAATTGTAAAAACATGCAAGGACCCTCACTGCACTGGGATAAAAGTCAAGCAGCCTGGTGTGTGAATCCAAAAGAAGCTGTGACTTTCAGTTTCTGGTTTGTTTTTCCCCCTCCTGCCAATATTTTTACAAATGTGTATCAGAGAAAGGAGGGGAGGGGAGGAGAGAGGAGAGGAGAGGAGAGGAGGGGAGGGGAAAGGAGGGGAGGGGAGGGGAGGGGAGAGGATGGGAGAGGAGGGGAGAGGAGAGGAGGGGAGAGGAGGGGAAAGGAGGGGAGAGAGGAGGGGAGGGAAGAGAGAGAGCAGAGAAAAGAGAGAGGGGAGAGAGGAGAGAGGAGAGGAGAGGAGGGGAGGGGAGGGGAGGGGAGGGGAG
>NW_021604762.1:598584-638536 GCF_004785775.1 Grammomys surdaster | reverse complement strand
GAGGAGAGAAAAGAGAAGAGAGGGAAGAGAAAGCATCAGAAGACAACTTCCCTGGGGCCTCATTTTCTCCTCTCACCTTGTTTGGAGGCAAGGTTTCTCTTCTGCTTCTTTGTGAGGTTGAGACTCTTCTGGCCGATTGTCTGTGTCCATCTCACCTTAGGAGTGCCGTGATTACAGATGCGGCCCATGACATTGAGCTTTTCATATGGGTTCTGAGGACTGAACTTAGCCACCAGGCTTGTGTGACAAGTGGCCTCACCCCACACTGTGCCATCTCTCTGGCCCCATTTTCTGTTTTTCATTTCCTACTAAGAAAATCAGTTCCAACTCCTCCTGGGGTAAGAGAGCTGTCCATCTTTGTGAACACAATCTCCATCCCTACACACCTACACAGTACATTACCCCTTTCCAGGACAGATAGAAAAGAGCCTCACATGTTCCCTAGACCCATGGATGGCTGGTGCAGTCTTCAGCTGGCCTACGCCCTGAAGTCATCACAGGTGGGTGCTGGCTGCTGACGGTCCCTCCTGGGAGGGCCATAGGACCATTACCTGAGTATCCAGAGGCCATTCCTCCAAACCAGTTGTATTCAATTCTGCCCTAATTGCTCATGGCCCTGGGGGCTCTGAGAAGGCCTAGAGCAGTGGTCCTCCAACCCGAGGGTCTAGCCTTTTTTAGGAGTTACCCAAGAGTATCAGAAAACACAGATATTTACATTATGATTCATGATAGCAGCAAAATTACAGTTATGAAGTAGCAACAAAATAATTTTATGGTTGGGGGTCACCACAACATGAGGAACTGTATTAAAGGGTGGCAGCTCTATGGTTGAGAAGCCCTGGGCTAGAGGATACAGGAAGGTAAGGATTGGGGGAGGGGATTCCCCTACACAGCCATGCTGGGTGGTGGCTGCGTTAAGGTCACTCTTGCCTGTACCCCTTGCCATGCAAGCCTGGTGGCTAAGTTCAGTCCTTAGAACCCATATGAAAAGCCCAATGTCATGGCCCGCATCTGTAATCATGACACTTCTATGGTGGGTGAGATGGGAGACAGAGACAGAATTGGCCAGAAGGTCTCAAATCCAGCAATGGAGCAGAAACAAGAGGTGGAGAAAAACCACAGGAAGGATTCTGATCTGGGCTCAGTCCTGTCTGGCAGGTGATGATGGGCAATTCATTCAAACCTCTCTGATCCTGTTTCCTCATCCATGGGGCAGAACTTGACCCCAGCCAGTCGCCTACATCCCAGGTCTGCTGTGAAGATACTCTGAGCCCTGTCTGCGACAGTGCTTCCTAGACAGACGGTGTCTGCCTTGCTCAGATTAATCATCTGCTAGCCTGGGCATGCCAACCCTAGAGGTTGACAAGGGCAGGATGGGGATGGCTGGAGATTGTATGCCACTGCAGGCTGCGGGCTCTGCTATCTGAAGTGCAGGGGTCCAGTCTGTGTATAGCCCACCCTCTTCCAGAGCTAGCGATGCCTGCCAGGCAGGTATCAAGGAATCCTAGCCCCATCAGCTCTTGACTCAGTTGGCAGTAAAGCCTGATGCATGCCTCTCTTTAGGTACAGGGTAGCCAGAATAATCCTGAGGTTCCATGGCAGGGAGCCTCAGGGCAGTGGTTCTCAACTACTGTGGGTTGTGACCCTTTTGAGAGTAGAACAACCCTTTCACAGGGGTCACCTAAGACTATGGGAAAATACAGATAGTTACATTCATAACAGTAACAAAATTATAGTTATGAAGTAGCAATGAAAAAATGTTATGGTTGGGGGTCACCACATGAGGAACTGTATTATAATATCACAGCATCAGGAGGGTTGAGAACCATGGCTTTAGGGGGAGATCTTGGAGCTCAGCACACATCTGCCCTGAGGAGAGGGCACAGCCAAGAGAGACTCCAGCAAGAAACACCCACCAGATTCCCTGGGGAGTCCCACTAAACTCTAGATGCCCACACTCTGGTTCCTATGAGTCTGCTAACAGTCCTACAGTGGAGACAAATACAGGAGTTCCTGAAAAGCCCCCTGGGAGATTCTGGTGAGGCAAGGTATGGTCTGGTCTGGCCCCATTTCTAGAATTACATAAAGGAAGGGACTGACTTGAGTCATGTAGTTAATGGTAGAGTGGGACATGGACACAGGACTCCTCTGTCCTGGGAATTCCCAAGGGCAGTGAGCCAAGAACCCCTGTGTGAAGATGGGTCGCTCCCCAGTTGACAGCCCAGCTGGCAGATCTGTTCCAGGCCCTCCCTAGCCTCTTGGGAGCATCCTTGGTGCTGGGGGTGGGGATGCAGGGAAGAAAGGTACCTCTCGCTAGTGTAACAGGGTCTGGAACGCCTCCCTTCCTGGGCTCCTGTGGTAAAACTTGGCTCTCAGAGCCCCCCACGGGAACAAGTGAGAGGCACAGCAGGACTGTGTGCCCTGCAGGAGGAACCTCAGTCTAACGAAGAGGAAGAGGAGGCCCAGGCCAACCACTCAGCTCTTGGTTCTCTTGCCTTTAAGGATGCTTCATGCACTTAAGTTCCCTTCAGGACAGGAGCACGCTACACTGAACTGTGTAGGCCTCGTCAAGTGAGCAAGCTGACCCTTCCCGCACTGCTCCTGCTTTGCTTCCAGTCCCTAGAGCCTCCTGTACACTTCTCTCCATACTCTTCCCTCTGTACACTGATGGGAGTGGGAAAGGACGGCGAGGGGAGAGACTTGATGGCTTCTAAATGGTGTTGCTCTGTAACCCAGACTAGCCGCGAACTTGAGTTCCTTCTGCTCCACTCTGGAGAGCTGGCATGCACCGGATACCTGTCTCCCCAGCTTTGATCCTGCTCAGCTGCAGAGCTGCCAGGCCTGAGAGGAGATGTCAGACACACACGGTGACAGCCCTTGACCCCTAGCCTTTGTCTCCCATGGATAATCTACAGGGCCCAAATTAGCCCAAGGAGCTCCCATGAACCGAGGGAGAGAGGTAAAGGCGGAGTCCACACAGGAGTCAGTGGCTGCATGGTGTTGGGAACCAGGATTTTCTGAGTGCTGGCTCTGGGCCTGTGGAGTGGGCAACTGAACCCTCTAGATTCAGAATCACCGGGTCACCTCTTCTCTGGTAGAAGACTTCCCCAACTGGAAATATACACATTGGGGTATAAATTACACACACACAAACTTAACACTATTTCAGTGGGATAGAGAGAAGCCAAGGGTGTTCAAGGGAACTTTAAAGACGCCTTCAGGACAACGACTTGAAAGAAGGGTGTGTGCATTCATGACATTTAATTTTCCCTGGAAAAGTTCTCCATTGTAAAGCAGTTTATTTCTTTCAGCTAAGAAATCTAAAGAAGGAGGAGGAGCAACCAGCAGTGAGGTGCTAGGATTCAGGGTGCTACCAGCCAGCTCGGTTTGGGCTCCAGCAGAGCAGGGCTTGTGGGGCAGGGAGAGCTGCCGCATGAGCAAAAGGCCGCCATGAAGACATTCCAAGTGGCTTCCAGGAAGCAGCCCGAGCGCTGACACGCATGTGGACTGAGCAGTCTGGTTGGCTGCCTCTCAACACTGGTGTTTCCTAGAGCTTTCCATTGGCAAATGCGGCCTCCTGGAACTGAGGGACAAAGGTTTTGAAATAAGCCCTGGTGGGAAAGAGGGGAGAAAGAACTGTGGTTAGCATAAACAGCTTGAACAAAAAATGCAACTCAGAGCTTCCCACCTAACTCAGAACAGTTGTTATTTATTGTTCATGCAAGCTGGGCTGGACTCTCCTCCTTAGAGGCAAAGCCCTCTGGATTGTTCCATGGGAGCTACATGTAGTTCACTATCGCACTACCTCTCACAGATGTTTGAAGAGCCTGTATTGACCTTCCTGCCAGCCACATTTATTAGACACTCACCCTAAGAATCAACTGTCCACTCCTAGGAGAAAGATGGGGCGGAGCCAAGCTATAGGACAGAGAGCGGCCATACTGATGCCAGTCACTTTCCTGACTGAAGATAACATCAAGCTCATATCCTCCTAAGTTAGATCTATGACTTCATAAAGATCTAATAAGAATTCCTAAATGAGTTATGCTCTGGATTTACTTCCACAGGCGTGTAGTTTAGCTTCCTGCCTGAGCTTTGGGAGAACTTCTAAAGACAGGTGGAATCTGGGACAGAACATATAGCCTTCCGGATACTTGATTTTTTTTCTATTTAGACATGGTGTTACTCTTTAGTCAAACTAGCCTGGCCCTTACTCTATAGCTGAAGCAAGCCTAGATTTCACTAGGTGGCCTCTTAACTCCCAGGAATCCTCCTGTCTCAGTTTACTAAGTGCTGGGATTATAGATATGAGCCACCACACTGACCCAGACACCCGACTTTCAACTCTGGAGAGACAAAGCCACATCCCACATCAGGAGATGGAGTGTGCCGAGCCTACTCTGTGCCAGACACTGCTACAATGACCCAGATGTGGGACTGTCATATAGGAGAGATCTCAGTTTAGAGGAGGAGGCAGATATAAAATCAACGCTGAGGTGTGTGGTAGGTACATCTTGGTGGCACTGTGGACCCTATCAGGCAGTCATTGAGAGACTGGGGTGGGTTTAATTGACAGAAGACACAGCAGGAGCATAAAGGAAAGGGGGAGTTGTGTATGTGTGGGGAAATGGACCTTTCATTACCCAGGCTTGCCTCTTAGTCCCTGACTGACTCCCACAGAATCTCTGTCATCCTTGGGCATTTAGAGGTGGCTCACCCAGTAATCTCACTTTCTCAGAACAGTGACAAGAACTAGGAGTCCCCAAGAACTGCACCATCCACACAAACCATCTTATTAAAGATCTAGGTTCTAATAGGCTGCCAGGCTCCAGCTCTGAGGAGGTGAGAAGTGCCCACTTAGGAGTGGAGGAGCTGACCGAGAGGCAGGAAGTGTATCTGCCTGAGCACTGAGATGAAGAACAGCAGAGCCCACCTGAGAGAGCACAGACAGCTAGCTGCACAGGAGGTAGCTCCATCACAGGTCCTGCGCTACTCTACCCAACAGGCCTTGGGTGGTCATCTCTAGACCAGAGTGAGTACAGCTACTGATGAGGCATCGTTCTCCTCCATCAAGTCCTCTAAAATCCCTTCTAATAAGGCTACTCTGACCATCTGGCTTCTCAATCCTGGTACCCTCATAGCATCTCTGCAGCATTTAGAAGCTAGTGGCCCTCACTGGAAGCTCTCTCTCTCTCTCCTTCCTCCCCCTTTTTCCATCCCCCATCACAATTCTGTGACTTTAAGCATCTTAGCTCTACTGCCCCTATCTCTCCCAGACACAACTTCTCTTGGAGCTTGTCTCTCCCTGCTCTCCACTCTCCTCATGTAGAGCAAGGTCAAGTTCACGGTTAACTGAAGGTTTGCATCACTTTCAGTACTCTCCAGTCTGGTCCCCACCCTTTTTCCCCTCCCAAATTTCCAGTCCCACAGTCCCAACCACCTGCAGAACATTGTGACCTAGAAGGCGCTCTAGCCAATGGGCACGTCTCTAGTCCATGTCTCTAGCACAGCCTTCAGCCTCCAAGGCTCCCTAGATCCTGGCGGGGAATCCAACGGCAGGATTTTTCTCTTTGTTCTTGGTGACACTCCTGTTCTAATTTTGCTACCTCTTAACATAATTCTTGCAGAACCCTGCTTCCCTGAGGACACAAGCCAGCGAGCTTTTCTGTTGATTGTCTCTGTCACCAAGACCTGACCAGGATGTTAGTGTTCCTCCAACACTCATCCTGACTCCCAGGGTGGTTCTCACTATCCACCTTCCACCCACTTTGTTTTGTTATTTTAAACAAATATATTCTTCAATATTTTTGAGGTATGCATTCCTTTGAAAAGTAAACAAGGGAGACTCTCAGGAAAAGTGCAAGCAGACCCTTCCACTCCTATTACACAAATCTTATGCAACTGAGGATGCCGTGGACTCTCCTAAGCCCACCCATAGTTGGTGCACAAGCCCCAGCCCATGTATTTGCCTGTCCCAGCACAGGACTGTCCTCTTGCTCACAGCAAGAACATCCAGCCTAAAAGTAAAACTTGATGCTTTAGAAGATGTAGTTACAAAGTAAAGCGTTGGTTTCCCCCTAGGCAAGGTCATGTTAGTGACTCCATCTCAAGGGATGGTTTCTTACCCATCTTCTTTGCTTAAGATCTTGGCCTAGGCTATCAGAGACATGTAGTAAAAAAAAAAAAAAAGAATAAAAGAAAATAAAACAGTTAAGTTGCCATGAGAACTACGGGTCAATGTTTTATTTCGGGCAAGAGCTCCACAACCGGTTCTAGGAGGCCTCCTTCTTTTGAAGTTTTCGCCTCAGTCTGTGGAACTTGTCACACAGATTTTACTGGGGTTGATGTGGCAACTTCCACTTAGGCTGGATGTCCTTGCTTTCCATATCACTTGGCCATCAGAGGATTCTCTTCTGCCCACAGTCCCTGTGCTTCCAGGGCATTGGAATATTCACAATCCTCCCTGACAGGCCACACTGATGGGCCTTACTGGCTTAGCCCTAGTTTAGCATACACTCCACAGTGGCTTTAATGATCGTAGCTCACGGTGGCCACTAGTTGGCAAGGGCTGGTTTAAGCCCATGCATTATGAACTGTTAAACTATGTGAGTGAGAGAACAATACCAATGTATGTAGTGTTTAGGCTGTGACTGTAAAGCACTTGTGCACAGCTGCACCGGACCAAACACTCTTCATGCATAAGGAAGAGCTGACGAAACTGTGTCCTGACCTGGAACACAGCTGGATGGACCAAGAGAAGCCCTGATGTGAGGCTCACAAAGGACAGAGTGTGGCAACAGTGGCTGCCAGCCACCTGTTTCAGTGGCTTCTATTTTCCCAATAGTCTAGATGTGTAGCTGGGGAGAGCCGACTCCCTTAATCTAAGGATCAGAGTGGGTAGGCTGCTGCCAGTGCCTGCAGCTCTTACTTCAAGGTCACTGTGGACAGGGTCACTTTGGCCACATGACAGGGAAGAGGCTGTATCTAGGTTACATACAGCAGGGTCCCAACATTCCTGGGTGAGTGGATGGTGCTGGCTGCAAGGATTGGCTTCAGGCATTAGCCTGAGCCTGGCAGCCATAATTCGAGTGAGTTCCCTGTCATCTCTCCCAGGACCAGAATCTCATGGGGTCTGGAGCTACTCAGCCTTCAGCTCAGTGTTTTCTGGGACCACTCGTGGGGAAGGGGCTTCGAGGTCCTTATCAAAGGTCTTGGCAACAGGGAGCATGATTGACAGGCAAGCTCTTCCTTTGCAGAAAATTTGCAGAAAGTTTCCTGTGTTTCCCGGGCTTTCCCTGCCAGGGCAAACTGTGCCTCCAAGGGGGAAGTGTGGCGAGGGCTATTTAAAGGCATGATGCTACCAGCTGTTTGCAGAGATCGCTTCTCAGCTTGGCTCCTCATTAAGTCAGTTAAGGGAGGGGAAGCAGGCACAGGAAGGGGAAAATGACAACTGGCACCCACCCATTTATAGATGGTTTTAGAGCACTGTTTTCAATTATTTACTTTTTATCAGAGAAAACGAGGAGCTGCCAAGGGCACAGCATGCTAATGACACTAGGTATCTACATCTGTTACCAAAGGCAAAGTGTCCAGGAAGCTTCCCAAGTGTGTGATGTGGTGGGAAAGGCTCCTTGCCTTAGCATTAGCTGTCCAGGGGTGGGTGTGGCGGCAGGAGACAGATGCCTGGAGTCAGCCAAGTCCCTCACTCCACTCATGCTAGAAGTTTTAGTTTCAGACCAGATCAGGTTTGAGGTGGAATAACGCTCTGATACTCTCACACTTTCGATAGGTCTGATTGATGCCCGATTGCTTGAAGTTTCAGAAAACCCAGCACAATCCAAGAATCTCCAGAAAACAAAATGTAGAGAAGGGATTCCAAGCTGTGACGAGGTCAGTTCTATGTAAAAGAGGTCAAGGGGCAGGAGATGCAGTGCTTAGCAGCGGCCCTGGACTCAGGGCTGATATCCTCCTCTCTGCATTCTAGTTCTCTCTTCCACACAGCTGAGAGCTTGGCCTGCCGCTGACTGTGGGTGACAGATCAGGAAGAGTAGGTTCTGAAGGAGTGAGATCTCAGCTTCAGGTCTGTTCATGTGCCTTTACTAGCTGGATCCCTTGGGCAAGTGACATTAGTTTGGTTTCTTCATCTACAGTATGGGAACAACTGTGGCTACCTTAGAAGGTTCTTAAATGGATGGTCCAAGTAAGCCCTTGACATAGTTAACTGGCCTAATAGATAATCAATGCTGCCAACAGTTACCATGGGGTCCAAGCTGGGTCTAAGTAGTGGAGAGAGAGGTCCAGAGTTTCTGTAAACAGCCATAAACATTGTGAGGCACTGTGGAAAAGGGATGCCTTGTACGGGGAGACAGGTCTGTGTGTCTGTGTCCTTAGTTCGCCCTCTTCCTGTGGCTTATTCACTGACTTCTCCTTCCCCACACATCCCATACACAGCTGTCAGCTGGAACAGTGGGACGTCTACTCTTACACTGGACATGCAGCTGATGTCCTGGGGACAGCATACATCTTTTGAAATTCAGTTCTGGCCTGCTTGGTGGCATATTGGTGGCATCTAAGGGTGAGCTCTGCAGCCAAAGGTACTCCAAGGCTCTCATTCATCTTCTCCCAAACCTGCTGGGTTTGCTCCTTGGGTACAAATTTTTGGTCAGGAAGGAGGTCACGGCTGTTGACTGGGAAGGGGTTTAAGAGTCATATGACTAGCTGCCCAAGACAAGGGCAGAGTTATTTGGTGTGGTCCTCAGACAGATCTTTTTATTTTGCAAAAGCCTAAACATTTGCCTTCTTCCAAAACAGGACTTGAATTAAAAAGTGCTTTTCTCTGGGCAATTGTAAGATGAGACAGACCTGTGATGTTCCAGCCAGGCCAGTGTGGTGGTGGGGTGGGGTAGGGTGGGCTGGGAGAAGTGGTTCAGAGACATGACCCTCACTGTCAGGAAATCCAGAACATAAATCAGGCCAGAGATCATTTATGGAAATAGAGGCAAGTTCCAAACCCCTACTACTTCTCCCTGCCTTTTCCAGCTCATTCTGCAGCTGGGACTTCAACTGGCACATGGTTTTCATCAGTCATGTGAAAACCGATTGTGGTATGAAAATCAAAGCAGTCCTGTAAACAGTGTAAGACAAGTCCTGCTAATCATGCCTCATGGTCTTTGGTCTTGCCTTGTCCTCATTGTCCTGGACCTCCATGTAAATATGGACTTATTCTGGGTTCTTGCCTCATGTCAAAAGGCCAGGCTTACAATAGATTAAAAAAAAAAAGAAGACCTGCTTCCATTTTGATGCCCTCGCCTGCAAAGCCCAGGTAGCAACTTCCCATCTAGTTCTGGGTACCATGGTGGATCAGTGACCGCCAGTGGGGGTCTGTTTGGCCGTTGTGCCCTGGGTGATGGTAGTCTGGCTCTCTGGTGTTAGGTTTAAGAACAAACAAGTGTTTTTGTAATGGTTCATGTCTTGCTACACATGCCAGTCCTTGAGCAGCTCTGGTTTGTTTCTGGGATGTAGGGGTGGCGTCCAAGCTTATGAGATGAGGAATTAGCACACTGAAGATACAAAGGCTTGATTATCAAGCTGAGAACACAATGCATATGCTAAAGGATTCAGACATAGGCCCCTGTCCTCAGCTGGACCCAGTATTCCTTAGGCTGAATTCCATGGCACTCTGCTCACTGGTCTTAGGCCAGCATGGACTGATTTGGTTGAGAATGTTTAGACTAGTGTCTAGACTGTGTGTTATGCAGTGTGTTGCCTCACCTATGAGAAAGGATAAGGTTGTGGTCTCAGTATTGCTAAACTCAATCAAAGCTGTTGTGGAAGGGCTTCAGAGACCACTCCTATACATCCAACTGTTGGAATGGAACCTGGTTCCTGATGAACCACAGAGTATCTAAAAATTCTAAAGTAGTCAGGATTACCTAGCAGTTTGTTGCCCTTCTGAAGCTCTCTACGGAGGTCTTCTGGAGCCTGGCCAGTTCCTTTGGGGCCAGGGCAGCTTGTAGCCAGTTACTCTAATTGTTGGGGTCAGTGTTTACTCTCGAGGATGCAAGTGTCTCTAGCTCTCCCTGCTCAAGTGCAGTGTGCACAGTGGTGGAAGAGAGCAGAGGGCTAGCTGGTGAATGGAGAGGGATGGAGGGAAGATCCTATGGGTCTCAGTTACAAGGCTGGCTGACTCTGCTGGGCTTCCATGTCTGAGTGAATGCCGCTATCATTTTCCAGACAGTTTCTCATACCTCTAGGAGGGAAGATCTCCGCTCATATGCATCCCCAGTTTCACACTGGGTACTCTACACACGGCTGTACATGGATTCCTCAAACAGATAGGGAAAGACGTGCTTTAGAGCAATCATTTTATAAGAGAAGGGATGATCACATTGCCATAGGGAAGAGTGTTATAGGGAAGGTTGAACTGCAATGGCCACTTGCTTGATGTAGGATCCTGATCTGTCCATATTGGCTTTTTCTGTAAGCCCCCCAAAGATTGAAATTAGAATGGCCTATCCTCAGTATCCTGGCTCCTGTCTTTCCCAGACTTCATTACAGGTGAATTCCAACCTGGTGCATGAATGAAAGAAGTCTGCTCTGAGGATGGCCTTGCAGTCCAGGAGCCGGCAAGCAAGTCTTCTCTTTTGTTTCCTCTCTGGTCATCTGGGATGAGGTGGCAAAGCTGCAGCAGGTAGTAGGTGTCTAGGAATGAGGTGCTGCTGGGAGCTTCAAAGCCCAAGCTGAGCCCAGCCTTATGCTCATCTGGTCCCATCACCTATTTCTGCCTATTTTGCTCACACAGGAGATCCCTCAATTACTCTGCCAAGGGCAAGCAGGAACCTAGCTCAGGCTAGGATGTGATGGCAGTGTGAAGGCCCACGGATGGTGAGGGATCTGACCACAGCCTTGGCCACAAGAATGGCTACTCATCAGCTCACCTGCTAGGAGGAAGTGACCATCTATTTGTTGATGGTGAGTCACCTTCAAGGTCACAGATGGCCTTCTACTGCTTAGTAAGCAAAAGGGGAAACACCAAAGGACGGCCCCTGAGAGGAAGTGCTCAGCCTACCAGCAGGGCTGACCACAGGGAGTGTGGGGTCTAAGCTCCAACTGGAGGAGGTTTCCATTCAGCACCACTGGGCATTAGCCTAGACTCAGGGTCTAGTTATAGCCCCAAAGGACTAAGATCACCTTTAGAACATCAATTCTTTGTAGGCTGAAAACAATAGTCTCCCTGTTGAGTGTCTTGGTGGCTGTGATGTACTGTTTGCCAGGCAGCAAAAATGGCTTAGGGGGTGACTGCTAGACCTCAAATGTCTAGGGGCTCATGGCTTCCCCAACTGCCTGGGGAAATATCTGTTGGCTTTTGGGCATAGCATCTGGTCAGTGCTCTGAGTCTTTGTTTCCCAGGCAGGCTGTTTATGGATAGCTTTTGTAGCAGACTGAGGGCCTTATACACCCTTTCCATTCACAGCAGGTGGGCCAGACAAGTCAGAGAGCAAACAGAGGAGAAGCATCTGCTCTGAGTCCACAGGCCTCCCTCAGAGCCACCTTGGGATGTGCTCTCAGCTCTGTGGCCCTAGGTATCTGTTACAGATGATGACGGGAGAGAAGGCAAAAGGGAATATGGGCAACGTAGGCAGGCGAGAGTTATGGTGTGAAGTAGGTTCACTCAAATACTGGGCTGGAAAAATCCATTCAGTGGATCTTGACCAATGTTAAAATAAGTTAAATAAAATCTGAGAGGATCACATGTGGCCAGGGGAATTGAATAAAGTTATAAATATCTTGCTATGGATTATGGTTTAGTCCATATCTAGAAGCCACAAGTGTGAGGGAAGGAAGGAACCTGTCTTATGCTAGACACCAAGCTGCTTGTATCCATCTCTGTTGTTTTCCACTGACTCCCAATGGCCCCACTATCAGGTAGGCGTCCTTGCTTTGACCAATGAGAAATCACTGATCCAGACATGCCTAGCGGCTTTTCTAGGGTCACACGCTAACAGGAAATTATGCTACTATGAATCCAGGGCTCTGACTCCAAAGAATATGCTCTTTCCTTCCCACTCTGACATAATTTCCAGCAGAGTGAACACTAGCAAATGAGGTGGGAAACAGGCTCCATCCTTGGCTCTACCAAAAGGAATAATGCTTTCATTTCCTTACCTACAGGGGAGTAAGAGATAGGATAGCTTCATTTGGTGGCTCCCCCCTCCTAAATAGCGTTTTAGCTGAATGTTCTGTTTCTCATTCACTAAAACTTTAATAGAACAGCCAGCTACCTACTAGTGAATTTCAAGAGCAGCTCATGGTCAGTTCTCATTTCTCTTGCATTTGTTCTGCATATGCTCAGATGACCCAACATCTTGCAGTGTGTCTAGAGATACTGACTGTACCCCTAGGCCCTGCCCTGGGTAGCCTCTCAGCAAAATTAGTGCTGTTCTAACAAGGGACAGAAGAGATGAGCCTGACCTCCTTGCTTGTCCATTTGGTTCTTTGATATTTAGTGCACCTTAATGGAAACGGGGGATACTTCACTTGGCTGAAAGGAAGGAAGAAAAGGAACTCCAAGAAAGGCATATGCAGTCTCTTCACGTGACACTGGAGGCACCATAAATGTTCCCTAAATAAAGAGTCCCAGGAGAACAAGGGTACCTACAAACTTTTTTCACCATAGATGTCATTTGGAAGCTCTGTTGCCCAGTGCTATAAAATGGGGTGCCTTTGATCCAAACACAATCGATGGATAGATTATGTCTGGGGATGCTGCAGAGATTCTAGCTCTGTTTCTTACTGGCTGTGTGACCTTGGATAAGCCACCTTACCTCCCTGGGCCCCAGAAGCCTCATGTGTAAAATGAAGGTACGGTTTCTAAGGCAACTGTTGGTCAAATATATTATTATGTGCCATCGTTCGCTATTATTATCACTTCACTGTCAAGCCAACCATGTGAGTCACAGGCGGGTTCTCAGGTGGGAAGCAGTCATTTAATAATGATTTCTCCCTGTGCTTTGCTAGAGGGGTTCCCTCCAAAGTCTTAATAACCATTATCAGAGGCACTGCATATGTCTGAGGCTTCTCTACAGCTCCTGGGAAACTACAGCTCTGACCTAGGATCCTAAGAAGTGATGGACAGTCTCCATCTTGG
Source organism: Grammomys surdaster (assembly GCF_004785775.1). Taxonomy (NCBI): domain Eukaryota; kingdom Metazoa; phylum Chordata; class Mammalia; order Rodentia; family Muridae; genus Grammomys; species Grammomys surdaster. Next base: position 625,389 of record NW_021604762.1, on the reverse strand, counting down.
CTACCTTCCTCCCATCCTTCAAGTGAACAGACAACAGACATTCACACTTAGAGAACTTGTGGTCTAGGCATGGCTGGCTCCTGCAGGGGTAAAGAAATTCATGTAAACAGGAGCCTGGCCCTCAGAGAACACATAAACATTTGACTACCAGGTCAGAAAGTTGCACGGTAGCCTTAAAAGGGAGCTGGGTGCTTTGCGTTTAGTTATGGGCCAAGCCCTCCTTGGCTCACTCATTACTGTCAGTGAGAAAACTTTCTTTTCTGCTCAGACCTATGCCTGGGCATTATGCAGCAGGCCAGATGTCTAGCATCTTTAATAACAATAATAACAATAATAATAATTTGCATTTATACAAGGCCTTTCATCGGAGGATCTTAAAGTATATCACAAACAATAATTAATTTCATTTGCAAGTCTGGGAGCCAGATAGGTAGAAGCCCCTTTATTTTGCAGGTACAGGATACTTTCCAGTGCCCTGAAGCATGTTGGAAGGACTTTCTGCCTCTTGGAAATCCAGCCTCTTCCCTCTCAAGGCCTGGGGTAGGACCAGGCCCTGCAATGGTTTCCCATGTCAAACATACCCTAGCTATCTGACTTGGGTAACTGCTGAGCACCAATTTGGTGCTGGAGAAATGCAGGGTTAGGAGTGATCTTAGCAGGTTGTCTGAGGCAGGGTTTGCTCTGATAGCACTTGTGAGGGGTGAGTAACACTCTTGGGTGCCTTTCAGAAGGGAGAGCTTAATACTGGCATAGAAGTTGTCCATTTTGTGGCATACAGTGGTTGGATGGCCAGAGGCTGTCTATCGAGCTGGGTCCTGTCTTCTTGTGTGTTACAGAGAGAGTCTCCTGGGTGTTTCTGGCTTTGGTATTGTGGTCTGCCAAGCTTTATATAAAGTTCTTCAGACTACTTTGCCCATTTCTGGAAGCAACTCTAGTTTGTTTTCTGGGCTTATCTTGGGGCTGGGGTAGAGTTGGGGGTGGTACATCATTTCAGTGATAAAGAAATACCCCAAATTTCCATTTAACTACTGATGTACTGGATGCTTTGGTGCTGGAAACTGACCCAAGGGCTTGATACACACTCAGCAAGAGCTCTCCCACTGAACTACATTCCGCGTCCACCCATGGGTGTACTCTTCTTCAGGCTTTTACATTTTATTTTACTATTTTATGTGCATGGGTGTTTTGCTTTTATGTCTGTGTCCTACATGCATGCCTGGTGGTATACAGAACACAAACAGAAGAAGGCATTGGGTCTCTTATAACTGGAGTTACAAATGGCTGTAAGATGCCACGTGGGTTCTGGGAATCCAACCTGGATCCTCTGGAAGAGCGGCCAGTGCTCTTAAGTGCTGAACCATCTCTCCAGCCCTTCCTGAAATTTTTGAGACAGGCTCTCATTCTGTCCACCTTCTGTTCCAACTTTACAGGGTTCCTCTACTCTGGTCTAGAACCAGAGGGTCATTCTGGCCTTGGTTTTTGTCTGGGTCATTGTTATGAGACTGGGAAAGGACAAAGGGACTGGAGATTAGCACTTCCTGGGTATTCTAAGGCAAGGAGAACATCCCACAACTGCACTGCCCAGCTGTGAAGGGAAAACTGAACTTTAGACGCAGAGCTAAATTTAAACATAGATTCATCACTTGTTCCCTATGCTTTTGGGGAAGTCCTTGGGTCTTCATCTGTTTTTCTGCTTGGGGTGATAAGAGCACAGTGTCAGGCACTGGAAGAACTGAGCCACCTTGGTTTTCTTTCTGCCCCATTCATTATTAGCAGAATATCTATCCCCCCTCTTTCTCTCTGTCTCCTCTTTCTCTATGTGTGTGTATTTTCATGTACATGTATGTGAACATGTATCTGAAGACTAGAGGTCACCTTCCTCGGGAACTGTCCACCTTGTTTTTGGAGACAGGGTCTCTAACTGGTACCTGAGGTTTGTTCTCAGGTTCCAATCTCTGGCTAGTGAATCCCAGGGATCCTGTCTCTGCCTCTCCAGTACTGGGACTATCAGTGTGCATCACCATGCTTGGCTTTTTACATGCGTGCCAAGCCTCAAACTCAGATCTTCATGCAACCGAGTCACTGCCCTCATTGAACACTTTCCAAGGAGATCTGGACTCACTGGTGCCGCCTGGCACTGTATAACTTTCCAGTGTTTGTTGGTTAAGTGAATGAACTAACTTGGCACTAGGTATTTTGTAATTTATAATGTGTTTTCAAAAATGACTTCATTGTAATCCAAATAGCAGTATATAAAGAATAGATCCTGTTACTCTACTCCACCATCTCCACGAACAGACGGGCATACAGTGAGGCAGGAACAGGCTCAGTGTCAGACAGGAACATGTATGCAACCCAGTGCCCTGCCAATAGTCCACTACTAGCTCAGGAGGGTCTTTGGTGCCTTATGTGGCCACTGAAGCTTAGATATGGAGCAGGAAGAACATAGTCTGAGGTGCACCACATTCTACATGATGGGACCCTTGGGGTGCTGTCTCAATCCAGCCGCCACACACCCTTCAACAACATTAGAAGCCTGGTGTCTGGAACCAGTGCACTTATACAGCCAGGAGCACTTGTTAATCTCAGGCCCTGGGTATGGTCACATGTTACCACACACGGCCAGCCCCATATCAACCTCATTTGCTCCCTTCCTGTCTCCCATGGGATGGATGGCGCTGATCTGCACGTCTGCCCTTCATCTTTCCACTCCACCTTTTGAGGTCACCAAGACGGAAGTGATATATCCATAGGACACAACTGCTCCTTAGCAGGGTGCCTTCCACATTTTAGAAGCTCAAGACAATGATGAATGATATCCAATCTCCTCCCATAGTCTTTTCAAACTGAGAGCAAGGACAGGAAACTGATATGAAGGATTCAGGCGCCCAGGCCTTCTTTCTTCCTTCTCCTCTAGACTTTGAACTCTGGGGGCCAAAGTCAGATGCAGGCTGAGAAGTGGAGGATGGACATCTTTAAAAGATGTGTTCACTGCTTGGCCCAACTATAATTCCCAGCATGAACTGAGGAGTGGTATCAGATCTGCCCACAATGTAATATCCATAAGAGCTCATCACAGCCTTCAGCAAACAGCTCTGACAGTACACTATGTGATGGTGGGTGGTGTCCCAGGGGAGATCCATCCCTCTACCTACTGTGCAGCTACATGAGTTACATACTCAATGCTTGGGGATGAGGTCAGTTCCCCCACGAGGAGCCCACCTACTCTGGGCCTCTGAGTAACATTCTTGGTGCTGTTAGTGCACTGCCTTTGAGACAATACATAGTGGGAAATCATGTGTGGGAAACTAGCTGAGCTAGTTTTAGGCCAGAAGTTGGCAAGGAAGGGCCAGCATCAGGACTTGAACAAATGAGGACTAAACAAGAGAACCATAATGTGGCAGGAATTTCCTGCCCATTGTATTTGCAGTGGAGCTCTGTCATTGGCTAGGGAAGAAGGAGGCAGGGCTAGGAGTTGGAAGGAGAGAAGAAGAGAAGAAGAGAGGCAAGAAGGCTGCAGATGTTCATGTGTCTCTAGTAGTCTTAGGTAGTTATTCATATCTAGGTTAGTTAATTGGGTTAACTAATTGTGTGGGTATCTTATGTATTGAGTGTTTACAAATATATAAATTCATTGATTAATCTTAAGCTTTAGAGTTTTGGTTTACTGGGTTACTGGTAGATGGGTCCACCGACAACCAGGTGGTTATGGCTGTGAAGGAACTGGCAGCTCCAGGGACAAGTGAACTATAGTTGGAAACACAGCGACTGGTCACTACAGGAGCAAGCTAGAGAGAGCAGCCTGGTGGAACCAGTTCAGAAGCTCTGGCCTTGCTAGAGAGCTTGCCCAGGCAAAAAATGGGCTTAGAGTGGGAGCATGGCGGCCAGGCTGGGAGTTAGCCGGACTGTCCTAATTTTCTAATACCTCCTGCAACACCATGTCTCTGTTCCTAGCCACAGAGCACCCAACCTCCATCCCTGAGCCTGGAAGCCATGCTCTTATGTGTAGAAGGGTGTTACTGAGACTATCCCTGCTTGTTATGACCTCAAAGGCAAGCCCACATCCTAGGCAGCAAGGATCACATTACAGGACTCTGCACACACTGGACGAGTGTCAGCAAATGCTATTGTGTCTGGGAGTCCAGTAACTGCTGCGGCAGTGGCAACACGGCTGCACAGCCTGTGCTCATCTTGCTAAGATGTGTGTTCATTCAGAGCCAGGGAAGCGGAGAAAAGAGACAGCTTTGTTCCAAGCTACTAGTGAAACTAGCAACCTAAAGGGGGCAGAGGCAGCCTTTCCTAGTCTGCACAATGCTTTCTTGCAGACCAAGTTTGCAGTTTTGGTCAGTAGAGAGCTGGTACAGGACAGAAATACGGGAGGTGAAGTGAATTCTATAAATGATACTCCTTGTTTTCATTGGCTTTGAGTGGAAAAAAGTAAAAAAAAAAATATTAGGTGCTTCCTAGTTCACATTTTAGAGGTTTCTTAGGACCCTCACTGGTTTTCTTATCAGAGCTTACCAATCACTTCAGCACTTTTGGCCATCTTCCCCATCTCACTGCTCAGACTAGGAGATGAGGCAAATCCAGACAGAGCAGGGGTGAGAGAGGGTTGGGCATCTGGGTTCTTGAAGACAGCATGTGGTTCCTTTACCCACCATGTTTACCGAGCAGATGAGTCAGTATTCAGACCAGCATTCCCTTCCATGTGGGTGCACAAGGGTGTCCCACCTTGAACCAAGCCACAGAAGACAGTCCCACGCAGCCGAGGAAGGTGTCGGTCCCCCCGCCCCCCATCTAAAACTGGTAGACACCATGGGTGTCAGAGCTACCAGACCAATGAACAAACACAGACACACAGCAAAATAAACTCTGTAAAAACACAGGAGAATAAGCTCCCCACCCTCTGTACACTTCAACAATGCGAGAGCATGTTCTGTACTGTCAGCTATGGGGAGAAGGAGAGACCTATTTCCTAGTCAGCTCCTTAGTGGCTATTTTAGGGACCAGAGTCCTTGTTACAACTCAGAGCACCTCCAGTTTAAAGGTCAACACATATTCTGTAAAGAGCCAGACATCAGATATTTTCAGCTTGTAGGTCAAATCTCTGTCACAATAACTTGTATGTGCTCTGTACTGATCATGGCTGTAGACAAGATGTAAATGGATAGGGGTATCTATGTTCCAATAAAATTTCATAAAAACAGGTGCTGGTAGCACAGGTCTCTGACTGTTCACTGATCCCTTACCTAGTCTGCACCTTCTCTGAGTAGAGGTAAAGAATGTCCCTCAGGGAATTATGCAGCTGTCCAAGACTGAATTTGCAAGGCTTCATGGGGGGACAGAGCAGGTCCAAGAGGTGACAAAGTTGAAGGAAAGATGGTCACTTGGATAATTGGAGATTTTAAATAAGACTTTCACCCTACCAGACAGAAGGGACTAACAGTTGAATGGAAAATCACAGGTTAAACATCTCTGTTTGGCTCCAATCTGCCTAAGGTGGGTACCCAGCTCAGCTCGCACTGATGGAAGTAGGGATAGGCTTTCCTAGTGTATGCTGCTCAGGGTCATTAATCAGCAAGACTCAGACACAGTCTAAGGTGTCTCAGGAGAAGGGCTGTGGAGAGGCCAAAAGGAACTGGAAAGCCGCTGGCATTTGTCTGTGAACAATAGGAGAAGAAAGCAGCAAATTCATTTTTTCCAGTCAGCAGTTTGTCCAACATTCAATTGCACAGAAATGGTCAGGGAGGACAAGCCCTCTTGTCCAGACTGAGAACAGGTTGTTTTGGCTGTCAAGCATTTTCAAAACAAGTTTTCTTGGTCTCCTGACAGGCTGAGGCAAGAACAAGAAAATGAAGAAAGGAAGATCCCATGATCAAGCTCCGGGTTCACGTGGGCCGGCTCTGCCTGCACAGTCAAGTATGCTTTTCAGAACATCCAGATAAAACTGGTCTTAGGGTTAATACCACCTTGCCAGTGACACCATTTAATGAAGTGATTCCTCTGAGGACTCTCTGGCAGCTGGATAATCTTGTCGTCTGGGAGGACTAAGAGGTCCAAGTCACTCTTAAGCACAAGAGGACAACTGCTCAAACCTGCACCCTGCTTTGCTTTACTTTTCACCTCAGGTTACACGGACAGAATCTTCCCCTGAAACTGAGGTTCAAAACTATCTTCTCTAAGGTGGATTTTTCCATCAAAACCACAGAACACTTGGTGGGGTGGGACAGAGAATGTAGCAAGGAAGTGTGCACTGTGCAGGCTAGGATCAGCCTGGCCTCAGGAAATCCACCATTCCCAGCAGCACGGTCTGTTAGGGCTTAACAACTGCCTTCAAGAGAGGGATCCAAATATGTAGCTAAGCTGTGGTGTCTCAAAGGAGGGGGCACCAGACGGAGCCTAGCGGGGGCTTATCCTGCAATCCACAGAGACCATTCAGAAACAAGAGTGCCGGGAATTCTCAGATCCCCAGAATAATCACTAAGGGCCCAAAGACAGAAGAGCTGCAAAACTGGGGCAGAGCGCCTCGCTTCTGAATGGCGGGTGCTCTCAACAGTTTCAGATTCCTGGTACAGTGACCACTAAGGCCATCAGCATCACACTTGGGGGATGGGGACAGCTCTCTCAAATCCAGGAGGAACCCTGTAGAGGAGGCACTCGCTGACTCTGAGGCTGGCTCTTACACAGTGAGATAAGTTACTGGTCCTCTGAGGAGACTATGTTTGTTCTACCAACTGTCAGCAAGAATGTTCTGAAGAGAAAAATCCTCCACGGGACTTTCAAGCTAGAGGCAGGCAGGTCTGAGCTGTGTTGTGTTTAGGGACACTGAGAGCTGAGAGAGATGTGTAGATCAGCACAGGACACCCCTCCTGCCTCGCCTACTCCCACTCCCACACAGTAGGGACTGTCCACACTGCTGCACTGCTGTCTCTGCCCAAGCTCCTCTGGATGGAGCTTTTATTACCTGAGAGACAAGGAGAGTAGATCCTGCTTTTAGACCAGTAGATTGCTCTGGCTGAACACTACCACCTAGCCTGAATTGCCCTTCAGCACAGGAAGCCCCCTACGTCCAAGCTTTAGATAAACGGCATTTGACTTTTTAGTGACAATATATCTTGCAAAGGGGATACTTTTATGAACTTATTTGTTAGCAAAACTTTACTGTTTTTGTAGTAAATGGCACTTATCTGGCAACTCTATTTTTTGTGAGTGTGTATGTACTTGTGAGTGTGTACTTATGTGTGAGTGTGTACCATGTGTGAGTGTGTACAATGTGTGAGTGTGTACTTATGTGTGACTGTGTACAATGTGTGAGTGTGAGTGTGTATGTACTTGTGAGTGTGTACAATGTGTGAGTGTGTACCATGTGTGAGTGTGTACAATGTGTGAGTGTGTACAATGTGTGAGTGTGTACCATGTGTGAGTGTGTACCATGTGTGAGTGTGTACTTAGGTGTGAGTGTGTACAATGTGTGAGTGTGAGTGTGTATGTACTTATGAGTGTGTACTTATGTGTGAGTGTGTACCATGTGTGAGTGTGTATTTGTAGGGTATATGTGGAGACTAGAGGACAAACTTGGGTGTCATTTCTTAGGTGTTGCACCCCTCCCCCCCCCCCCAGAAGGGGTTTCTCATTGGCCTGGAACTTATCAAGGAGGTAGGCTGGCTGGCTAGCAAGTCTCAGGGATGTACCTGTTTCTGCCTCTCCAGTGCCACAAGCATGTGTCACTATCTCTGGCTTTTTAGATGTGGGTTCTGAGGATCAAACTCACACAACTTGTAAAGCAGGCACTTTACCAACTGGCCATCCTCAGTTCTATACCTGGCAATTCTAACACTAGAGAACCAGAGTAGGTTTGGAAAGCTCCAGGCTGGCAATGAAAGGGTTGATGGGTCCAAGCCAATGGTTCCCTTACTGGGTCCTTGATCAAGAGTGTGACATGAAGACACGATGCTCTCACAATCTTCAGCACCATTTCCAAGGCCATGGAGGCTCTACTAGGATTTACCTGCCTGCATTAATGTAGGCCTATGCATCAACACATAAGCTTGTCAGGGAAACCCTATTGCATTCAGAATAAAGATCAAATGTCTCAGTGTGGTAGTCAATAACAGCAGCTACCATTAAACAACACTATGTCAGGCATTATAATAATTTCCCCATCAACACTCAACAAGTTTTACTTATACACAGTATACTGAGCAGCTAATTCCATGGAAGGCCTTAGTGTCAGAGAAGAATCTCCATTAGTGACTGGCCTTGGTAGCTGGGGTTCTTTGAAACATGGGTACTGAGTTTCAGCACTCTGAGAACAGCAACTCTGTATGTGGGGTGTGTGTGTGTGCGTGTGTATGTGTGTTACATGTTAGGGTCCCAAGGGCTCTGTACATGTTTTGTATGTAGTTTCCTGCACATGCTTCTTATATATTTGCTGAATGGATTTGCCAACCCATAGCATAACTGCTATGCCCGGTTTCTCTTTGCTGGGCACCTGGCAGGGACTTTCATGGGACACAAAGAAATGAATTACTATTTTCCCCTCAGAGGTGACTTTGGATAAGGTTTACCTAGGCATCTCTTGACCTGACTTCTGCTTTCTTGCCTTCCATTTTCCACTGGGCTGACTAAGTGGCTGTATGGAAGACAGGAGTCACTGGACTTTTCTCTCCACTCCTCGCTGTGCATCCCCTCCCCGATGATCTGGAGGTTACTGTGAAGGCCATGTTGCTTGTGGCCTGCCAGTTGTTGTACCCTTATTCTTTTCTTTCATTTTAAAATCCTAATAATAAGTTTAGCTATGCAGATAATTATCTTCTCTTAAAAGCCCTTGGGGCCGGGTCTTTAGACTCTCAGAGAGTTATTTCTGCTCAAGAATATCCTGGGCTCATCCTAAGGACACAAATGCCTCCAGCCTCCTGGGTGAGCTGTGAAACAGGTCATCCCAAGCCATTCCACATGCAAGCTCCCTCACTCCAGGCCCCGAGTCCAATGTGCTGCTCCCAGGGCCGCAGGAGGTCACACATAGCTTAGGCATTGTCTTGGACCAATCTTTGGGGACACAGGGCTCTAATCTTTGTACCATACATCTTAACCAGATTCTTCCAATAAATGAAATTGATGCCCTGAATGTCAACTCTATGCCAGTAGTTTCATTTCATTGCCACCATGATAGTCAAAGTTTATCACATTTCTAGCTGTCTACACTAGCTAAGTTTTAAAGTTTTTCCCCTGTGTTCCATGTCCTGAACCTGGCCCCATTGTCAAGCTTACTTTCTGGCTTGGTCAACCCAACCTAGCTCTGCTGTTGACTATGGATTTTGTGGATCACTGAGGAAAGACAAGAGGCCTATTTGCCTAGTCACTGTTTTGCTTATTTCTACCAACTCTACTTCGGCAGGCATGAATCTAGTTTTTGTCACCAGTGGTTCTTGTGCTGAATGATCCGACGATAGACAAGAGCGAATCCTGTCCCGCAGAAGCAAGGCCTCTGCTTGTCACTATAATCTGCACAGTAGGAACAGTCCTCAGCATTCTCTGACCATCCTTGGATGGTGCCTCCTCCTCCTTCCTAGAATCTCTGCCTTAATGAGAAGTGATAGAGACAAGAGCCTGGGCCCTCTTGCCTTGGCTGCACTCCACATCACACGTGACAGCCCTGAGCAGCCCTGGCGGCATGTGTCAGAAGCCAGCACACACATCTGAACAGTCAAGCCTAATTCCCAGGAAGCTGTTTTAACTTGACATCTGAAAATGTACTGCATCTAGAGTGATTTTACAGGGTGTGTGTTCGGGGCATATGCGTGCACATTCCACAGCTGAAGTGTTCTATAAATATCAGATACAGGCTGTACAAACAGCATCACGTACACGGTGTCCTTAATTCTATTTAGTAAGATTTCAATTTGTATCTGACCTCTGGTAACAGGGATGGATGTTTTTCAATACAGATAAAAAAACTACCACACTACCTTAAACTTACTTTTCACTTAAAACTTCCATAAATCTATCAGAGTTTAGTGGTAACAGGTAGATACGTGCCTGATGCTTTCAGATGAGGGTACCAAGACCCAGAAAATGGCATGCCCTTTCCAAGATCACATAGGAAGTTAAGAGTGGGGCCTGGATGAGATCCAGGTCTCCTAGCTCACAGCTTTGCATTTTCTTTGTTTTCTTAGATGTGTTTTCTTCCAATGGTTCAAAGGGAACTCTGATCCCACTCGTAAATGTACATTCCTCTTTGGTGTGTTATTAAAAAACTCTAAACCAGAACTTCTCTATCCTTCTTTTTGTATATTTTTCTAAGAAAGAAAATACTGACTATAACTCACTATCAGAAAATCTTACAAGTGATGGAGAACACTTTCCCCATGGCAGGGGTTGTGTAATTAGAACTCCTGCTTGAGTACTTAGTAGTCCCCATGATGACTTTCCCTAGCAGAAATTGGACAATGGGCTAGATGCCTCCCCCCAACCTGATAAGCTCTCCTCTGATAAGCCCACCTTCTTTGGTTTGTAACTGAGGTTAAAACTTAGACCCAACCCTGTTTTCCACTGAGAAAGAGAGGTGGATGGACAGCTCAAAACCAGCCCTAAGAGGAGCAGAAAGGAGCCTGAGAAAAGATGGGCCAAGGAGTCCTGCTGAGGGGATTTGCTCTGATTGGCTTTCCCAGGGAGAGGGGAGGTAGGGCAGCGCTGCAAATGCTGGTGCCTGGTACAGTCGGAGCTGTGCAGGCTCCCAGGACGGTGAGAGGCTAGTTCTGGGATGAAGCTGTGTACGCAGTGACTGATGGCCAGGCTTTTTAATGGAGCTTATCATATCACAGCAACAGATGTCAGGCTCTAATAAATAACACACTCTCTCTGACCTACGCAATTTGGAGAGGATGCCTGTTGTCAGGCAGAACTGGATTCCTCCCATCCCTGTTGCTCCCTCTTCTGTCAGTAAAAACAAACCATGTCCCTTGAAGATACTTTCAAACCGATTCTCATTCAGGAGCCATCATTCCACGCTGTTTATCTCACCTTTCTTTCCATAGCATCTACATTTTTAAACCATGAGGGAAAGCTCAGAAGGATGCAGGGACTGGTTCACAGAGAAACCTAGGCAGGCAGGATGGTGGGCGTTGGTTACGATAACCTTCTGAAGTTCTGTCATCTCAAGAGGACTAGGGCCCTACACTGTCCTCTTAGGGTGTTCAGACAGCCCAAGGCCTGAGAATTTCCCTTTTGCTCTCCCACGGGGAGTTCAGTTGAGATGAGGTTGGGAATTTTTAAAGGGAACTGGTCTTAGAAAATAGGGCAAAGCAAGAGACAAAGAAATTCACAAATCATTGCTGGGTTGAGTGTTTGTCTAAAGGTCTGACTCCATGGGCCTGGGACAAAGCTTCCTTGGAGTCTAGAATGGGCTGTTCTGCCTTCAGCCAAGGACTCTTCCTCCTGCCTTAGCTCCTGTCCCTTTTGTCCAGGGGTCTTGGGATGTGAGTGAGCAAAGCTTGCCAGATTTCCTGCCTTCCTGAGAGAACTTTGCATCCTTAAATGTCAGGCTAGAGTTCCAGGAACACAGACATGAAGGGAAAGGATGGGACAAGGAAGCCATAGCCTAGAGAGAGTTATCTGGCCCCCACCAGGGTTTTCCCTAGAACTGAGTGTGGATGAAGGGGATGAGAAGCACAGAGCCAGTGGGTTTTCAAGATGTCAGCTCACTAGGCACAGGGACAGGTAGGGCCAAGGCTTTCTATAGCTTAGGCTCAATAGAAATAAGGCACCCTTGGAGCTAACAACAGAGAACCAAGAGGAGTGGTCAACTCCTGGGGAAACATACAAAGGAGCTCACACTGTAACCACTTGGATGTCATGCCTTGGTCTCTAAGGAGGTCTCAGGCCATGCCCACCCTCCCTGCTATGGGGACCCAATTGGAACTAGGATTTCCACTTTGTAATGCAAGAGTCCTAGGGGGCCCTTAGGGACCATGGAGAGAACTGGAGATGAGGATGCAAAAAAATCTGATGTCACATCTATCTCCATCTCCTGAATCAAGGAGTCGATCTATATTTAGATGTTTTATTTAAAGGACTAATACATGAGAATGGATTAGAGCATTTGGCAATAAGTACTTTGAAAGAAAAAAAACAAAACAACCCATAGTACATTTGAAAATATTAAAGAAAAAACAATGAAAAGTCATGGAAATAATTCATAATACACAATTTAAAAAGTATTTGCTAAAAAAGAAAATTATTCTTTACAGACAACTGGATATCAAATGATAAAAAGAGTATATAGTGAAAAACAACACATGAGAAGCCATGAACTGCTTTTGGAGGGTAAGAAAAACATCTCTTTTTGACCTTGAGGCAAGAAGGGAAATGGAAAATGGTTTGGGAAGGCTCATGATGAATTACTCCCATGTGTTGTCTAAGGAGCTATTTTTGAACTATCTTAGTGATTCCTTTTATGTTATGGACTTTATGTGTGACAAACCATTGAAGTAGGTGCACTGCGGGTTCAGCTCTATTCTAAAATTCTACTAGGCCTCTGCTAGGACCATCCTGAGGGAGAATACAATGGAACTCACTAACACTCACACCATTTATGCATAGATTTCACAGACCAGACAGTACTATAAAAAGATCACCCACCCTAATCTAGACAGGTATGAGTTACCTATACAATACCATGGTACCTTATTTTGCTTTTTGTTTTGTCTTTTAAGGTGGCTAGTTTTACACAAATTATGCAACTCTAAAGTGAAATTTTTCTATTTTTTAACTAGTTGTGTTGGCATCAAGATAATAAAACCACAGGAGCCAACAGCCTAAAATTTTAGAATCTCTGGTCAGGTCACTAGGGTTTGGAGTTTGTTACTGGGGTATGTCTTAGTGTTGATGCTATTATTTATTAAAATTAAACTCTTAGTGCTCTATAAGAAAGCACACTGAGAGTTATCATTTATTGCAAGCTCACCACATGCCAGACCCCACCAGATATATACCTACATCCCCTTACACAGTAGCTAGACGCAGGAACTCTAAAATTCCATGCTCCCTATAGCAGCCGAGATAATGGAACCAGTGGATTCCATTCTGGTAATTAGGTTTTCTGGCAATATGGTAAAGATGATGTTAAGAAAGGGAAACTAGCTGTCAGTGGAACGGTCCCTTTAAATCTGGGTATGTAGGCCAGGCACACAAGTCAGAGACTGGAAATATGAGGAGCTGATGTACTGCTGCTGGCTTAAAAACTAAGGGGCCACTAGGCAGAGAATGAAACCAGCTTCTAGTAACTGAGAGTTATCTCCAGGTGACATCCAATAAAGAAGAACACGGGGACCTGTGTCCAACTACCACAGGGAACAGAACTCTGCCAACATCCCAAATCAACATAGACAAGTCCTAGCCTAAATCTTAATTGCAGTTGTCTGGACTCATGCATGGTATGTAGGCCTCCTAGCCCATCAAAACTCTGGAGGGATAACCCGTGGTGCTTCACAATGGGGAGTTTGTGGTACTTTGTTAGATGTCAACCCAGAGAACCCTATGTGACACACAGTGACCCTCTAACAGGTCTTTAGCAGTTTATAGACAAGGAGACAAAGACTTGGGAAGATTATGCATATCTCCAAAGTTGCACAGTCAATGAATGAAATGAATGACGGAGACAGGTTTAAACCAGCTGCCTGGACTTCAAGGTCAGTGCCCTTAAACTGCTGCACACATTTCTCTATAGCATGCTACTTGGATGGCAGGTCCCCATGGAAGGGGCCTCAGGCAAGTGGCAAAGAGGGTAGGGACTATGTCTATCTATCTGTCTCTGACTGTACAGAGGTGGGAGCTCAAGTGGCTGAGTGCCTGCTGTGCCTTTGGGATACTTTATCTGCATGAAGGGGAATAGGAATTTCTGCAGTCGTGATCCCTAACAGTGGGGATAAACTGTCAGTGTGAAGTCTACAGGGAAGGCAGGGGCACCTGAATTTCATGCAGGAGGAATTTTCTTTTGGCAATGACTGTAAGTCTCAGTGTTCTTGGCCTAAACATTGAATATCATCTCTCTGATGGTTTATTCTGAAAAAGAGATTTTAAAAATACATTGCTGTTAGGTGTTGAGACTTCCTCCTTCAATTCCAGTTAGAGGTCAGCCTGGTCTACAGAATAAGTTCCAAGACAACCAAGGCTACATAGTAAGATCCTCTAAAAAATGATTCCCTGCTACCTTTATCTAAAAATTCCAGAATGAAGTGATTATAGTTTTCCTTTGGTTAGAAAAAACATTTTGAAAGCTATTTGACTGTTAAAAGTCAATTTATTGTGGAATTCACATGCAAAATCAAAACATATGGATATCATAGCACAAAGGCTAACTAGGGGCACAGAGACTCACCTTTAGGCTTTTAGATTAGGTATGAAACATTGTGATATTAATTATAATAGATATTCATGTAAATTTATGTGTCAAGTAGAAGTTATACCTACTGCATATGAAACCAAAATATATGAAGAGATAGAGTTATTAAGCAATAAGATATAAAAGGGACATAAAGATATATACCAAAAAAAATTCAATAAACCCAAAGAACACTGGAAGAGAAAATAAAGGAACCAAAGCCAAAGGAAACTAAAACAAATTTAAAAGTTCGAAAAAAGGAAGATGTAGGACTTAAACTTAAGAAACTCATTTGTCATATTAAGTATAAACAAACTAATATTAGAGGACACAGATCGTCAGACTAGATTAAAAAAATCAAAATCTACAAAAGGTTTCAGGACAGACAGACAGACAGACAAAGAACAACAAAAAGGGATGAAGAAGGACAGCACACAGAACTACATTCTGTGGGACGAAAACTGGAGTAGCTGTTTTAACATTAAAGAAGACTTCAAGTCAAAAAGCCTCGCCACACATAGACATTCCATAATGGCAAAAGGACCAATATATGAAGGAGACAAGAATTCTAAGTATGTATGTACTTTAAGCAACAGATGTTCTTCAATTTTTGAAGGGTATTTATAGCCCAATAAACCCACAAGAGGTTGAAAGTATCCTGTGGGCCAGTGAGCAGGTACAGTTACTTGCTGCCAAACTTGATAACCTGAGTTCAATCCCTAGAAATGACATGGTAGAAGGAGAGAATCAATCCCCCCAATCAATCACCCAATCAGTGTAAAAAGAATTAAATGTTCTTAGTAAAAACTCCATTTATGTATCTAGCTATAGGGCAGCAGAGTTTGGTGAAATAAAATATCTTAGACTACTATTTTTCTTCCTTGGGAGCTGTGGTCTTCTACTGCTGTCTGGAACAGTATATCATTGTATTAAATAACACTATCTCATAAAAATATCACAATTCAAGATCAAAGTATGGATTCTACCAAATGCATGTTGCTTTCAGACCACTACATGGCTCAAAAATTTTAAGCTGAGCCATTGTAAGACAGAGACAGACTTTATATAAAAATCTGTCCACAGCACTGTAAATTATACACAAATTATACTACAATAAAAAGATAATTACAGCAAGCTTTTGCTTTTAAAGATCTCACCATTTGGTTAAGAAAATAGATGTAGATAAAGATGCTAAAGAAAAAGGAAAAATATATAAAAGAGATTCTAAAGGAACATGTGACCAGAGTACAGGACTGGGAAGAGGGCAGTGAAGATTGCCTGGGAGTTTAGAGTATATGAGGAAGCCCGTAAGGAGGGAGGTTTGGGGATGAGGGATCAGAACCCTGAATACAGGCACCGAAGGATGGAGCAGAAGGAAAGCTTCTGCTGTTCAATATGTTACCTCATTAAGTGCACCTTCCTAGCAAGTTTATTCAACAGCAGGAAGTACAACCCTGTCTTCAAAGATGAAGTTCAGAGATAATGCACTCTGCCCATGGCTATGGAGCTTATAGGGATAAACTCTGGCTGGAACTGGGGCATGCATGACCCCAGAGCCTGTGCCTAGTCACTTTAGGGTATTGTATTTGTTAAGGGGTAGGATTGGCTGGACTGACATCAGCAAGAAGCACTGTGGTAGGAAAAGCCCTGACTTTTCAGTGCCAGAAAGTGTCCTTTTCAATGCACATGTTTAGAACTGTGCTCTTCAACAGGCAGGATAAACAGCTGATTTCACTCAAAGGGCTCTGGGGCTGTTATAAACCATGAGAGTGTTTATGTCGTGGGCAGAGCTCCCCAAGTGAATTATAGCCTTTTACGCACTGTGTACAGTATTTTCATAGGATACAGAATCGGGGCATGTGAGGAATGCTTCACTGACCTTTCTTTTTGTTCAACATTTTCCTCCATGCCTTTCTGCTAGTTTTCAGACTGAACCACAGGACAATTTTTGCTTATGTTTTCCCATTACCTGGCCTCTGACACAGCCCCATGTAATTACTCAGTTCAATTAAAGCATAGGGTTTAAAGCTATTATTTCTAGCGAGCATGAGCTGCTGGCTGTCTCTTTTATTACATCTAAAATGGATTTATCCTCACTAAACTAGCAGGCAGATTTTTTTAACACGACTTCAGATGTTTTCTTTAGACTGGTGTTAACATAAAGCAAATGTCTCTTGAAAGTCTGAACCAATCTGTTAAGATAAACAGGCCTTACTTACGATATTCCTATACTGAAATCACAGGCTTGTGGTCTACAGCTTCTTAAAGACTCAATTCATACATGCTAAAATGCCTGCTTAAGAAGTACACACACGCACACCAAGATAGCTTTGCCATGGAAACCACAAAGAGATGTCTGGTTCAGACTCTGGAGCATATACCACAAATAATGGCCCATCTTCTAAGAGCAGATCCTATGTATACATAGGGAAAGCCCAGAAAGTTAAACAACTGCAAGACTTCAAACAGAAACCTTGCTTTCTACTTCCTTTGTTCCACTGCATTTCAACATAGGTCTTAATAGTTGTTACTAGTTACATTTGCATATGTTTGTTTATTCCTTAAATAGAATTTCAGACTTCAGTAGACTAGCTATAAAGGGAAAATACAGGGAGAAAGGCACATGAGTTTCAGATAACAGCTGTGAATTGTACATAGGGATTTTGGGTAGCTGGAATGCTCGAGAAGGGCACTCTGATAGAGCCCTGAGCCTATCAAGTAGTAGAGAGATGATGGGAGAGGACAGAGGGGTTTCCCTGGGAAGAAAACTCAAATCAGGAAATAGTTGGTAAGAACAGGAAGTCTTAATAATCAAGAAGTTTCTAGGCCTGGAAGGTCATCTTCTGTTATAGGTTCTTTAAAGCTGTCAGGAATTTGGTGTGATTTATCTCCTTGCTGGGCTACAGGCTCCATTAGCCATGGATAGTTTCTAGTTTCTTTATCCTGACATCCTCAGCATGGCACACAGTGCTTGGAATACCGTAGAGGTTAATAAACACTGGATGAGCAATGGAGGATGCTTATGAGACAGTTTTCTTTCTGTGATTCTTTGGCTCTGCCCACCCTTCAGATGGGATCACAGGTATGTGCATATGGCTGTGCAGAATGACAAAGTATTAGCCACATATCACACTATGATTTATTTTTGGAAAATCCCATTTCAATCCACTGCTGCTTTAGTCTAGAAGGCAACGGTCCATACACTGCTGGCCCAGACACTGAAGTCTTCACCTACAAAAAGTAATCGTCATGTTTCTGGATCAATCTGGTCCTTATGTCTGTAGTGACAGCCTTTCTACACTCAACTGTTAGGCCAGTAACGTCAATCTCCGTTGAGGCACAAGTTCCACAGCAGTGTTTGCAGATCTAAGGAGTCTGTGTACTTGAGTATACAACCAAGACACATGCGACACACAGGAGAAACAATGTAATTCATGAGATGCAGTTTCCCATGGAGAAACAGATACTGAATTCATATATTGACTACTCATTAGGAAATCTGTTTACCAATATTTGAAATTTATCATTTTAAATATATATAAGAAGTTGCTAACATTTTTATTATTGACATTATTTACCTAAAACTCAACTTGCTATCTCATATCTCCTACAATCGATTTACCAAAAAACAAAACAAATAACCAAACCAAACCAAAAACAACAAAAAACCCCCCAAACCCCAAAAACTCACAGCCAGTCAAATAACGGCCCACTTACTTTGCTCTCTTGGCCATTTCATTTCCATCCCATCTGGGGCTGTATGGGTAATTTTTTTGTGCTTGGGAGTAAAGCTGTCCACTGTTGGTAAAGTGATAGACGGATTGAAATGTGAGCGTCGGCTGATCTCGAGGGAAAAACAGGGGCAGGTCAACTGCAAGGCAAAAAATGGAAAAGAAAGTTGGAGTTCATAAACACATCCTTTTTATTCGTCCCTGAGATGGGGTTTCTCTGTGTAGCCCTGGCTGTCCTGGAACTCACTATGTAGACCAGGCTGGCCTCAAGCTCACAGAGATCCACCTGCCTCTGCTTTCTTCCCAAGTGCAGGGATTAGAGACATTTGTCGCTCCTGCTCAGCAATAAACACATCTTAAGATATGTTTTGTGCTAACTCAGAATGTTGGATACATGACAGTTGGACCCAAGTATCGCTTGAGATTTGGATCAAAGTGATGGCATGAGGGACCAGAGAATCCAGGACACATGTAGAATCTTAGGCATAACCAGGATGGCATCCCACATTGTCTGACCTCCTGGGCCCTGGACTTGCCCACTGGCCATTGCAGAGCTAGCCATGTAACTGTGTTAAGTTTCCATTATGCCATAAGCTTTTCAAGGGTGGGACAGTGTCTTCCTCATCTATAATTTGATGGGGAAAGGCAGGATGGAAGATGGTTTTCAAGAACAAACTTGAAAAGGGGACAAAGAAGGCCTTCAATAATCTGTCTACTTGATAGGATGTGCCAACTAGACTACCAGAAAAATAAAATTTTCATTCTGCTTCCAATCAAGCCGTGAATCTCCATACTCAGCACTTTCCATTTTTTCCCACATATGTTACCACATATATTTATATCTTGTAAATCAGAGGGAGCTCCTTAATGGGCTGCAACAGGGACAAATCTAAGCAGAGACACTCTGCTGCTGCACATCAGAGCTGAGCCCAAGCCCCCTGCTAATATGTAGTGTGTGCTTTATCACTGGGGTTAAATCAATTTTTAAAAATAAAATCTCTTGTTAGTTTTAGTTGGAGGCAAAGCATCCCCAGAAACTGTTTCAACATTCTTTGAGGTAGACAATGTTTGTGTAAATGTTATCCATTTCTAGGACAGAGAACAGGCACATTAACAAACGCAGTAACAACGTGTATAGAATTTTCTAGCTTTGCAGAACATATTTTAGATGCTTTGTTAATTAAAACTTCAAGAAAGGGACATTATTTTGAAACTGTGTATTTAACAGACGAGTAAACTAGAAAGTGCATGGGCTTTATCAACTTTCTCACAGACTGGGCAGCAGCAGGAGACAAAAATCTAGAGCCAGGATTCAAATCTTTGGCTTCTACTGTGTGACACTGAAGAATACACTCGCATAACCTGCTTATAACTATGCTGCAATTACAACTCAGTCAGTAAGCCAAGACCTCCATTGTAAAGAATGAACGAAGACAGAAATGTTAGCTGCACAACAGACACATATTAAAGCAGCATGGAATGTACCCCTCCCTTGGTGGAGAATGCAGATCCTAGCGCTTTCTCTATATGTGACTTCTCAAAGGAAAAGTTAGTTTCATGGTTTTTGTTTTTTAAAAAACAAAAACCCAGCAATAACTCACTGCGTACCCCCCCCCCCCAATCAAAACCAACCAACCAACCAACAAACAAAAAAACTGTGTTGTTGGTAGGGCCTCTCAAACTTCTGAGTGTACTGGACTCTGATGATGTCTGACTCAGCGGCACAGGGGGTTTCTACTGGTGACTCACACCACTACCAAAGAAAAAGGGCAAGACTGAGAATGTCCACTTTTAGTCACATTTCTCAGCGGCACAACATGACAGTCTCCATACATGTCTATTTTTATGAAAGCAGAGATTTTATAACACAAAACAACAAAAGTATGAAAAGACCAATCCAAATGACAAATATCTCAATTCTGAAAATCCCTGTGGGTTCTTTCATATAACAAAGCTTGGTCTATAACATCCTCAGCTACTCTGAACAAACACTGCTTTCTAACCTTTTTATTTCCTTTCTGATACTCATTTAATTTCCTGATTAATTTTTAGGAACAAATGCCTGTTCATGTACACTATTCCTCAACTTCAATTGCAACTGCTGTATTACATTCAAGTTTCCAAATAGAAAACAGCATTCAGGTTAACCTCCAAAGCAACCATTAATAATAGAGACGTATTTAATGTGCTAGTTTACCTATAAAAAGAGTAATTTTAAATAACAAAATTCAATACAATCATTTATAAACAGCCATCACTCACTATCAAAAGTAATGTAGCTACTACTATGGGCTATGTAACTTTCAAGCTACTGGCTTTGGGGACTTTAGACTACGTTTTTCTAAAACCAAAAGAAGTGTGTGTGTGTGTGTGAGTGTGTGTGTGTGTGTGTATGTGTGTATTTGTGTGTGTATGTAGGTAGGTAGATACACGTGTGTTAGTGCTTGTGCTTGTGGCGGTCAAAGGAAAACTTCAGAGGTGTCATTCTTAGTAATGGCATCCACCCCTTTTGAGAAAGGGTCTCTCAAGTGGCCTGAAGCTTATCAGTGAGACTAGACTGGCCAGTAGGCCCGAGGATCCTCATGTGTCTGCCCTTTCAGTTGGGATCACAAGCACATGTCACAATGCTCAGCTTTGTATGTAGATCAAACTCACGTCTTTTTGCAAGTACTTTACAGACTGAGCCATTCTCCCAGTCCCCGAAAAGAGAAACTTTTACAGAACTAGGTCTTGGTATAGTGCTCTGGCTGGTGACAAACTCCTGGTTCATGGAATCCTTTGGCCTTCAACTCCAGAGTATCTGGGACATAGGTATGCAATCCTGCATCTGGTTGGAATGCCTTCTAATTTTTTCCACCGTTTTGTTTTGCAGAAGAAGTGAATTGCTGCTATTAGCATTGATATGTTGAGAAATACTTTTTGACCTAGTTTTGAACTATGTTCTTGGACTTAAGTGCCAATCAGCATTAGAAACATTAAATATGAATATCTATTTACCTACTCAAGTAAGATCTGAATTTTGTTTTTACTTAAATATCAGCAAGCTCTATGGTGATGTATACCATAATCTCCCAAAGCATTCATTACATGATTCTTTTTTGTCTCCACAGAGAACAGTGTGTCTTTATAGCTAATGTTCAAATCGGAAAACTTTCTCTACTGCAACTAGACGAACAGAAATTGTCAAAGGATTTCAAAGATAAAAGTTGTCTAGATGGTAATTCACGAAGAGAACATAAGCATTTAAAGCTATAGATACCTTGCTCAGGTAAGTTACATTCTATGTAAAATAGTCAGTAGTCAATAAAATGGTAGCTTCTTTAAAAACTGCTCTATGCATAAAATGATGTAATAACTACAATATCTCAGGACTACTTTGCATTTTTTACATAAGATCTGAATAGTACAAATTAGTTGGAAGTTAGAAAAAAAAACAACAAAAAACAACAAAAAAACCCAAAAACTTATGTTCCCTTATCTCTAAATGTCTCTGTCACTTAACTTTTACTTAAAGTTAACTGATGAAAAAGAATTACTGTAGGCTTCAAGCAGCTAACCTGTTCTGAAGGAACTTTGTGGAGCCTAAGCAATTGGGTCTCACAGTCTGGCTATAGACATCAATTCTTTAACCATTTGCTCTCTTGCCAGTGACTGGCACACATTGATCCCCAGAACAAAATCATTCCCCTTGAGCTACTACTTATTATCAGTAACAGTTTTGACAACTGCTGATTTTTTTCTTCTTGTGAGTTCTGATCAGCTTTCTATAACTAGAAGGGATGGTCTTCACTGGCTCAGTAGATCTGAACAGCTCTTCTGCTTCTTTAAGAACTGGCTTAACTAAGCCACATCACATACTTTAATTCTGTACACACTGGGCCCTTCTGGAGTCCCGTCTCCGTGGCTTTGGCCACCTGAGAAGACAGGTGTGACGAGGCTGCATTCTAGACAGCTGCCACATGATGGTCACTGCCATGGAGTTAATGGTACCTCCCAGGGAACAACCAGGTGGCAGCATGAGAGGAATCTGAACACAGATAAAGCATGATGTCTCTCTCTACAGCACAGTAAGGGGCAGTGTGTGGCCACTGCCTGCCCACTTAGGACCTGCCCTGCCTGTTCACAGATGCTCATCATTCTACCATAAGACGAGTCTAGGAAAGGGCTGTCTCAGATACAGGACTCTACGGGAAAGTCTCACATCTTCAAATATACCATCCATGGAAAAATGGCCCTAGGACAGCTAAAAAATGCTTCATCCCATGCACCGGACATACAGCCTGACTGACTTTCAGAACATTTTAGGCATAGCTTGAATAACTTTGGTTATAGGATTTTTCATTCTCAGAAATAAAACAAAATGTCATAATCACAGCAAGGCAATGACAAAGTACTTTAGCAGCAGGTATTGGTAATTAGCAGTTTGGCTTGGGGAAAAGGAGAATATAATAAATGATAAAGCAGTCGGGGGGGGGGGAATCCTGGTCTGAGGCCACATAGTGTAAGAGAAAAGAACACTATGCTTCCAAGTCATCCCTCATCCTGAATCCTGGTAAAGATGGCAGCCTACCTAACAGTCTTTTTCTATCCTGCACCTCGCCATGAGCATAGCTCCCTTCTCTTATCTAGTTTGTGAGTGCTTGATTCTCTTAGACTCCTAGAAGCCATGGCATGTGACTGTTGGTGGCACTGGGGGATTGGAGCCTAGGCCTCTCAGAAGTTATACAAGAACTCTATAAGTGAACTATATTCCCCCAAAGCATGGAAATTTGACTCACTGTTGCCAGTGGGATCTGAGGGGAAGTTGGCAAGGGCTTTTCTGAGAAATATTTTCCACTCTGATTAGAGACATGTGGAGGCAGAAGCCCCCATTTCATTCTAGCCTCTGATCTTATCATGCAAAGTCCTGATGCTTAGAACTGTGGCCACAGCAAGTGTCCCTGAGGAGACTGTAGAGATGTCACTGAGCTTTATCATCTCTGTGGTTTCTTGTTTTCTGAGGTGATTACAAGTCTTTATTATTTTCCCTCATTAATCAGGTTTTCTGATATTTAGAGTCAAAGGTACCCAAGGAAGCATTGTGTCTTATAGCTTCTCTGTTCAAGAAGGAAGGAAAACTGAACAATCTATTTCAAAAACATTTCCATCAAGCATGGTTAAAAACATTCAAGAGACATAAATAGGAAAGTTTTAGCTGTCTGGAAAATTTGGTTTTGTGGGACAGTTCAATCCTGGCAAATGCCAAACAAATGAGGGGTTAACCATAATTGCTTCCCTGGGAGTCACATCATCAAATATTTTCACCATTATTCACAAGCCATTATTTCATTTCTTCAGGCCTCACAAGCTGTATATTCCTCTGCCTGCCCCCATGTTCTCAGATTAGTAGGAAGATCCTCACAGACTCACTCACTGGTGGTTAGGGTTCTGTTCCCAGTGCCAGGCTTCTCAGCTCCTTGAAGTGGTGTTATGAGATAGGTTTCTTGTTACCTCTCCGATGATGACTACATTTGAAGCTTTGAGGCAGAGTCTTACTGTGCAGTTCTGGCTGGCCATAGAACCCAGGCTGACCTTGGACTTGTGACAGCCTGCATCCCAAGTGCTAGGAATAAGCAAGTATGCCATCATACCCTGCTTGAGGTTGACTTGTAACAGTGGCCTGTGCATATCTCCTTCTCAGGCTCATCCCCAGCCTGGGTGGAAAGACTGCTGTGTAGTTACTATCCACTTCCATCTTATTAACAACTACGAGACCTTTGAGACACAAAATCTAAGCATGCTGCTCATTTCTGAGAGACACAATAGTAAAATTTTCTAGTTCAGAAGTATCCCTCTTGATGGTGTCTCCTCTGATCATCACTGCCCTTAAGTGACAAGGAAAAGCATAGCTAGGTTTTGTTAAACTGGTTGTACTTTTTACTGGTTCTGAATGTTCACCGTCTGTGTGTGTGTGTGTGTGATCTGATGGTGTAGACATATTACTTTTGTGGTTTTAATATTACCAAACTGAAGCATGAAGCTTTTCTAAAGAACTGCTATATATTCTTATCCCATTTTGAAAGGAGACTGAATCATACTCCCTTGCTATCAGATAAAAATGCCCCACCATTTATTAGTGATGTCACAGACAAAATGGGAGTAATAATTATTACCTCATTGTGCTTGCTGACAGGATTAAACAAAAATCAGGCAGGCAGTAGGTAAATACGTACTTTGTCCCCTCCTCGCCTTCTCCCTGCGTGCCTCATCTAGCTTTGTAGTATTCCACACGATTCCAATTTTTCATGACTGTATATAAGCCTTCAGATGCTTACATTTTAATTATCTTGACGGCAACCTTTCTCAACTTTGTAAACATTTTCACGTTTCAATAAATACACTGAAAAAAATCTAGTTTTGATATCATGGAATATGGTAAAAAAAAATACTATACAGGCTGCCTCAAGAGTTAAAGAAGACTTAATCCACTATTTTACAAGTGCCTCGGCCCCTGATCTGGAAACTGCTGTTAAGGCGATGAACACCGAGGTTCTCGGGTTCATATTGGGTGTGGCCCAATATTCACCCCTCAGTACAGACTTTCTCCTTTATTAATGGTTCCTAATATTCATCCCTCACTATAGACTCTCTCCTTTATTAATGGTTCCATTCTCTGGCCAACCCTTTCTAAAGCCAACTCAGTCTCAGCATCAGTACTTTCACTCTGTACATATGCTTACTTTTGAAGAGTAAGGTGGGACTATCTCCCATCACTGGGCAGATATGGAAGAAACAGGGGCTCTACTGCTGTAGTTAGCCATGAAGAGCCAAGGTCCTCTCCCATGCCGACTGAAGCAAACTCAGAATGGATCTATTAATACTGAACTTTTCTTTCCATGAGAACAGAAATCTCTAACTGTAAGTCAACAGTGACACAACTATGGAACTTGACACTGTCGATAACCCTGATTTTTTTATGTCTCCACAGGCAGAAATTTCCACAGATGTTTGGAGGATCCTTCAGGATGTGCTGATGATTCATTATTTTATGTTCTTAGCACTTAGCACAGGTGTGTGACACATGAGAGATACACAATACATGTTTGATGAAAGAAAGGAATCATTGGATTCACAAAAAAAATCACATAATACCCAGGAGTTGTCCAAGGCACAAAACACCAAGTTCCCATTCTTTGATCCTATGAACTTCTAAGGCTCTGATAAACCAAAAGTGAAGATGCACGCACTCTACAACTCAGCAATTCCACCCCAGAAACTGCTACACAGGCATTAGAAGCTGGTAGTTGTGGGCCTGTTGTAGCATCCACGACGATGACCACGATGATGATGATAATGATAATGATGATGGAACCATCTTAAATGTAGACCAGTAGGAGACTGGATAGATATACAGTGATGTAATCTTTCCACAGATACTAAACAGCAGTTTAAAGAGAGAGCTAGGGCTCATGGGCAAACATACACAAAGTTCAAAGGCACTCTTCAGTGAACAAAGCAAGCTAAAAGTGAATACGCTAATATGTTCTCATGGAATTCAAAACATGCACACATGATTGCATATTGCTTGTGAGTGTCTCTGCAGTAAACCATGCACACATGCACAAAACAGCCAAGCATTAGGTTAAGGGCAGAGGTTACTTTGGGGAGTTAAGAACAAGAGAGGGGTGGGATGATGGGCACTAAGTGTTAATTCTTTTAAAAATTCAGAAGCAATTATAGCAGTTTATTAAGATTTAACTAAGATGGTACATGGATAATGTTTCTATACTCTTCATATGATATACTTGTAACAAGCTTTAAATAATCATTTTTAAAAGCTTTAAGGAATAAGACATTCATTTTTTTCTTGGTACTAGGGATTGAACCCAGGGCCTTATACATGACAAGCATGTATTCTGCCACTGATTTGTACCATGGGCTGGGACAACAATATTTACAGAAGTAGAAAACAATTGGTATAATTCCATTTATATGAAGTTCAAAATCTGCAAAACAAGTGGTATATTTCACATTGTGTTTATATGGCTATGGTACTGTTTATGAATACCAAGCTGATATGGTAACTACAGGAGCAGCTAACATAAAGTCCAGGTTAGCAGCTGTTCCCTGGAGAGGTAACAGCTTCAAAGACGTTAGCTCTATTCCTGCCAGTACTTACTAATCGGAGTATGCAAGTAGGCTTTTATAAAACCAAAGGTTTAGGGGAGTGCACCAGGTTTCAGGAAATAAACAAACCTGAAGCTGGTAGAGTGCAGAGAAGAAAGAGGGTGCCCATGTGCATGCCCAAGGCCTGCAATGGAGCTGAGGAGGGGAAGGAGCTCCTGAACCCACACAAGAGGCACCCAGAGAAAGAGTGGGGAACTCCTTCTGAGGTTAGAGTTCTGAGGAGGAGATGGACTTTGAGTAGGTTGGAGAAGGTTGAAAGATGAATCAGAATTGGAGACTGGGGAATATTCTTTAGAAGGAGAAGTCAACAAAACACCCACAGATAGCTGCATAAATATAACAGCCTTCTACACATAGAGAGCTACGTGGATATAACATGGATATACCTGGTTTCTACACATAGAGAGCTGCGTGGATATAACATGGATATACCCGGTTTCTACACAGATAGCCTTGTGGATATAACATGGATATAACCGGTTTCTACACACAGAGAGCTGCGTGGATACAGCACGGATATAACAGGCT
>NW_021604762.1:570813-598574 GCF_004785775.1 Grammomys surdaster | reverse complement strand
TGGACACAGCACGGATATAACAGGCTTCTACCTTTTTGCCAGAAAAGTTCTTACTTGTTTTATTTATCAGTCGTATTTCTAGTCACTACTTCCCTGCCCCTAAGGCAGACAGATGGAAAAGGGTGGTGCAAAGCTGAAGGAAGCAGATGCTGACCCTGGGAAGCTCACGGGCCAAGCTGCTCTTCCTTCACAGGCTCTCTTTTTCTTCTGAATCTATCTAGTTTCACTAGCATTAAGGCTCAGGGTGTCAAGAAACATCTCTGTTCTAGAGACACACTTCTAACCTGTGCTCCCAAGCAGGGCTCTTTTAGGCTCTCTGGAGGGTGAAAGATACCACGGCTGGAGTTGGGACCAAGGGGTCCCAGTTTTCCTGGTACTGACTGCTTTCCTCTCTCTGCTTCAAGCACCACTCACTTAGTGATCATACTCCCTGGTTTAGGCACCATGCTAAAACCAAGGGTCCACACGTGCAGAGGCTGGCTGTGTGCTGACATCTCCTGCTGGTACTGCCACTGGGTGGGGGCATGCCCACCTGGACCCTGGCTTTGACACCCTCATTTCCACCAGCGATTCTGCTTCCAACCCTGACACACACACAGGTCCCACTGCCTTCGCTTTCTTGGGCCTGCACAACTCACTTCTCAGCGGTGCTGCCTGAGTGTTTGCTGGAGTGCTCACCCAACTCAGGGCTGGCCACAGAGAGGTGGTCAGAGTACACTTAGTGCCTAACTGGCACAGGCCACCACAGTGAGGAAGTGTTGGCTGCACTAGGCATGGAAGAAGGAAGAACACTCTCTTGAGATGCAGAAAGAAATCTAGCAAGAGGGAGTGCCATAAATAGATTTAGTAATGTCTTAAGTTCTATTTAAAAAAGAATTTAGTCACAATAAACAAATTCCTGGCTTGGGAGTATTAAAAAAGAAAGCTGGCTAAATTAGGGAAGCATTTGATTAAAAGAATCCTTAAATAAATTAAAATATATTCAAATGCAAAAATCCTTGGCACTTAAAAGCTGGGCCAAGTCTCCAAAATACTGTAAGCTTTTAATTTAAAGGAATTCATGGACAAGGTACTGACTGTGGGTGATTAGAAGGAAGAGGACCAATGCAGTGTTTTCTGATTTAAAAAGAGGGGATGACACTGGGCAGCTTACATTACAGTCTTAAAAAATTGAACTAGCTACATACAAACTTATAGACATTGTGATAGCCCCAATATGAAGGATGACTAATTAGGATTTATGAAGAGGATAAAATTCCTCAAACTAAAATAGCCTTTTTTAATTTTTAATTTAAAGGCTGTAGCTACAATCTTTACAGAGCACAAACGGCACCATGTAGCCAGGGTGAGGACCACTCCCCAAGTACCTCCCATGAGACAGCTCGAGGGAAGCCATGCTGATCAAGCCAGGTCTTCCTCCTCACTGGATCAGCTCATGCTGGACCTCAACTGCTGGGGGCTGGGAGGCCAGAGCGAGAGGAACAGCAGAGGTAGTCCTACTCACAGTGGAAAGACACGCTGCTGAGGGACTCCTAGGAAGCCTACTAGACAAGATGGCTTTGAGTGGGGCCTTAGAGGACAATCTGGTTTCTAACAGGATTAGAGGGAAGGGAAGAGTAAGAGCAGGAGGCCAGGCAGAGGAAGCACCTGAGCTGAGGAAGAGAGCGGGGGTGGGGCACACAAGGGAGGTGTCTTACAGGTGTATGGCCTTAGAACCATGGGCAGGGGAATCTGACTAAATTTGAGTGCTCTGAACACAGAACACAGGATGATGGACATTTTTCCATGCCGAGAGTTACTCCTGGATACTTCTGGATAGTCTCCTATGCCACTTGTAAGCGACACAGTAGCTGGCTTGATATGATTCCTTCAGGGAGGAGAACATTTGGAGAGCAAAACTAACAAATAGAAAAGAGGCTCCATGTTGTTACTGGAGGAACTTTCCTGAATGAACCGGGATGATGCAGTGAAGAAGCGTGTTCTGGGAGGGTAGTCTGGGGACTGTTAGCGGTTATGCGGCACTCGTACACTAACTGTCTCTTGGAGTCTCTTTTCCTACACCAGAAATCTGGAAACTCTAGCCTGAGGAAGGAAAATAAAGCCCTGAGTGCCTTTACTGCATTTACTGGCATACAGCAAGGACTGGATAAAAAGGACGGAAGGCACAGGAATGTGAGACCAGGACTGTGTGTTGGAATGTGACAGAGCTGGGCTGACAATTACGACCTGGGTGACCTCAGGCCATTACCAAATTCTCCAAGCGTGAGTTTCCTCATCTTTAAAATGGGAAAATCTCTACCTCGGAAGGCTTTGGGTGGTTTACATGGTTTAATGAGTATACATGAAGAATCCATGGCACACAGCAAGCATTTGAAAGGGACTCCCAGCATCACTTGCTTCCCTCTGGAAACAAATCCAAATTGGGTATGTCTTGTTCTAACTTGACAGAAGACAAAGCCCACATATCAAAAGTAACTTTTCCTCCCAGTTCAGCTTTCAACTTAGTTTTGTGCTTGTATTTATTTGAGTATAATCTGGGAGCCTCAGAGATCTTCATTTTTTTTTATTTATTTATTGTATAATATTATCCCTACAAACAAGCAAACAAACAGCTTTAAATAATCTTAGGCCAAATGCTGTAGTGTGGTAAAAGCTTCCCAAACCAGAAGCTATCTAAAACCAGAGACTATCTAAACAGGGCTGAAGGCTGAAGAGAGCTCTGCCCGATCTTTCTAGGAGCTGGTAATGCAGTGTCCGCCCGTGTCCTCAGAGGTGTCCTATGAGGAAATGTGGTCCCTTTGTGAGTGAGTAGTCCTAGTCTTCAAAAAGCACAAAGAGCCTGCAATCAATCTTTGCACAGTTAAGCCTTCGCTATTTGGCTTGTGAACTATTTGGGTCTGGAGTTTGTACTTCCTATTTAGCTAGCTCCTTGGTCATCATTTCTCCTCCGTTAAACAAGTGGGAGATGTAGAGGGGAATGGAAACTAATAAATGTTCTTCTCTGAGAGAACTTCCAATTAGAGTTCCATTTGTGATAACAGACAGTAGTTGCCTAGAATGAGAGTTTTGAGCTCTCATTATTCACATACCTATCTCTAATGAAAGCAAGTGTGTCAACATAAGGTGATCCTGTTGAGGCAAGATGTAGGCTTCCATAAGTGGCTCTACTTGCATGTCAGATCTGAAGGGAAGTCCTCTCCATCAGGGGCTCAGTGTCCCCCTCAGCAGAGCATCTTGATAACTGATGGCTTGTTTTTATATGCTTCACAGCTTTTTAGTCTTTTTTTTTTTTGTCCTTGATAAAAATCTAAAATAGGCTTCATATTTACTTCTATTTTAACTCTAGATGAGTCAAATTCAAAATTATAAATCAAGTTCTGGTAGTAGGCCATACAGTGATGGCATGGCCAGTAAGGTGTGTTAGCCTAGTGCCTGAGCCTGCTGTTCTTGGTTCACTGGCTCTGGACTATTAGGTTATTGTCTTAGAATTCACTGTTGTGGAACAACTGGACTGCTAAGGGCTTGGGAAGTATCCCACAAAACTGATAAAACGTCTGAGGCCTGGGGCCCTTAGAGTAAACCACACAGACATGGGGACATCTCTTTGGCTGTTCCTCTTCACTGCCTTTTGATAAGAGTGCTGACAGGACCCAGGTTTTCTCAGAGGTTTCCATGTCTGGTCACATCAGAGGACATACTCAATGTCAGGTCATCCAGGGCTCAGCAGCTACCACCCAACTGACAAATGAGAAGCTTGTGCTGTAGACGATGGCCTGATCCAACTGCCTGAGCAGCTACCGAGAAGACCCCCAGGGTCATTCCTGAGACCCAATGTAGCATGCCACTGACCATACAGGAAGCTTCCTACAGAAATGAAGCAGCCACTACACAATGGCTGTTTTCACAGCATGAGTGGATGCTTTAGGAGCCCAAATCTGAAGAACTCCTTGGAAAGGCATCAGTCGGGCATGATGGGCTTTTGCTTTGTTTTCATGGTAATACTTTTTAAAGCACAAGGAAAAATACAGGGCATCGACACCGAGTGAATGTGGGCAGTGTGTTGCCTGCTTTCTGCCTTAGAATTCCTCTTTCCCCCTTTCTACTCAAGCATCAACCTGCTTCCTGGGCAAGTCAGAGAACCAACTGGGAGTGAAGACAAGACACCAGGAGTAGACGTTAGCCTGATGGGTCTGGGGGCCACATGCTTTCTACCATCAAGTCTATATGTCTGTCTGACTGTTTGCTTCTGATATTTTTACTGGGTTAGCACTGCAAGCATCAAACAAGCATTTGCTGGCCCTGCATGGAGAAAGTGTAAGAGTCTGAGACTGACATTTTGTCAGAATGAAAAGGGAAGAGAAAGGGAGATGTGTTTGTTTTTCAGACAAGTTAACCTCAAGTGTACAACAATCTTAGACTTGAATTTTTGTTTTTGATGTTTCAATGCCCTTGTTTTCTCCTTTTGATTGGGAGAATACTTTATGGCCCTATCTATGGAGCTTTAATGCACTGGACACTGTTGCTCACCTCTGTTCTCCATGGTGTCCATAGCACAGGTGACCTGATACTTCTTTCCCACATTTACCTGCCCTCACCCCTCCATCTTCTTACCAGTCTCAGTCTCAAAGCTTAGTTGAAGGACTTGCTAATAGCCCTGTGAGGCCTAGTAGTTCTTCTTTCAGGAAGCCCATCCATTGACGAAGACCATCTGGTAACTTCAAAAAGTTCATGTCTTCTCTGACTTCTCTCTTACACTCCAGTCTGCTAACTTCCAGGCGCCTGGATACAAGCTCTGTGCTTTTCAGGCTGGCACTCAATCCCACTCAGAGAATACTAACTCAGGAACAGATAGTACCTTATTTCAATCAGGAAGAATTAGCCTTGGACTCAATCCTTCAGATTTGAAATCTAATAGCTCTAATGCCATAAGAATGTTCTGGCATCTTCCTGCCAGCTCTAAGTTCACAAAACATCAGACTCAGTTTACGACTCTGCTGAGCACAAACTTGGTCATCTTCGACACCCTTCGTTCTGCCCCTTCCACCCTGGTGAGCCTGACATCCCAGTGAGGATCACTTACAAGGACACTGTCCTTCACACCGACGTCTAACTCTGATGGAGAGAAAGGAGAATCTACATTCAAAAACCAGTGTCAGCCTACATTAGACAGCTGGATATACTTTTGGACATACTTACAGGTTTTTGCCAGAGCAACTGGCAAGGCTGCCCACACCTACCATTTAACTCAGCTCCAAACAACATACTAGTCAGTGTTCATAGGGAATAGATCGATAAGCTTCCTCAGGTCCTAGGAGACGGCTTTCTATCTGACCTATATACAGATGCCAGCTTAGTGACCACTCTACTCCTTGTTCTAGTCTATGCTTCTGGCCACAGTCTCTGTGGTGCTGTATGCTGCTAAGGGCAGCTATGAGAGACCTCATGTGTCTCCTGCTATTCTATAACCCATCTAGCTTTGAGCTAAACTTTTGCTTGGAACACTAAAGATATCTGAATTCAGAAACTGAAGTTCATGAGTATTTAAGGATTAATGAAGAAAGTCAGATTGGAAATAGAAAAAAAAAACTTGTTTCAAAGGACTTTAAAGTAAACCTGATCACATCTCAGACAGACTCAGTGACAGACTCAACAGCTAAGGCCTTCTCAGGCTCGGACAGCAACGTGGCACCCTTGCTTGCTTTTTCCCTGACCCCTCTCCAACACACGCTGTGAGGAAGATCTCTGTTGCAGATGTCAAATGTTTCATTTTAGATTTATTATTAATTGGATCATGCTAAAACAGGTCTACTTCTTTGTTTGGCTTGCTAAGTCATTCCTCAAGCTCAGTTCACAAAAAAACAAACAGAAATCTGCAAAGTAGTGCAGGAGAAGGGACTGGCATGAGTTAGGAGGAGTAGTGTCTAAACCCTAGGTCTAGACCAGTGGTCCTTACCTTCCTACTGCTGCAACCCTTATTACAATCCCCCATGACATGGTGACCTCAACCATAAAATTATTTTTGTTGCTACTTCATAACTGTAATTTTGCTATTGTTATGAATAGTAATGTAAATATCTGTGCTTTCTGACAGTCTTAGGAGAGACTCCTGTGAAAGGGTTATTTGATCCCCGAAGAGGTCACAACCTACAGGTTGAGAACCACTGGTCTACAGGATGCTTTTAGTAAGTGCACATCCCACCCTCAGCATCTAAATGTCTGTGTGACTTTGGTGAAAGAATAGTTTAAGACTTGTACAAAATGAGAGAGCTGTTGGCATGAAACTCTAAGAATGTGACCAAGAACATTCTTGACCATAGGCTTTTCAAGTTGCACAAAATGACCTTTGGGATTTCAACTATTTAAAACTCACTTTTAGCCAAGTGTGGTGGTGTTGGTGTGGGACTGTAATTCCAGCACTTGGGAGGTGTAGGCTGAAGGACTAGAAGTTTAAGGCTAGCCTGGGTTATACTCAGGCAGTTCTAGGCCAGCCTATACCTCATGAAACTGTCTCAAAAAAAAATCAACCAACCAACCAACCAACCAACCAACCATGAATACAAAACAAAAACCACACATAGCTGTGGTTCATGTGAGACTAGAGCCCGATACATTATTAAAAGCATATTTAGAAATGAAAAGGTGAGTTTGTGGTTTATTTAGAAAGCCCAGTTTGTATGGCTAACTCCAGATTGCAGGCAGGAGAATTCAAGGGAAAGTAAAAAGTAAATTGTCTGGGGGAGTCAGGGGCAAACAATGACAGCACAGCCAGAGTACTGCTAACACAGGCTGCTGCCCCTGGGGACCAGCTATAGTTCCTGTGTCTTTTAATGTGTCCCCTTTACTCAGAAGATGTAGATGGTGAGGCTCTGTGGCAGAGAGGGGAAAGCATACGCTCTTTAGTGGTTCCGAAGGGCAGGGCTGGTGGTGGCACTAGCCACGAGTCACTCCTCCATGGTCTTCTCAGGAGGGGCTATACTCTCTGCTGAGCAATGGTTGTGCTGGAGACCATCTCGTTCTCCAAGGCGCCCCCTGTCATCAGCTCTACCAGCTACCACCTAGTCCCTCTTCCTTGTGTCTCTAAACTCACAAAAGATGACTGGCAACAAATTCTAGAATCTGTGCACTCTTGACTTCTGTCTATCTGAATGTATTAGTGGTCCTTACCCTACCCACAAGCCCCCACAACCATCACCACAATGATGCTTTTCCTTGTCCTTCTCCTTCCTGTTCCTCCCCTCCGGATGCCCTCTCCTGGCTTACCTTGCCCCTTGGCCACTTAGTGTTTTCCAGCAGCAGTCTTCCCTTGCCCTTCACCAGCTGTTGGCCATACCATTAGTGCCAGGGCTTCAACCGACATCACTGTGTGGTCACAAAGCTTTTGTAACATCTATTTTGTGCTACTTACTGAACACCTGTACTGGCTTATCACACAAACACCCCAGACTCAATACATCTAAAGTCATTCTCCTTCTTCTGACTTCTGGTTCTCTTCTTCAGTTTCCTTAGTTAGCCAGGCTCAGAATTACACAGCATTCTACAGTCTTCCCTTTTCCTCTCCCCCCCAAATCTGAGTGCTTACCAAGTCCCAATTTGCTTCTGATGTATTTCTAGACTCTGTCCTTTCCTCTCCCGACTCCCACAGTTTTAGAACCTCACATTCTCTTGCCTGAACTAGTTACCAAAGTGGTTTTTCTACCCCCGGCCTCTTCCCACTTGCATTCTCCTCTCCTCTGCCATCATACTTGGGAGTCTGAGATAATGCCACATCCATGTTTATCATCCCTCAGTAAGATGACATATTTTGAACAACTCAGGTACATGTTCTTCCAAATGAGTCAAATTTCTCTTCTCTCTCATCTGCCCATGACATTCTTCACTCACATATCCAGAAAAATCAATTTTTATTAATTATTTCTACCATGAGAATATACTACACCAGTCCCTGAGCACGCTGTGCTGTTCTTTCTGGAACATCCTTCCCCCCTCACCTACACAACTCATCTACCTTTAGGGCAAGCTCAGGCAGAGCCTTTCTCTAAGATCTCCAGCGGAGGTTTGGCACTCCCGTGCTTCGGCAGTCTATCCGTGCATCTGTATATTTGCATGTCTGACTCTCCCAGCCAAGCACAAATGTGTGCACCTCACCACTTCTGTAGCTCCAGGCCTCGTCCAGGGCTGGGTTCACAGAATATATCTCAATGTTTGCTGAGCTGACTTAAATGTGCAGAGGGTTTTCCGTGACAATGGGACTTTAGCCTGTGCATGTTCTACTGTTC
Source organism: Grammomys surdaster (assembly GCF_004785775.1). NCBI lineage: Eukaryota > Metazoa > Chordata > Mammalia > Rodentia > Muridae > Grammomys > Grammomys surdaster. The sequence continues at coordinate 590,298 of NW_021604762.1, read as the reverse complement.
CTGGTAGCAGTACTACTGACACAGCAGGTTTGGAGGGAAGACGGCAGATGGCAAAAGAGGCAACTGCTAAGTGTCAGAAATGGCTGCAAGTGGCTTGGGATGGGCAGGCAAAGGGGAGAAATACTCGTGTTTTTCATTCTGTATCTTTCTGAAGTACTTGCTTTCGCAATTATTATTGATGTTTCTTTGATAAGTACAGTAAAATTCATTGTTGGCTATAAACAATCCAATGATAGGTCTGCAAACTGAAAGGGTTCACTTTCTGTACATATAAACAGACAGGTTACACTCTAAGGACTTAACTTTAAATAAACTGTGTAATTTATGTGCCAATGACAACAGGAGCTAAGTGTGTGAGGCTATGCCTTGACGACAATTGGGCCGGAAGAGCTCAGCATCTGAGAGGAGAGAGGAAGCCCCACTGGATGAATGTACACTTGCACTGACAAGGCTGCTCATCTACAGAGAAATCTTATGTGCATGACAAGTTGTATATTTTTTTAAGCATGAAAAAACACTTTAAAGGCAGGGGTAGTGGCATGTGCTGATCGTACCAGAACTTAGAGGGAATGGCAAAAGGATCAGGACTTCAAATTTGGCTATGTAGCAAGTTTAAAGCCACCCTGGAACACGAGAGTCTATTTTTTAAGAAAGAAAGGAAACTATTTGAAGAAAATACCATTTTATTTTTATAACTCTGACCATAGGTAAAATGTGCTACGGAGAAGCCTTTGGAAGTTTTTTCTTGCAGCTTATGAGAACTAATATGCTAATATTGTAGGCTAAAGATTTTCATACACACAGAGAGAACACACACACACATACACGCACGCGCACAAACATGCACGCACGTGCGCGCGCACACACACACACACACACACACACACACACACACACCTGGTTAAATGTCGTGAGTCTTCTGCTGTACTTGTGAGTGGAGAAGCTGGGAGACTGCTAAAGTTGAATGAATCCTTGAGTCAGAGGAGCCAGTGTGAGGAGGTGCACCACAGTGTGATGCAGCAGAACGAAAAGACATTACCTAGCACAGATCATAAATAGATTCTTTGAGAGACCAGAGATGAAGATCAATCAGTCCTTGCTTCAGCATCGGATGGCTGCCTGGTACAAAGGCCTATTTGGCTGTGCTATGTAATTTCCTTACTACTTAACTCCAGAAGCATATCAGAATTGAATTCTAGTGCTCTGTCTAAAGGAGGGCTGAGTCACAGGTACCTGATGCTGTGTCTGCAGACTGAAGTAGATGACTCATGTCTGTGAAATTCTGAGAGAAAGTACCACCCGACCCCTTGCTTAGTCATCTTCTGCATGGATGCTGGGTTCATGAGCTCTGTAAACTATAATGAGCTATCTAGCCTTTTACCATCTCTTTATTCTTTTCTAAACAGTACAAATTACAGCTCTAAAAATAACCTCATCTACGCAAGTGAGTCACTTTGACCTAACAAGCTTCCACAAGCAGTTACCCAGCTAAGCTGTAATATTTACTTGTGAAGGCACAAATCTTGTTGTCATCTTAGTCCCCATTTTTCTTCTCTTCTTTTCCCCCAAGCTTCTGACCAGAATTTGGTAAATTGGGGAAAGGAGAAGGGAAGAAGGTTTCAGGGAACATTTTAAAGAAAACATGATGTACCCGATGCTTGATATGTTCAGGATTGTAAATTGGGCTTGTGGGGAATGAATTCATTGGAAGCTATTCCTGGGTTTGGGATGTTTTTCAGTTTTTCAGAAGGTTTGCCTAGCATTTACAAGACCCAGGGTTCCATGCCCAGCACTGCATAAACTTGGGTGTGGTGGTAGGATCAGAAGTTCAAGGTCATCCTAGGCCACCTAGTGAGTTTGAGGCCAGCTTGGGCTAGAAATCCTGCTAATCAATCAATCAATCAATCAATCAACCAATTAGTCAGCCAGTCAATCAATCAAAGCTATTCCTACCAGCATATGAGAGCTAGAATTCTAGTATTTTAGGCAAAAGACTTTTCATTTAGTAAGGAGAATATATTGACTATGGAAAGATATCTCTTGATAATTCTATTTTCTTAAAACTCTTGGACTGTAACTTTATGACTTTTTTGATAAAAGATGAGCTATGTCAATACGTCTGCATGCATTACACGTTCATCTTTAGATACTAGAGACATACACCTAAGCGTTGGCACTCCACCTGCCCACTAATTTCCGACCATCAGGCCTGACCACTGGCCCTCAGCTTGCCCGTGAGACTGCCATTGCCAACTTGTCATCAGCATCACTCCAGGCCTGTACAATGAATTCAACCAGGGGCAGGAACCAGCTACCTCCATGGAGCATTTATCTTCACAAGTGAGGCAATGCTGCTCAAATACCAAAGCGCCATTCACCTACACTATGGCTTACTCTGGGAGACTGGAAAGGAACAGAATTCCTACTACCACTAGGCCTAACACTTGCCATCACTGTCCCAGCTTCTCCTGTCAGAAGTCAGACCTCTTGGCCTCACCCAGACAGTCATGTGAACAGTTGCTCCTAGCTGCTGAGGGTGCTTAGGGATAGAATGATGAAATCACCGATTTAGCTGAAAATTTCCCAGGAAATAGGCTACAAAGCCCAGTGACAGCTCCAGCCAGGCAGAGGCTGAGTCACCCCAATCCTTCCTGACTCCTTGATTTATACTAAATAGGTCAGCTGGATCACCTGAATTCTGCTCCTCATCCCCTTGAAGGGCTGCCCCCTGCTAGCTTACCTACTGCTTCCTGTTGAGCCTAGTGTTTCCTGCGAAGACTTTACTAACCAGCCTTAGCCTCAAGTCCCAGGAGGGCCTGTGTACTATGTTCCGAGGGCCACCTCATGATCACACCTCTCTTTGGGGTCTCACATACTTTGGATCCCTTCCAGGATACCGAGACCCTAGCTACCCTTTCATTCCCACAAGGTAGACGACATGTAGCCTCTGTAGGTGCAAAATGGGTGTACCATGTACCTCTCAGGGCGAGGAGGGAAGGGACCCTGTCTGTCCAAGTTCAAGGGGCTCCTAACACCCAGATCCTATGGAGCTTCTGGTCAGAGCCTGCCCCTGTGGGAGGCTCTGTGTCTAACAATATGTTAGGACATCATTCAACATAGGCTGGGACCTCAGGGGGCAAAGTAGCTGAAGTACTGAAGCAAGTTCATAGGGTGATGACATGCTAACATTTCACTGTGTGTTCTTCAGAGCAGGTGGATACTCAGATAGGACAGCTAAGCAGAAGATGGGTTTTCAGAAATGGTATAAGAAAGATGAGGCCAAGGAGTGATAGAGAGGAAAGTCAGCACATAGGTTCTTACTGAGTAGGAAAGAAAGCCTGCTGGCCAGGGGAGAATGTTGCCTCGAGAGGCCATTCGATAAAAGCCGTGTCTCCACTGGTTGGATGTGGTATCCGGGCACAGGAGTTGGCCAGAGAAATAATCCAGAAGGGAGGTGACCCGACTTGACCTGGTGTAGCTTGGGAGGAGGCAAGGGTGTGGCAAACACAGAAGTAGCTCACACCTTGCATTGCTAAAGCACAGGATAGAGTTTAATTTGCTTTTATGTGATTTAATCTTCATAGAGGTCCTACCATAGAAGGTAGGCAGGAACAGGAACAATTCCATTTCACAGATGAAAATACAGGATCTCAAGGCTACTGTGTGGTGAAGTTGAGAACCTAACCCAGTTTTCTGATGGTGAAATGAATGCTTTTTCTACCATCTGTACAGTTCTCAAACTAGCTGTGCATCTGACCTATGTAGGAAGCTGGTTTTGAAACACACAAATTTGCCAACCTATCCTCCCTGGTCCCTTGGAGAAAGGCAAAGAACAGGGAGGTTTGTGGTGGGAGAGTCAGAATGGCTCAGAGGTTCTTTTCTATAGACGGGGCAAGAACCATTCCACTGCTGCAGTGCAGAGTGGTGCCAGAGAAGCAGAGTGATGAAATCAGAGGAAGGCATGCTGCTCCAAGGGCTGGGCCATTGAAAGCTGGGTGGAGCACATGTGCAGGTAAGGGGGCTGGGTAAGAACAGCTCCTCCACCAGGATATCTCATCTATAGACTCCCTGCGCCTCTGCTGGCCCCTATCTTGTCAGCAGGCAGAAAAAGCAGTTCTGTGGCTTCTCAGAAGACTGGCTAAGAACACCGTGGCTGTGAGCATGGCTCCCTGAAAGAGGTGACTTCCTGTGACAAGGGCATTGGAATCCCCTTGGGCCTGTCCTTGCCTCTCACCTCCCACTTCTCTCACAGCCTCCTGCTTCCTCAGGCAGAAGGAAGAGCTCCTTCCTCATTGCTATAGGAGCACCATCTTGAATTGTCTTATACTTCTCACATGACAGAGGCTCCTTTAACTATTTGCTTACTCCAGTCAGCCATAAAGAATTTCCGTCCTGGTGCTGAAGACATGACCAGCAGCTAAGAAAGTTTATTACTCATAGAGGACCAGAGCTGGGTTCTTAGCACTCACATCAGGTGGTTGTCAATTGCCTGTAATTGTAGCTCCAGGGGGTGTGAAACTCTCTTTTGTTCTCTGTGGGCACCAACTGACACTTCCCCACCCTCACACCCTACCCCCATACCTATACCCCCCCTCCACACCCACACCCACACCTTTTTAAAAATAATCTCTACCCAATTCTTAGCGTTCTATCTTTAGCACTGCCCTCTGGAACAAAGGCACACTTGTATAAGCCACACCATCATTAGAATGTTCTGACTTAAGCTGAGGTTTCAATCCTTGACCTGAGTGGAACTCTCTCTTATTTCAGAGCCTTTGTTTAAATGATAAGTCGCCCCATAATTATTTAGCTTTCAATCCTCCATTTAGCTTTTCTTCCTGAAGCTCCAAGCTTTAGTGGGTCCTGCCTTCGGGACTATTTTCTCACAAGATCTTCAATTCACTATGTCCAATGTTGAGACTGCTAAGGAAAGTGTGATGTTTCATTTGGCTTTTATAACCTTATCATAGATAAATGTTCATTTTTACCATAGGCTTTTGAATTAGTTTTGGACAAAACGTGGTCACAGACCTAGTAATAAACTGGTCTAAATGATATAAAGAATACTTTGTCTCTTGTTCATCAGGTCATGAAGCAGCCACACTCCCTCAAGTGGGGTCTTTGGTTTGTTTTGAGAGAGGGTCCTACTATGTAGCCTATCCAACTGGAGTTTTAAAACCATGCCCCCTGGTTTTAAAAGAGTTTCCTGAATTCTCCTCAGTCAAACAAAAATTCCTCTTCCCTCTCTACAGATGTCACTGTTATCTATCATCTCTGTGTTTTCTTTCTTTCTGCATCAACAGAAAGTTCAGGTCCCTGAAAGTAGGTGTATAAAACTCTACCAATTTCTTAGAACTGACAGAAGGCTCATACAAGACAGTTAACTGTTACTGATTAGCCTAAGTGTTACAAGCTAAGGGTAACTTCTGGGCTTGAACATCAGTACTTCCACCAGTGAAATCCCAGACCCCGTTTTTAGCCTCTTATTTTAACTCCATTTGCAAAGCTGCACAGTGTATAGCTAACCTGTTTGGTTTTCCCTTTCATCTAATGGCTCCATAGGAGAGCACTGGTGACAGATGCCTCTGCCATGTCTAAAATCCTTTCTAAAACCAGGGGAGAGGTTCTGGCTTGACATGCTGAGAGAATAATCACAGAAAAGGGGATGTAGGCTTGTTTCCTTTGAAATGGGTTAACAAACTATCTCTCCAAAATTAAAAACAAAGCAAAACAAACCAGAAAACAAACAAAGCAATAGCATTTGACGACTATGATCATGTCATGTTACTACAGTTGGAAGTGCAGCCATCCCTCTGAGGGCCTGTGCCACGAGGAGAAGAGGTCACGTTGGTTCAATACCTGGGTGGAGGCTTTGAAGGAACAGTTTCTGGTATGCAGCAGGAAGTTGCTGTGGTGGCAGGCAGGTGATGGCTCTGGTCCAGCTCCAGGCCCAAGCAAATAAAGAACATTAAACCACCTTACATTTACCAAAGTCTCCTCTGTGGATGGTAGGTGAGACCTGCTGAAGATACCCACGTGCGTGCGGCAGCTGCCTCCTACATGTCCAGTGTTCTACTGAAATCTAGCCATGTTAAAGGAATACAAGGTATTCCATATTCTCTTTTGTCCCAAAGGCTCTGGTACACAATCTGTATATACTAACTCTGTGTACCCACATCCATAGCAGTCCTGACTCAAATCTCAGGGAAGCGGAGCAAGATGGTATCTGAAGGACCAGCGAAGGTGTTACATCACTATATGCGTCAGACAAAAGGAGGCACACAGAAGGAGCTGGGTTTGAGTCTGGGCACTCAGCACTTTGTTTAAACCCAGTTCTGCATTTATCACCTGTGGGATCTTAGGTGCGTCACTGAACTCTGCTTTCTACCTTTTGAGTTGTAAAATGGCAATTATGATTTTTATCTTGCAGTGTTTCATAAGTGACAGCTATTAGTGTGATTTAGAATGAAGCTAAGACTCACTGTCTTCTACAGGAGCAGCTGACAATGTCAACAGACTGAAGGAATCCTCACGACATCCAGGTGAACAGCAGGTCGACTCTTGGTTCAGACTAAGGTCTTATCTGGCTTATGTGCAAGAGATACAGTAAGCACAGGGATTATCCCTGTCCAAAGCATAACAACTACAGAGTGAGTTCATGGATGCCTCAGGAAGCCCCTGCCCTGAATTCGGCCATGTTTTAAAAAAAGAGACAATTTAAATATTCTTTTCTTGAGTGGTGAGACATAATGACTTGTGAGGGGGGAATCATTTTTTATTCATGTACCTAATAAATGTCTGGCCCAAGTATTTAATAAAATGATTTCTAATTGAGTTATAATAGTAAATGTAACACTGCTTTCCAATATAGAGTTAATGGAAAATAGCAAGCATGCTATAAGAACTCTCGGAGCTAGCCCCTTCTAGTACCTGTCACATGCAGAGTTAGCCCGGCATTACTGGTATCATTAGTCAGATACTATTGGGGTCCCTGAAACTCATCTTTGCTGTAAAAGAAAAGAAAAATCCGAAATATCTGGAAATGAGTTCTCTTGAAGAGCCTAGGTTTGCTTTCGCGCTTTCCACAGCTCAGGCTCACATCTGAGGCCTCCCTTTTATGAGCTCTGTGGCTATAAATCTGAAAGGGACAGATAAGGTAGGAACCTTGTTAAACAAAATCCCCACCAAAATGACAAACATTCAAACAGGAGTGGCCTGCCTTTATCTCGTCACCACCCAGCTATGGCCAGGTCTGTTTTCCTTTTACAAAGGGTCTGCTGTCTACAGAGCAGCCAGTAATATACCCAGGAGACCAAAAGTCACTCTCTCACTAGGTATTTCCCAAAGGACTGGTACTGTGTGTTCTACAGTGAACTTGCTGAGCTACCTCGGTTGCCATAAAAAAATCCCTTGATTTTTATCTCTGGTTGGACAGATAGGGCTTTTTGATAACCTCAGTCCATTTCCCTGGAAATGCAGGTATGTATCCATATGCTGACTCATTATGGGTACAGAGAGCACAGAATCTCTTGCAGAGGGTGGAGACTTAAAGACTTGGAAGACAAGGGAAGGTTCTGGAGAGATTATTTATGGGTAGTTTGCCAGCAGCTAGATAAACAAAGAACCAGGCTCACAGCTTGTAAAGTGGTGGGTCCTTTAGGTCTTTCATAGGAAGAGAAAAGAGATTTGATATGTTTCTTAAGCAGTCTGGCTACGCTGGAAACTGTGCATGCACCTCCGGTAATAGCTATGGAGCCCTGATTTCTGTTTGCAGTTAGCCTCTTTGGTCTGCTCTGGTTTGCATCTCTATAGGTACAAAATTTTTATTATTTGGGACAGGATCACAGTAGTGTATGTAGTCCAAGAGGGCCTTGAACTCAAGATTCCTTTCCTCCAGAATCCCAAGTGTTGGAACTGCAGGGATGTACCAACATGCCTGGCCAAGATCCTTTTAAATAGATGATATTTACTAAACTTAGATATGTAAAGTCCGCCTGTCATCAGAAAGAACTGTGATACAGTTTTTGCAGGATTTCTCTGCAGGGGAATAATCTCCACAGTAAGAGTAAAGATACTACACATTGAGCTCCCAATGACAAGCAAGTCAATAGGTAAATCTGATTTATGTGAATTGTAAGATAAACATCATGCCAGGTAAGATTCTGGTATAGGCACTGGGGCTAATCAAAAAGCTAACATTATGGCTGTAATCCCAGCATTTGAGAGGCTGAGGCAGGAGAATCAGGAAGAGATCAAGGAGTCAACTTTGGCTACATGGCAAGTTGGAACTCAGCCTGGATTACAAGAAACTTGGTCTTAACAAAAACCAAAACTGAAACAGAAGGCTGGAGAGATGCTCAATGGCTAAGAGTCCTCTTTCAGAGGACATGTGTTACACCCTCTTTCGGCCTCCAAGAGTACCCTTAAACATGTGTCTATGATCATTTGAATGTGAATGTACACACACACACACACACACACACACACGAACATGTACACACAAAATTAATTTTCATTATAGCAAAGAATGTTTGTAACATATTAAATTCTTAAACATGCTAAAACATAGAATTTGGGGCTGGGGGATGCCTCAGTGTTTCAGAACATTGTTACTCTTGCAGAGGGTCTATTGGGTTTGGGTTCTAGAATCTACATGGCAGCTTACAACCATCTATGACCCTAGTTGTAGGGGATCCAACTCACACTTCTGGTATCCTTGGGCATCAGGCACACTCATGGTGCATTCACACATATACAAAACACTCATACACATACTATAAAAATAAATATAAAAAAAAAATAAAAAAAAAAAAAAAAAAAAATAAATAAATCTTTTCAAAAAACATATGGCAATACACACCATTAACCCCAGCACTCAGGTAGAGGCAGCATATCTGAGTGTGAGGTTAGCCTGCTCTACTTAATGAGTCCTAGGCTAGTCAGGGCTACACAGTGAGACCCTGTCTCATAAAACAAACAACAACAAAACCCAAGAATACCCTATCTCCAGCCCCCATTAAGTCTGCCTGAATGGCTCTCTCTGAGAACAAGAACACATTTGTCTACTTGTTCCCTTTCCTCCCTTGCTTCTCTCAAATTCAGTCTATCCTAAATGCTTGTAGTCATTCTCTTCTTATTAAAGAACATGGCCTCAATAAAGAGTTATGGATCCCTAGTTTGACCCTGTTTTGATTTTTTATATAAAAATTCTATTATACTGCATGTCTCTAGTAACTTGGTTTTTAACACTAGGATACTAAGATTCCATCATCATGGTGTGTAAATTACCACTTTCACAATTACTTCAACACTATTTCTCCATCTATTTGCTCCTGTGAACACTAGTGTTCTCATGATTATTCCTGGCTATGCACTCACCAGCATCTTTCCTTTCTTTCTGGGCACAGCCAGACTGCTTCTCAACTTTCTTTGTTGGTTTATGAGTTAGGAACTCATATAGGCCAGGCCGGCCCTGAACTCTTGACCCTCTTGCCTCAACTTCTAAGTGCCAGAATCATAAACTTGCTCTGCCACTCCTGGATTTCCTAGCCTTCTTGCAGTGAGTTAGAGCTATGTATCTGAACTGTGGCTGGCAACTGTGTGGAAGGGGTGCAGGCCACTTCCTGACCCAATTCCTCTCATGTCTCATATTTTGTCTGAAGCAAAGGGTGAAGTTGGGGGGCGGGTAAGAGGCTGGAGAGACTGGAGGAACCACTAGCCAGGAAACTGGGAGAAGGCTCTGCATCATGCATTCATGCGGCGGGAGCTGTGGGGATGGAATGGCACCAGCTGAGGAACAGTGCAGTTCTGCGTGTCCATCAATGTCCTGCTTGTTATCATCCCACAGTTATGCAAGATATTCCTATTGGGATAAATGGGCAAAGGAGGGAGTGATCTCAAAAAAGTTTAGAAACTATGAATAATTCTATAGTAAATATGGAGATGTAACAACAAAACTACTCTAGCCATCAGGCAGAGCATTCTTAGGTCATATGTGACTTAAAATCAACGTTGGTATCTCTCAAGTACCCAAGTTAAATCTGTATTGTTTCAAAGGACTTTTTAGTTGTTAAAGGACTCAAACTTGAGGGACTAGTAAGATAGCTCACAATGTAGGGCTTGCCATGCATGCTTCAGGCTCTGAGTTCAAGTGATCTCCAGTATCCACATAAGAAAGATGGGTGTGGTATACATCTACAAATACAACCCTCAAGAGACAGATATAGATGGGCCCCTGGGGCTTGCTGATCACTTACTAAAGCCGTATAAGGCAGCATATCATTGAGAAACCTTGTTTTAAAAACAGGTGAACAGAATCTACTGAGAACTAAGCCTGTCCTCTGGTCTCAACACTCACATGTGTGCATGTACTTGTGTACCCTTTCCCCCATTACGCAAAGGGAGAACCCTCCCAGATCAACTTGAAAAGCTGAAATCAAGAAACAGTTCTTTCCAATGAGCTAGTTTTCTATAGCCCCTGTGAACTCCCGAATGATGGTCACACTGAATGGTATTGGAGTAACTGGTCTTTGAACACTGGGACGTATGGTCTCCTTCTGTTCACTCTTTATGGAGTCTACTGAGTCTGTAGTCTTGGGGTATTCACCTCCCAGAAGGAGTTCTTTGAAGAATTGTATCTCTCTGGTTAGAAGCCAACTGAGCACGCTTCCATCTGGTAAATACAGTGTTAAGTACTGTCCCACTGAAAGTTCTACCTTCTCATTGACGGGCTGTGGCAGAGTACAGAACTGAGGATTTTGGCTTCCTCTGTTCTTTAAACATAAAATAAAGCCTTTGGAATTTGGAGAGGCTTTTGTTGGGGGGAGAACTCTGAGTTCTCCATCAACCATAAGCTTAAGAATATATTCTGTAGATTCTTTTAATGTCTGCTAGAGGAGACCATTTATAAGGTTTCTAAACATACATCCAAATAAAAATAAGGGATACTATCATAGCCAGTAATTAAAAGAACACTCATGGAGAAGGCTACAGGGAGCCTGAACATGGCAGCCTACTTATGAATACTTCTAGAAGAGGGCTGTCCTCATCAGCCCTAGCTCTTCAGTGTTCAGTAAGGCGAACTTAATGACCAAGTGCCTACACAGTCCCATTCCACGCTCTCTTGGGGTGCATAGGAGAGCTACATTAGCCTCAACATCTCATTTGAAAGACTAGCTGTAACAATACATGAACTAACTTGGAGCGTCCTTGAGAAACAGCCAAGAAGTGATGGTGAATTAGATGAGAGACTGCTCAGGGGGTTAGTGTTTTACACTGTGAAGGTAGCAACTCTTTGTTCCTTGGTCCAACTATACTTGATAGATCCTTTTACTAATTATATTTCCTAGGCCCACCTATATGCAAAATTTGTGAATCAAGAGCAGGTACTATGGTTTCTCTGAAGACCAGAAAGCCTTAATCCACCTTTTCAACATTAGGAGAGTTCAAAAGACCCACAGCACAAAGGGACACGCTCACAGTCGAGGAATCAAAGGGAATGTGGAAGAATTCCAAAGCACCTCATTTTCAGGAAGAAACAAGAAGTTAGGATCCCTGCCTACCATGTCCGCCGAGGTTGAGATTTTCGTGATCATACACCTAGCTGGGGCCCTTTAACCGCTGGAGAAGAGCCAGTGGTGCTGAACTGTTATTACCAACCCTCTCTGAAATCAGGGCATTTACCCAGACAGTGGTATTATCTTATGGTATACTGGAAAAATGGGTGGGGTTGGTGAGACCACGGCTGGTGCACTCCAGCCATTTCTATGACTGCCAAGAAAGGAAGCCTCAGTGAGGAGTAGGGAACAGGAGATCTGTAAGCAGGTCTTGGTTTACATGCTACTTCCTTCAACTACAGGCCAGAGGACAGGTGAATTGCTTCCGTTTCCTCTTCCTGGAAAGTGAGGAAAGTAACCCAACCTTATGGGCTGTTGAGAAAATGACACTGGGTTATGGGTGTAAAATACTCTGCACAGTGCTCTGTATAGAGTGAGCACTCGACAAACAATAGTGTTTATACGTTGCAATACTAGTATCACCTATACTGGAGGTCATGGTTTATTATTCCAGTGAGCTCTGAATGGAAACGGGTGAGAAAGCACTGGCTGGTACTGAAGAAAGGCTGCTTAATTTTCAGGCTGTGTTTTTTTTTTTTTTTTAATCTTTTCAGCTTTTTGAAGTTATGGTAAAGTGTAGTGAGACTTAGATCTTCGTCAGTGGCACGGAGTGTGCTTACACTGGTGTACCACCATGGTCACCTTCATCTCCAGAATGCTTTTTACCCCTGTAACCCCTACTGTAAACAGTTTCTGGATGGCCCAGACCCCAGCAACCTGTCTGACTTTCTATCTTTATGACTTTGATAACTCATGGAGGTGGAATCAAGCTGTATTTGTCATACGTGATGAACTGTGCTTTGACATCCCCATTTCCTCCCTTCCACTGGAGGACAAAGGCTTATTTTTAACCAAAGCCCATTCTTAGTCTAGAAGTCTCTTCTAAGAGCTCCTTTAGTACATCCTAAGGTAGAGCATGTCAGGAATTCAGATCGGCTCTTTGTGAGAAAAAGCACGCAACACTGCTTTGTGAGTCCCAAACCAGTTCTCATTGAAGCCAGAGGACAGAGAAACCTGTAAATCATGACAAATAGCCCAGAACCATCTGGACTGGGGAAGACCAGGGGTTTCTGGCTTGCATGGTCACTGTTCCATGTGAATGTTGGCCCATTCACTCATCTGGACTGGGGAAGACCAGGAGTTTCTGGCTTGCATGGTCACTGTTCCATGTGAATGTTGGCCATCCACTCATCTGGTTGCCCACAGCCTCCTAAGTCCTGGCCTCCTCATCTCCAGTCTAGTCCTCTGAATACAACCTTGCTTTAATTGGTGGCTTCTGGTGCCTAGATGCCTACAGAAAAAAAACCTGGAAACCTTCATGCTTTGTGTGTTGAGCTATGCACGTGTGTGGAGGCCAGATAGCATCATCAAGTGCCTTCCTCAATCATCCCAGTCTTATCTTTTGAGACAAGATCTCTTGCTGAACTCAGAGCTCACCAACTGGCTAAACTGGCTGGCTCTGAGCTGCAGGGATCTGCCTGGCTCCCCCTCCCCCAACTCCGACTAGGGTCACTGACACATTTGACCATACCCAGCATTTTACGCAGGTGCTAGAGATCCAAACTAAGGTCTTTGTGTTTGCACAACTCTCACTTTTATCAGCTGAGTCATTTTCCCAGCCCAGAAACTCTCTATACCCTGGTACAAGGAGCCGAGACCAAACTTCACTAGTAAAAGATTTCTTTAACTCGTCTCTCTCTTCCACTCTCTAGTAAAGTCAGCTCTGGTTAGATCCAATCGTCGCTTGCCAGGGCTCTCTTCCCAGGTCTGCGGCATTCCATTCCAAACACTCTTCTACAAGAACAGAGGAATCTAATTGTAAAAAGCAAACATACTCTGCTTTCCTAACCAGCTCTCTTTCTTCCTATCCTTGGGATAAGGTCAAACATTATCAGCCTGGTATGTGGAGCTGTCTGTGTTCTGGCCTCTGGTGACCTTTCCAGTGGAATTTCTCACCACTCCCCGGGATCCACCAGACACTTGAGAAATTGGAGTCATTTGCAGTTCTTCACAAACACTTGACCATTTCTTCTGTCAGGATCTTTTTTTTGTGCTAATCCTTCTGCCTAAAGTTTTCTTTCAGCTCTCCTGCTTTAGTAAGTTGGGTGGCCCCAGGTATTCCCATAACACCTGGTGTATACCTAGCATTATACTTTAAAGAATGCTTCATTGTTGTGTTTGTTTGTCTTTTGAGACTGAGTCTCACTGTGCACTTGGGATCCTAGCCCCTGGGCCTCCCAAGTGTTGGCATTACAGGTATGTAGTACCATGTCTGTATGGCTTGTATGTTCATTTGCTCCAAGAATGGGAGCCATTTCAGAGAAGATCCCAAGCGTCCTGGCATCTCCGTGCCTTGAAAGTGCCTGAACCACAAGAAGGACAAATGAATGTGCAATGAGTAGACACCTTTGCAGGTCTACCTGGAGGCCACAGGGAAGAAGGAAGAAAGGGAGGGGTGGGGGAAGGCAAGGAAGGAAGAAGAAAAGTAGGTGCATAGGAAGAAAGAAGTAAGACAGGGTCTCTGTCCATCTCAGTGCTGGATTTGAGCTCAGGCCCTCATACATAGTAGGCAGGCATGCTGACTGATATTCCCAGCTCTACATTTCATGGTAATATGATCATGTATATAAAAATCCCAAGGAATCAACTAAAGGTCAACATAAAAGCAAAAATAACTGCCTTCCATGAAAGCTCATGGTATTTAGAATATGCTAACCTGAAACTCACTATGTAGCCCTGGCTGACCTGAAACTCACATGGTCCACCAATATTTCTACAAAGATACTAAAGCAACTCAGTGGAGGAAATTGGGTCTTTTCAACCAATGTTTCTAGAGTAATAATAATAATAATAATAATAATATATATATAAAATCATGTCCCTCACTTCATACCACACATGAAATTGAAGCAGATCTATATTTATGAATTAAAACTATGAACTTTCTACAAGAAAACAACTTAACAACCCACCCATGCTTGAGTCACAGGCACCAGTTGCCTGGATTGATGTGGATACCAGGGGATCAAAGGCAGTTCTTCATGCTTATAGGCAAGCATCTAACCACCTCTTCAGTCCCTTTCTGTTTTTGAGACAGGGTCTCATTTACTACAGGGTAGCCTAAAACAAACCTACCATTCTGCTACTGCTATTCAAAGCCTTGTGAGGAGAAGTCTTGACTTCATAGTGATACCATCTCAAAAAATTAATGTAATTTAGAAAAATTTGAATTGGATTAAGTGACTTAATTAAGCAGACTGCAAAAAATATATATTTTATAAAATTAATTAGTGATAAAAAGAGACCTTATAAAAATTGTAAACTTAGTTTTTGGAAAGAAGCAGTTAAACAAACAAACAAACAAACGGCTCTGTTAAAGTTTACAGAACACATTATTGACAAATGGATCCCAGCCAAGTTTATAGACAATTCTTAAGTCAGGGCTAGGGATAAGGCACCATGCTATATCATTTGCCCAACGTGCTGGAGGCTCTGTGTTTGATTCCCAGCACAGGGGGAGGAGGGCTCAAAACTGAAAAATGAGGTGATAGCATGCCAACCAAAAACAGAAGAAAGATTTCAACAGATCCTCCCATTCTCCATGAACTCCCTTGGGTGGATAGCACCCAGAGCTGCTCAGCAGTGCTGCACACGAGGAGTTGTATATTAAACATCCCAGGACAGTCTCCCATACCCCACTGCGGCTGAGATTAGCGACTGATGAGA
Source organism: Grammomys surdaster (assembly GCF_004785775.1). Classification (NCBI taxonomy): domain Eukaryota; kingdom Metazoa; phylum Chordata; class Mammalia; order Rodentia; family Muridae; genus Grammomys; species Grammomys surdaster. The sequence continues at coordinate 574,957 of NW_021604762.1, read as the reverse complement.
GCAAGAGCCAGAAGGCACAAGAGCCAGAAGGCACGTGAGAGAACGGGAAGCTCACGCTCTGTCAGGAAGACTGTAAAGGGTCACACTCTTTACAGCATGGTGGTGGATGACCAAGTTAAACACACACTGGATGGGTGACTCAGCATCCCTGCCCCACAGTTAACTAAACAGAACTAAAAGCACTGTCAAAACAAAGACTTTCCCTTAAATTATACCCAAGGAGCACTATTTCTAATCACCAGATACTGAAAAAAAAATTCACTTTCTGGGGTGGAATACTACTCAGTAACAAACAAGAACAAAACTCTGAAACACACAAGCCAACATGTACAGGCCTCAAAAACACACTGTACAACAGAAAACAAGAAAAACACTATATCTGTGTGGTTCTGTTATAAAGCAAATATTATAAATCCTATAGTAACAGAAATGGCAAATACACTCTCTAATTGCTAAGAATTCTATTCAAAGCTGACATAAAGATTGAATGGCTCATAGTCTAAATGAGGTAGCTAGAAACTCTCTGCAATGTCAAGTTTACAGTACTATATAATGTAAGATATTGCCTCTTTTAACGGTGAGCTGATATTCTTAACAGTTTCTTACCTAAGTAGATTTTTTTAACCATACTTTGAAAAGAAAAATAGATAGTGATGTCCATACCTCAGGACCACTGCTCTGCTTCAGGGACACTTCTGAGATGCAGGAATCCTAACTGTTTTGGATCCTGATCTGGACAAGCTAACTGTAAAGACAATATGTACGAGGGAATGGAGGGATGGCACAGTGGTTAAGAGTGCTACTGATCTTCCACAGGATCTGGATTCAATTTTCAACACTCGGAGCAGCAGCTTAAAACTGTGTATAAGTCCAGTTCCAGGGGATCCAACAGCTGCAGGACTCTGTGGTCACCCGTATACACACAATGCACATAACCTCATGCACAGGACTAAACCTTTCACAGAAGAAAGCATGTCTGAGATCAACAGGGAGGCTTAAAGGCAGACTGAGAAATACTTGACGTTAAAGAGTTAGCTATAAGAATGTATGATGCATACACTGTGTCCTTAAAAAATCATCACTGTTAGAGATACACACAGATAGATACGGAAGTATTCATAGATGAAATCAGAGATGTGGTTTACATTTGCTTCAAAATACTCCAGAAAATTCTAAAAGCAAATAAAGAGGAGGTTTGGATGAAGAGACCAGAGACAAGGCTGCAGTGTAGGTGTTGTATACACGAGGGAGCCTGGGCGACATCTGCTTTCACGTGTGCTTAGTGTCTCTATTGTTTGTGGTACTGGGACATGACCTCACGCTCTTGCACATGCTTGGCAAGGGTTCTACCGTAAGCTACATAGACAGCTTACTTTTTACTTTTTGAGATGAGGCTCAGTTGCAACTCAGGTTGGTCTTGAATGTACACTGTCCTGGACCCTTAGCATGGACTGTGGGTCCTTCCAGTCTCAGACTTCCTTAGTAGCTGGAATATAAGCTGGTACCACTAGGCCTTGCAACTTTTTTTTAATTTAATTTCTGATCATCTATATATTTGGAGGGGACATACATGTAGAGGTCAGAGGAAAACTTTGGGGAGTCAGTTCTCTCCTTTTATCACGTGGAGATCAAACACAGGGGATCAGACTTAGTGGCAAAACCCCTCTTTATCTGCTAAGCCATCTTGCTGGCTCAATGTTCTTGTTTGTATGGAGTCACAGGCACTTACAGTAGATCCAGAACACAGAACTGTTTGCACTGTACTTAGCTAATAACACAATGGTGAGTGCATAAAGGAGCACGCATGCACTCTGCCACAGTTCAACTCCTGCCCTTGTCCTAAACCAGGGCCACTCCCACATGTGCATCACCTTCTGGGCCTGGGCGGTTACTGGATCTTGCAGGCCCCTTTGGACTCTGTGTGACAAACCATTATTAGCCACATTCACTGTCTAAGCTGAGTTTCTGATACTCAGTTGCTCATTAATTCTTTCATTAAACCATGTAGTTTGTTTTTTCCATGGTTAGAGTGAATTTTTATCTCAAGCTTGCACATTTATGTTTCTCAGGAAGAGATCACAACCTGCCGCCATTAAGGACAACTCTGGCTTCATATTCTGCTGCCTTCAGCTAGAAATATTGTCTCTGGAGAGGTCCACTCATGCTTCAGAAATGAGAGAACATGTCTGTTTGTGGGGCTTGACACTGACATTCTGCTCCTGCTGTTGGGGCTTCCAGATTTGTCAGAAAGTTCTGAAGGCATTTGAAAGTTGTCACACATACCTGGGGACACTGCCAGTGGGTAATCTGGAGCATGGAGCCATGGAACAGCTCTGAGATTTAAATCCTAGCTGTCACTGAATCTTGCTGTGCCCAGTACGGTCTTTTGCTACACTGGGTAAAACTAGTAATTCCTCATAGAAGGGTGCTAGGAGGATTAAGTATCATAAGATATGCAAAGTAGTGATCAGAGCATCTGGGGCACAGTATACCCAGAGTTTCGATGACTATTATTGTCAACAGCCATAGTTCTGCATCAAAAATTGCCTGTAAGTCATCAGTGCAGGTAGCTTTTTAATGCTAACTATACAAAAATCATTTCATCCAAGAAGATCAGTACTGTAAGTTATTCTGAAAGCGGCATTCTTTCTGAGTAGGAGGCCTACTTTGGTTACAACTTGTTAATTGGAAAGCAGCCTAGTACATTTTGGAGTCAAAATCACTGAAACTTTTCAGGAACTCTGATCAGAAAAATTCACTTTCGAAATTACTTTACTCCAATCGTTACCACGAAGAACTGTGCCACAGGTACAAGGGGCACAGAGAACACGGATCTCTGAATTGACTGTAGGTCTGACTCATAGCTCCCCCCTCAAAAGACATCCCTTTGGATCTCTAAAAAAGGTGTTATTTAAGTCTAAGAATTCACAAGAAGAGAATATTACACAGGAAGATTTGTGAATGAAAATTTCAACCTAGTACCAGAAACTCCAAACAGGCTTTTAGAAAGTGAACTCTAAAGAAGAAGTTTCAATTTGAGTCAAAGTAGTGATGGTGGTTGCTAGGGGGCCGGAGCTCTGAGCTGTGAACCTGGTGAGGATCACATGTTGCATGTGTAATTGAGAATGGCCGGCTCCACCATCAGCTTCACACATGTCCGGGGTTAAAACAAATCAAAATGTGTGAGCTAGTTAAAAGGCCTAGGAGTCCTACAAAAACAAGGAGGCGTTGGAGAGATTCCCTTCTGTTTTCCCACATTTGTTAGCACTCTGAACAATAAAAGGGACAGGTTTTATTTCTTGCTAATAATCAACTATCCTGTTGCTGTTATAGTTATTAATATTAAACTAAGAATATCTCACATGAGAAGTAAATACGCCAATCCTACACAAACACTGTGGTTGTACAGCTTTGGTTTAAAACAATTTCTAATACATGTCATTGTGGTTCCCACCCTCAGTCACTTTACCAAGTCTGATTTATTCAAATACATTCATTTATATACATAAAAGTGTGATGTGGACCCAAAACAGGAAGTCACTTCTGAGAAACACCTCAGCTTGGGGGTTACTGAATTACCTGGCAGCCAACTTTTTTTGTGCCTGCTAGATTATGCCACAGGGCACACTGCTTCTGCAGCAAGGGCAGGTGGCACTGTGCTCAGGGCAGAGGCAGCTGAGAGGGTGGCTTTACTCTTAGTGGTAGGCGACAGTATGACCCTATTTAGTGGTGGGCGACAGTGTGACTCCATACAAGAAATTCCCTGGGCTAAATTAGGAACCACACAGCTTGACAAAAGCAGCTTGGAACAGGTACTTGTAGCAATTACAAGCCTCTGGGCTTTACTTACAATTTCAAAAGCTCTCTTGATTTCTCTATTATTAGCCTCAGTTAAGGAAAGGATTGTTCCAATAACTAGTAGAGTTAGTCTGAAGTTGTCAAGTTTCTCTGACTTCATAAATACTAAGTTCTGCTCGAGACTGAACCCTTTGAGGAACAATATTTATATCCTTAATATAAGCTTTGGAGCTACAAATGAAGAAAGAAAGAATGTACAAGTGGGAAATACAGATACACAGAAAAGACAGGTGATGAGCGAGAGAGAGAGAGAGAGAGAGAGAGAGAGAGAGAGAGAGAGAGAGAG
>NW_021604762.1:516815-570803 GCF_004785775.1 Grammomys surdaster | reverse complement strand
GAGAGAGAGAGAGAGAGAGAGAGAGAGAGAGAGAGAGAGAGAGAGAGAGAGAGAGAGAGAATTCTTAGGACTCGGTGAACCCCACTACTCGCCTGCATTCCCCATGACAACTGCAGGGAAGTAGAGCTGCCCAAGTCTCATGAGAGGACACAACCTAACCATGTACAAAGAGGAAATCCTTCCTTTACAAACGAGATGGTTATAGCAACCACAGACATCTATAATGAGTTATAGTTAACATACCTTCATGTGACAGGCACATGGGACAATTACTAGCACTAACTGTGGGGGAGGCAGAGCCATTGCATCCTACTGGCTTTAAGTCACTATTAATCTGAAGTAGAATGTGTCAAGCCAAAGGTGCACATGAAAATCTTGAGAACCAACTACTGAGAAAGGATCTAAGAAGTAGCAACCACAGAAAGCACCCCACACTCATAGTCCATCACGTCCCAGCTTCTGGGGCCTTCTGCAGACCTCCTTCCCTGGCAGGTTTCTTCCTTGGCTTTTCAATGGCCTGCCCATTAAAGTCCTGGGCGCAATGCCACCTCCAGGAGAGACCTTTCTATCACACTGAAAGACTGCTACTGAAGACTCGACTGCCATCACAGTTCTGGTTCAACCTGCAATGTATGCACTCATATTTGCTTGTGAGCATTACTTTACTTTCTACATCACTGACATACAACAGATGTTAGAAAACACTGGGTTAAGCAGCACACAGCTGTATTTCACCTTTGCCTGATTTTGTCAGATAGACTGGGGCTGGCACACATTCTCTGCAAAGGGTGAAATGACAGGTTTTAGGCCGTGTAGACCATGCACCTCTTCCATTGAGCATTCTCTTCTTTCTTCCTTTTGCTTCTTCTTAATCTTGTAAAAACATGGGGCACTCTAGTTGGCCTGGGCATACATGAAAACAAGTATACTGCAGGCCGCAGTTGTCCAACCCTATACTACTACACTATGAGCACTTGGAGAGCACAAGCCTGAGGGAATGCACGTCTACCCACACACACCCAACCAGAGTATTGAGCATACAGAAAATGTACACAGGTGACCTTACAGGCTATGGAGAAAGTGAAGAGAAAAATGGACAGACAGACTGCAGTTGACAGACATTTCCTTGGGAGATATAGCACACTGTACAGTGATTTACTGAGAAAGACAGCTTGTCAGTCATAACTTCCACCCACTCCCCCCTTCAAGTCCCAATCTTAACTCAGCCACCATGAGCCACATACTGATGCTTGCTGCTGCCTGGGGCCCATAAAGCAAGGGAGGTCGCTTCCCCAGGGCTGCTGTGCTCTGTGTCACTGGCATGCCTTGCTATACAGCTCTCTCACCACTAGCATTCTGAACAATTGTGGGCTCTATCCACTACCAGCGGTAAGGAGAACTTGGCAGACGTGGACAGACTTGCCCAACCACTGCAGGTACTTCTCAAATAGAGGCCAGGAAACCTCTTTAACAATTTCTGAGAGGAGAGAGCATGTTTCTCCTGCTGTGGTTATGACTCCAGATACAGATCAAGGGCAAAGGGAGGAAGGCGTGAGCAGCTGGGAAGGCCACATGGCCATATTCAGAAGTACAAGAATGCCAGGGTGCTGCAGCATTGCCTGGGGAGCCCAGAATGTGGACAACATCTCTTCTTAAGGCATTCTTGCTTCTGTACATCCAAACAGTCTGAGGTCAGCACCGTATGGCTCAGGAGAGGGGTGCCTTTCCTCTGGTGTCCCCCCAGGCTCGTGAGCACAGCAGTGGCTCCACTGACACTGGCTTGCTGAGCTGGGAGAACACAGAGATACAAAGGGAGGCAGAGAAGCTGGTTCATGTCCTGCTAGGTCTTCAACCTTCATGATGTTGTGGAGCCGCCCACGGGAGACTGGCTCGATCTGGCTCTCTTTTCAGGCGCTTCCTTCCTCCTCTTTCACATGTTGAGATCCCAGAATAATTCACTGCAGTGTTCTTTGTCAAGTCCCTACCATCCCATATTCACCTCCCATCTTTATAACAGGGGAAAAAAATAAAGAGGAACAAATGGTCCCCTGGGCGTTGGAACCCAGCAAGCAGATGCTTCCAAAGGAAGGTAAGTGTCGGATGCATCACCATGTGGCTGAGGAACACACATTATCTAACTAAGCTCCAGTGTTCCGAAGCAGGTCCTAAGTCTTAGATAAGAAGGAGGCAATGGACGGGAATGACGTGCTTTAAGGCAGGTTGTGAGTTAGGGTTGGGGCAGGAAAGAGCAGCAAAGGCCCTTGATTTACAGCCCTTATCGGCCCGAAGAGCCAATAGTATGTAGGCAGTGACACTAAGGGACACGGAGCGAACAGCCAGGGGAGGAAGGAGTGATAGTTTGGGAAAACATTTTGGGAAAAAGCAAGTGAGATCCCAGGTTTTAAGGCAGCCATTCTAAGGAGTGCCTGAGGAGTCTGTTTCTGAAGAAGGCAGTTCACAGCCACATTAAAATATGACGGGGTGGGAACTTTGATATACAGCTCGGTGGAAAAGGAGCCATGAGAAAAAACTGGACATACAATGCCAGGGAGACGATGTTATGCAGGAAATATGCAGCAGTAGCAGCTACTGTGGCTACAGGAGCCGTAATATAAGTGCTCTTTTATCCTGAACGTCAAGTGCAAGCAATGACTGCCTTGGTAGCTAGCAGGGCTTGATATGGCTTGTCCCTCTAGGATTCCTGGGCTGGACGCTGGTTCCCAGTGCAGTCCTATTAGGTTGTAGAATCTTTGGGGTCAGGCTTACGGGAAAGCAGTTAGAGCACTGGGGTACATGTTGGGAAGGATTAGCGCCATTCTCATGGGAATGAATTGTTACGAAGCTAACACATGCACTGCATTGGACACTCTACTCTGTAAGCAGCAGGTTCCTTTTCTACTTTGCTGCCATACTGTAACCCAGCCAAGGGGCCTGGAATAAAATGTAAGACTCTGGACTTCTAGTACTATGGGCTATACAAACGACTCTGTTTTATAAAGTGCCCGTCCTTGGGCATACTGTCATAGTAACAGGAAGTGGACTAATACATGCCATTCTGAGTTGCATGCTGGAAAGAAAGATTAGGACTAAGGAATGTGAGGAGTATATTTTTCCTTTATGCCTGATATGGTTGGACAACAACTGAAAAAAAATCCCATGACTAGGAGATAGAAGTGAGTTTCAAGAAAAATATCTGTGCTGTCAGGATACTTCAAGATGAAGGAGCTGCTTGGAGTACTCATGCAGTTTACTAGTGGGCTGTCCGCAGCCACTCTGGCAACATCTGGTGACCACCACTACCACGAGCATTGAAGGCAAAGTCTCCTGTGGATGAGTTAGACTAGGACATTCACATCAGGCAATACTTTCAAGTCCCGAGAGATCATCTGAAGCTGCAATTGAGATCTGAGTATCAGGTAAGAAAAGTAGTAATTTTAAGGCTTCCTTTCCCGGTGTCCTTTTAATTGTGGGCTGAACGCCATATGGTAATGTGTGCAGGAAGCACAACATCAGCCTTCCCATCCACCATGCACATTTCAACAAACTAGAGCAGAAGGAGGCCTGACCGAGTGATTTGAACAAGGTGTAGTTGGAGGCACGCCCAAGCTGCAGTGTTCTTTCAAATTGTTTATCTGCACACATAATTAATACAAAAATGCCTTTTCCAGATTTAATGTTTGAAAAAAAAATTGCCTAATGTGGAAGGAGCTACCAAACAGGAGCACAATATGAAGCACCATACAAGGTGGCAGTAACGTCCATTTATACCATCTAGGAGGAAGAGCATCCATCCTCAAATGCACAGCCGCTCTCCACTGGCTCTGTGAGATATGCCAGCACCACGTTTCAAAGGGAGGCTCTGTCCACAAGACAGGAAATCTTGTGGGCATATAGGGGCTTCACCTCTTACCATTTGCTGGTATGAAATCAGGTTTTTTTTAAAAAAAAAAATTTGAAACTATTTTAATCTAAAATTACAACCAGAAACCTAAGCCTGCTGGGGAAGAAAAAAAAAACTCCAAAATCACTATCTGTACATTGTTTGACACCATCTATTTAGGGTCAAAGTATCCCTTCTTAATATGGATTAGTGAAATGTAAGGAAGTTCTGCCTTTGCAAGAAGCCAGCTCGACTCCACTGATTTTGTCTGAACTCAAGCTGGAAAAGCTGGAATTCCTTGGCTCTTGTGCCACGGAACGTAGGGTTTAGTTGACTTGCAGTTTATACCTGATGCCACAGGTCACCGGCTCCTCTACAGCAAAGAACTACAATCTAAACCATCCACAAGAGAGATGGACCACTGATTACTGACCCACAGCTGACTGATTATGTAATAACCATTTACATATGACTACAATGTGGAAAACAACCCAAGGTTACTAGGGAAGCACCGAACACTGCCTCCTGTGTTCTGTGTCACTTACTAGTTAGTGACCAGAAGATCAAAGCAAGTCTGCTCTCAGCAATCCTGACAATGCAGAGAGACCTGATACCGGATACATATTTGGAAACAGAAATATGTCGAGGGTAGGGTCATTGTATCTTGGCAATATCCACATTTTGAATTTTCTGTTGTGAGGGGCTGTCCTGGGACAGAAGGACATTAGGATTGTTAGCTGATCACTGGACCCTTCATCGACTGTGACACTAAGAAATGTCTTGTCAGATGTCTTCTGTAGGGCGACATCACCTTAGTGGATGAGAAACAACGGTTTGGTGAAAATGTGACCTCAATATAAATACACATATGGTAAAATAAAAAGGACCATGTCAAAACACCAAAGGTTCTCACACTGATTATTACATTCTTAAGTGTATAAGCATAGCAAAAGTATACTCACTGTGTACAAGAAAGCAAAAATCTTTCCACATCAACAGCAGAGTAAGTTTTGTGAAGCCTTCTGCATCATATTCCACAACACCTCTAAGTAAGAAAACACATACATAAACCCTTATAAAAACAAGGTTCGAAAGCAATGGAAGTTAAGACTCTATTTAAAAGGCAATTGAACACAGACTTAAGACACATAAGCATCAAGAGGGTCTAGGGGTTGGAATGACACCACTGAGGTTCATGTTACAGCCCTGCCATTTGCTACTGTTTACAACCTCACTCCAATCTCTTAATCTTTGGAGACTCAGCTTCCTCATCTAGCAGGAAATTATGACATTGGTAAACTTTTTAATAGGATTGTAAAAAACTGACCAAGATAAACCATGAAAAGGAAACATTAGTCATCAGTTATAGTAAAAAGACAAACTAAGAAACTAGTCCATTGAGCATGATGTCACATGCCTTTTATCCCAGTATCTGTGAGGCAGAGGCAGGTGGACCTCTGTATCGATATGAGTTTGAGATCAGCCTAGTCTGCATTGCTAGTACCACAGCTGGCCTACAAAGTTAGACCCTGTCCAAAAGCAAAACAAAACCAGGTCATAGATGACATTACCATACCAGATGTCACCTGACTACCTGGAGAGTGAGCTCAAGTCTCACTTTCCCCAGGGACTAAGCAAGGATGATACTGACAGTATAACTGAGGCTGAACAGGAGTCCTTGCATCGGTACCTTAGCTTCTATCTTCCCATCAAGCAGCAGCATCAGTGGCAAGTTCTGTTGGGGAGGTCAAGGGACAACAGCTCCTCACTTGCTGAGGGGGTTGGCAGAACCTGGTAGTCTCGCCTCATCAATTTCTGACAAGATCAGAGTGCCTAAAGGATGTTGTCAACCGAAGTGTGACAATATTGTCCATGAACTGGTGAACAGAAAATACTCATTCACACAAGGGAGTCCCTGAAGCCTTAGAGATGCCTCTCTTCCTGACTGGTCAATGATACCGATGGTTCCCAGTTTAATACTGGGACATTCCAGGAAACACAGAGAAACTAAGATACCAAGGACTATGTGATCTGCTCAAGGATGGTATGCTTATCACTCAGAACTGACTCAAGCCAACGATTCTGCCTTATGAATGTATAATTAATCCAATACTGTTATAATAGTGAGGTCTGAACTTCTTACTCCCTTCCTTATAGGCAAAACCAAAATATAATGCCTTCTGTGCCTAAACACATAATACAGTAATGCAGTGGTAATCACCTGTAACTTAGTAACTACATACAAGCAATGCTATGTTATTATAACATGTGCATAATAAACTATGCAAAGTGTTTATTAAAAGAGAATGACATTAAAAACAAATGTAAATTCACGTTTCCTACTTTTCTTATGCCCCAATGGATGTGTGTAGTCCTTAGGTGTGTACATTCCATTCTGTGGGTCATTGTGCTAGTGTCTTCATTTTCAGGGATAGATGGCCAAGGTAATTTACTCAAAATTGAGATTACTAATATTTACTATCACTATTGTATACAAAGTGCTCTCTCAAAAAAAAGTTCACCAATAAAGCTGAAAATAATTTTAACTATGAAAGACTTATATAAAAGACAGCCATGTTGCTTGGATATTGACATTTCTATTTAGGCTAACAAAAGATGTTATAGCGGTTAATGAGAGAGTTGTTTGGCAGTTTCTCCAGAGTCAGACATCTGTGGTGTGCTGTGAGATTACATTACTCTTGGTTTCATTTGTTCTTATTTACTCTCTTCCTTGGTCTCATCTTCATTTACTTACTTGAAATGAAATGTTCTATTTCTGTATGTGTATTATTTTTAGTCCTTTCTGGAATAAGGTGGGACCCAGAATCAGAGTGCTGAAATCTCTGGTCCTTACACTGGGTAGAGTGTTCCACCTTTACAGACTATGAGGAAAACACACTGGTGCCTGAGTGAAAGTTTATAAGAGCCTGACAGCATCAAGAAGAAAGGAGCTGTAAACAGCATGGCCTCTTCTACACGTGGGACATCACTGGCTCACTAACCTTCCAGGTTTCAGGGCTACCTACAATAAAATGTGTTTATAACGTGCCCTCTATCTATCATCAATTAGATGGACAACCAAAATGTGGTTCACACAGACAATGGGATTTCATTTATCCGTTAAGGAGAATGAAATCCTGGCACTTGTAGGAAAATGGATGGAACTGGAAATCATTACATTAAGAGAAATAAAACAGACTCAAAAAGGACAAATGGCACATGTTTTCTTGCATACATGGAATCTACACTTCAGTATGTACATGTAGGTCATGAAAGCAGGCAGAGAAGCAGGAGGAGGGAGGAAAGTTTGAGGAGGAATCGAGTAATGAGATACATGTGACATGAAAGGGAGAAGGAGGCTATTGGGGAGGAGGAGGAGGAAGAGGAGGAAGAGGAAGAGGAAAAGGAAGTGGAGGAGGAAGAGGAGGAGGAGAAGGGACAGCAAGGAAACATAGGGTATGCAGAGGGTGCTCAGAACAAAGGAGAGGGACAAGTGTGTGTGGAAAATGCATAATGAAACCCATTACTTATACACTAACCTAAAAATTAATTTTAAAAAGTGGAGACAAAAAAAAATGAAAGAAAGAAAAAAGAAAAGTCCTGGCAACCAGAAGGCAATGGAGATTAAAGTGCAGAGTGGGCCCCAAGCTCCATGAGAAGCCGGCACTACGCCCATGATGGCTGCTCAGGGAGCATGGTTGGTCCTATTATTTGCTAAAGAATGCTAAAAGATAAGTCATCCTGGCAGCTCTAGGGTAGGCACCACAGGCAGAGTGTAGGAGAGAGAGTATCACATGTGAGAGCCAGATGCACTGTTGGTATCTGGTGTGAATAAGGCAGAACTTACGTGCCAAAGTGACTGAGAAATGCAGCGATGTACTCTCTTCTTTTGTGGTAGCCTTGAATCACATACTGTACCTGGAATGGGAACCCAAGCTGGGGATTAGTACAGACAGACTGAAAATGCTCTATTATGAAAAACTGGAAAGACCTGGAGAAGCAGAAGGAACAGGAACATGAGCAACCGTATTCCCACCCTACATTCAACAACTGTGAGTATTTTGCCTAGCTGTCTACCTACCTACCTATCAACCTGTCAATCAATTTTGTTGAGATATTTCAAAGGAAATTAAAGATATCCTGATGGTTCACCCCAAATACTTCATTTAGTATGCAACTCCAAAAAAAAAATAGACATTGTCTTTAGAAAGCCACAAATACAGTTGTCATACTCAGTAGGCTTAGTGAGCATTCTGATGTCATCGGCTACCCTGTCCACATCAGCTCTTCTTCATCACCTCCAAAACATTGTTTTCAAAACACTGTCTAATTCAGGATTAGAAATATAATTTGTTTATATTTTAAAAATCTTTTAATCACATAATAACAGCATGTGTGTTCCATGTATAGCACACACACTCACTTATCTGTCTGTCTGTCTGTCCATACTATCATGCATAAATGGCATTACCTTTTCAGAGATTAGGTTGACTTTCTTACAGACTACCTCAGTTTTCTGTTTCCTTTACTGCCTGTGCTTCCCTATACATTGGAAGTTAGAGCTAACAGTATGATTAGATTACATCAATGGTTTTTGCCAAGAAATCTTCCTAGGTGATACTGGACTTCATTATTTAGTCAATCAACTCCATTTTAAAGAGATGCTCTCTCTTGCCACAGTGGGAAAATGCCATAGAATACACACACATCCCACTTCTCAGGACCATCAATCTACAAACGCATCTCTCTCTCTTTTAAAATTTATTTTTATGTTCACTTGGTGTTTTGCCTGCATGTATGTCAGTGTGACATACATCCACTGGAACCTGAGGTACAGACAGCTGTGCACTGCCATGTGAGTGTTGAGATTTCAACCTAGCTCCTCTGGAAGAACAGTCAATGCTCTTAACTGCTGAGGCAACTCTCTAGCCCCAGACAGATGTATCTCTTGAAGTATTCGAAGACCTGGTTCTCCACCAACCATTCACCTAATGGTTTCAGCATCAGTTAGAAAATTCTTGTCTGACTTATTTCATTTGGGGTTGAGAAATGTTGATCAAAAAAAGTTCCATTATTCCTCTTGCATTTATCAGCAGACGTTCTTTATAAAGAAATGTCATTAAGTGGGGCTTTTTGGTTATCTTGAACTCCTAGTGAAAGGGTAAGATAAAATTAAAAAGGTAAGATAATACCTCATTCTTTCAAAAATCTTAATATTCAGAATGGGAAGTATTACAATGGGTGATTTATTTTGCATTTTGTGTATCCTTGTCAGCACAAAATGACAGTTTCTACAAAAAATGTTAAATCATTATGTGAGGTAACTGAAAGTTAGTTATTTATACAATAGCTTCTACCATAAAAACATATTTTTTGTAATGGTCTCTCTGTAGCTGAAAGAAAGAATGAGAGAGATCCTCCCAAAACTGCTTAGAATGGCTGCAGCCATACTGTGTTCCCATGGCTAAAGAGGGCTCAAGAGAAGGTACTTGGCATAACCACGACACAAGTGGTCCTGATAGCCAGGCTCTACCTTCAAAAAGTAAAACTATTCTATTTATATAATAGCGGTTTATGTCAATTTACAGAAACAGTGCTTACTTTGCAGGCTTAATGCAGGATCAGATGTTATTTTCAGAAAAGAAAAACAGATGATAAGTTTGCTTAAGTGGCTTTGTTTAAAAAAGGGATGAAAACAGTTCTGTGTACTTGATTTTAAAAACAGAAAAGCATTTTAACAGAAACCCACAACAAAACTGGCTATAAAGATAGATTCCGATGTAATTATGGAAATTCATTGGAAGAGACTGCTCCTAAAAGCAGCCCATGCTGTCCTCATTTAGAACAAACAGAGGAACACCAATTTTAAAGACAAGTAAAATTAATGAAAGGGAACCAGATAAGGAAAGTAGACTGATTCTTATATTTCTGAGAAAACTATAGTCTTTTTTTTTTTTGAGGAAAATATATGACTAAAAATTAATCTCAATTGGGAAGCTTTAAAAAGGCCTTTCTTCTCAGTTCTGGAAAATACAATTTACATTTTTCTCCAGAATTCTGGGACACAGATTTGAAGGCACTGCAAAGCCCCAGAATGTAAATAAGAAAGAAGCCTGCCCTATGCTCTGGCTTAGAGGGGAGCAGCAATTGGGGGTGTGTGTGGAAGTGTCTCAGCAGAAGCCACCACTCCAAGGAGCCAAGTGCCTTGGTATCTGGGCCAGTCCCACACATTGTAGTCTTGCCAGATTTCAGTTTCCCTGACATTTAAGAAATAATACTAAAGCCTCTGAAATATTATTGTTCTTTAAAAATATGTATTATATAGAGATGACCTATCTTCTGAATGAGAGAGATAAACAAAAGATCTATTTTCCCAGCCAATATGAACAAGTCAACAGGAGCAAAGAAAATAGCACTTTGGCAATTAAACCAACTGAGTCACAGTCCACGTGGGAGAGGAAAGAGCCAGGGTGACTAGTGTGTTAGTATCTCTAGTTTTCAGCTAAATATCATGGCTAGACATTAACAAGCATATTTTCATACTTTTGGGGAATAGTTAACTACCATCAAACTCAGCTACATGTACATGAACACAGCTAAGGAAAACTTCAGATAATCTGATGTGGCAGGTAGAAGGCCAGCTAACCCAGAGCGCTTGCCTCTAGAGGAGCAAAAACTCTGGTCAACTGCTCTCAGGCATGATAAGAATGAAGGACAGACAATTAATGGGTGAGATAAGAAAGCAGAGAGAACTAACAGCCCTTTAAAAGAATTATCTTGACATGAGCTGGCTGCAGACACATGTATACACCAGATGACTGAGAGAATGCACAAGATGCATCCAAATGCATGTAGGGGATCTGCAAAACTGTAAGAATGCACAAGATGCATCCAAATGCATGTAGGGGATCTGGGAAACTTTAAGTGATGATTAAATCACCCTGTGTGAAGGGAAGTGATGAATATAAGACAGACAGTGGATTGGGAAAAGTTGGGGAAGAAGAGGACGCGACAGAGTAGGCCAGGGAGAGGTGCCTGGCACACAAACTGTGACCTGACAGCTGTAGCAGAGTACTGGAGGTGGGGACTCTCAGCAGACAGGGGTCAGGGACTTGCTTTTACCTTGTTGGTGAGCAGGTGGCATACTTGAGGCACATAATCAATGAGACAGCCTCCTCCTGGGAAAGCAGGGATATGAAGAGCCGAGGAGCCTCCGAGTGCACTGAAAGGACAAGAGCACAGGACCTTGTCTTAGGGCCTAGGCAACGCAGGGCACGACACCCAGGCAGTGCTGGCATCTCACCGGGTCTGGCTGCCGGCTGCTGAGGGTTAATGAAAATGGGAATAAGGCCTTCATGCAATGGTCAAATGTCCGTATTTTAACTCAGTGTGTTGCACTAACAGGTTCCACATCATAAAGAACAACTCCAGATTGTATCACACAGCTGTATAAACCTGCCACTTCTACCTGGCCCAGGTAAGTGTCTGAGCAGTGGTGGGCAGACATTACTTAAATATAGTTTTATGCTCATTGTGGTGATTTGGTGCTGGACAAAGATAAGTTATTCATCAAACACTGGGCCTGAGCCACAGGGAACTGGATAGCCAGTTCTAGAGTTTATTGTAAAAGGCACAAGATAAAGAGACAAGAACAAGAGGATGCAATCAATATTCACTGATTCAATCACTGATATACAATATTGATTCTGAAACAGTTGCCAGAACTTTCACACAGTGAAACCTTAGCCATGGAAACCAGGTGCACAACGATGAGAAGAAGCAGTCCATAACTTCACAGCATGGGTCTCACCCGTTAGCTCTCCCTTTGACCCCACCCCACTGTTTCTCTTTTGTTTTTTTTTTAGTTTATATGTATCTATATCATCTGTAAACTGTCCCTGTAATATAACAATGTGCTCATTTACTGTACAAATCTCCCAGCTCCAATGTTGTGTGTGAAGGAGAGGTTGTCACAGTGACTACCTGGAAACTCTTTTCCAAAGAGTGTAGGGCAGGGTGACTCAGTCTAGGGCTGTGACACAGGGGACACTCTGAACTTCAAACACATGTCTCTTGACTGCAGGTTTTTAAAATTAATTTTCCTGGTAAAGATGAACTTTATGTTTGCTTATGGGAATGAAAAATCTCAACGAACAAAGCCAGATGCTGGGAGGGGGTCAGAGATAGGCTGGAACTACTCAGTCCTGACTGTGTAGTTCATGATACCTGACACTGAAAGCAGCATCCTGCTCCGCCTATGCCACCTACAGAGCTGTGCTCTGGAACTGCCCAAGAAGGAGCCCAGGGCTTCTACTCTCAGCGTGGAT
Organism: Grammomys surdaster; assembly: GCF_004785775.1. Classification (NCBI taxonomy): domain Eukaryota; kingdom Metazoa; phylum Chordata; class Mammalia; order Rodentia; family Muridae; genus Grammomys; species Grammomys surdaster. The sequence goes on along the minus strand of NW_021604762.1, from coordinate 558,596 downwards.
AACGGAATGCTACACCCCATGAACTGGGGACAGCTTTCTGCCCTTGCCTCTAACATACAAGGCACATTCTTTATCAGATTCTAATGATTCCACTAGGTTAGAAAACAGATCAAGAAAAGTTCTATAGAAAAAAAGAGTCTAATATTTATGCCTTGTGATTACTGATTAAATATACACATAATGTAGAAAAATAAAGAAAACATAAAGATCCAGGCTACTCACAGCTTATTTAGAGAAGTAATCCCTGGCAAAAAAAACCAAAACAAACAAACAAACAAAAAAACCCAAAAAAAACCAAAAAACCTAATTTAGACAGTTCCCTGGAATCAGTTTACTGCAATGGGCTTTTGGCTTGTATAAAACATTATAGGGTAGATCTTTAATCATTTGTTAAATTGTATAAAAGGAAACTAGTCTGTAGGTTATCCTCTAAATCAGTCTCTAGCTATCTGTCTATCTATCTATCTATCTATCTATCTATCTATCTATCTATCTGTCTGTCTATCATCTATCCATTTCTATCTCTCATATTCTTGTTCTCTCTCTCCCTCTCTCTCTATCTCCCCTTCTCTTTCTCTGCTTAAATTGTGTTGTTCTGGAATGTATCCATAAATAAAAATTGCTTCTGGTAGAAAAAAGCAGAGGCGTGAAGAAATCTAGAGGTTTGCTGGCAGGCCTGTCTCTCTGATTATCAAACTGACACTTGTTGCTAGCTATTCCTTCTCACTCTCCATGTTAGCCTTCCCTACAACTTGGTGAACCAAGAGTCACTGGACCTTTACAGGGGAAGAAAGCTAGGCTTGGAGGACACAATAAACGGCCTGAGGCTTGCACAACTCACAAGTGGTGAAACCAAGATTAGAAGGCAGATCACTAGAGTCCCTGATATTTTTAGTGACATACTGTGCTTCCTGAGGGGAGGGTGAATTTAATCATAAAAGGCTACAGGGTTGGAAAGAACATCTGGTGTGGTTCCCTAAAATCCTCGGGGTCAGGATGCCAATGAGAAGAAAACTCCCTGAGGTAGATCCTGAGATGCACAGAGCAGGTGGGCCAGCATCTCTCCTGAAACCTCACACTCACCTGGGCCTTCGCAATCATCAGACTGGCCTGATTTGGGATGTGATGTACTAACACTCTTGGATTGACCTTTGAACCCTTAGCTCCTGTGCTTCACTAGCTGAAGTCTGTTGGGTACTAGGAAAAAGAGCTCTAACTGGAGTCATGCTAAAGGTTTCCTTCACCTCAACTCAGGAGTTTCTTAGCGTGTTAGGACAGTAAACCTAAGGTCCAGTGTCACACACTGATAAGTGCTGCTGAGTCACACATGGATACCCACCTCATGGGTGAATATTTAACAGGCTGTTTAGAGCCTGAATGTCATCCTGATCATGTGTCTTAAACAAAGACCCATACCATGAAATAAAAGGATAATTACATTTTGAAAGGATGGAAGGTAGAAGTAATGGCCTGTGATCTCCAATTATTTGATATATTTGATATTGGTGATAATGATGGGCTGAACAGGGCTCCCTCTGTGCAGAACAGAGTCCAGGGCTTGCTCAGATACTGCAAGGGGGATGGGGTTGCTGGGGCAAAGGCAGGGCTGACCCCTGAAGTGGCTCCTGTGGGGCTGAGTTTGACGGGTGTGAAGAAGGGGGAGAAAGAGTCCTTTTGCCACTCCTGATCTCTGCAGTGGAACACTGAGAATGGGTGAGAACATGAGGAGGAGCTGTGGGGACAGCAGGGCCACAGGCTAAATTTGGGAGAAGGCAAGAGGGCCGTTTTGATGAAGAAGCACCTTCCGATTTATCTTTCATGGATTATGAAACTTGAAGTTAGGTGCTAATTCTTAGAGATAAAACTAAATTGGTATGTCTAAGTTTGAAAGTCAGAATTTGAAAATCTTCCTTCCAACAGAGTTATTTGAATAGAACAAAAGGTAACCAAAAAGGCCATTCCAGCCATCTCCTTGGCTCCAAAAGATAGTCATAGCAACGGTTTCTGATGACAATTAATATATTCTTTTCCATGCAAATGAAACTGATAGAGCCTTTTGTGAACCTTAGTCAGAATGTCTCTAGACTTGGCCGAAGTGTGACAACAGGGGAATTATTATGACATGATAGAGTGCAGGAAGCCAGCCTGTCTGAAAGCCTGACTTAGGACAACGGAGTTTGACACTGACCCATGATGAAATAGCAACTTCCAAGTAAAATGAAGAAGGCATTATCTAGTCAGGAGGAGACCAGCCTTTATTCTCACCCCCACGGCCTACTCTTAACTCAAGTGTCTCATTAGTACCATGGGGATAACAATAACACCACTCTCAATACACGTGTCTGTGTTAAGAGGATTAGATTAACAACAGTGGTTACTGCTCTGAGCTGAATATTCCATGTCCAGGAGTAAGGGCGAGGCACCTTCAGGGATACCTGGAACAGCCCTGGTTCTCTGATCATGCTCTTGACTTGGGTTCTGAGAGGCAGGGAGCTGTCCAGGCTGCCTCCTCCTCCAGGCTGCCTCCCTCACAGTACTGTTCCAAGGAGTGTGGGAGGTTAGCGCATGGACATGGGAATTTCAGGACCATCAACAGGAGGCAGGCTGCCTCTAGCTCTAAGCCACAGGAAAGAGAAAGGGGTACTGCCAACAAATATCAGCTGTCTGCTTAACTGTTTGAAGGCATCATTTTTGGAAATAAATTTGTGAGCAGCACATCACAACAAGGTAGAGGAATGCCAGGGACCACAAGAATCTGGGTCACCCCATGGCATCAGAGTGTATGTCCTGGAGGCCTGCCAGGCCAATCATTACAACAAAACAAGTCACTGATGTTTAATGAGTACCTACTTTGGCCAGGCACTCCATAATATCTAAACTCTATAACAACCCTGCCAACCAGACTTAACTAGATCCATCCACAGGTGAGAACAGTGAGGGTCAAAGGTTTAAGAATCATATCCAGGAAGAGCAGCTGCGGTGCACAGCTACAGTGTGTGAGCCTGTCTTTCTGGTTCCAAAGCCCACATCCTGTTTCATTAGGAATTCTTTCATAGACAGGCTTGTCTGTCTTTTGTATGGGTGTTTTGCCTGCATGTATGTCTATGTACTAAGTGCATGCCTGGTGCTTAAAGGAGGCTTAGAATCTCCTGGAAGTAGACTTACAGATGATGATGAGCAGCCGTGTGGGTGCTGGGAATTGAATCCAGGTCCTCTAGAAGAACAGCCAGTGCTGAGCCATCTCTCTGGGACCAGTCCTGAATGCTTTAAAGATTACTCCCTTAACTGGGAAGGGTGATACGCTCTGCACTCTCAGTACTTGCAAGGCTGAGGCAGGAGGATCTGTATGAGTTTGAGGTTAGCTGAGATTATGTAGTGAGTTCTAGGCAAGCCTAGGCTATAAGAACATCCCATCAAGAAAAGTCTGTTCCTCACCTATATACTGAAACAGTATTTATGTGACCAAAAGTGTCTGTAACCTTATATCCAACAATTATCACCATGTCATCTTACTCCTTCTTAGTATAAGATACATATGTCACAGCTAATCTAGAGGGATTAAAGTGTGTGCATGCGCGTGTGTCCACACACACATACATCATACATATATCACATACATACATGTACACTTTCTAGATGGGGTATAACGAAACATAGAAGGATCCTGTTGTGAATGAGAAAAGAAGAAAATAAAACATAGATCAGAACGAGTGTTCAAAATCACAAGGAAGAGCAATCCAGGAGCCACACTGGCTTAAGAGGCTCCTGGTGGCATCAGTGCAGGGCTGTCTCAACGTGTTTGTAGTAAAGCTAAACACACTCCATGGCATACAGCAGGCCTTGGTCGGAATGCTGGATTTCATTTCTTGCTTCTCAGTTTTAGAGGAACAGATGACAATGGAAATGCTCTGAGACAACGAGAATGATGACATGGTATTCAGAAAAGGCTCCTCTTCAGAACGAAGTCTGAAGAAGCTGAAAATGTTGAGTTCAGTTTCTTAGATGCTTATGGAATTATTAAAATGAATAAATTGTTAAACGCCAACTGACTGTTCTCTACTTAGGGACAGTATGCATAAAAAGAACTCCAATGGCAATAAAGGGACTTAGTCTGCAAATGAATCCCCCATGGGACAGAAAGCAGACAAACTCCACTTACTGACCACTATGTGTCATGCTCTACATCAGGAGGGGGGCAATGGCTGATCTTGATTGTTGATCTGACAGAATTTAGAATGGCTATGGAAACAAATCTCTAGGTCTAACTATGAGGGGTTATCTAGATTAGAATAACGGCTGTGGGAAGACCCACTGTAATGCAGGCAGTACATTAGACTCATGGGCTGGGGTACTGGACTGAACAGGAAGGAAAAAGATCTAGGCACAAGCATTCATGCTCTGGTTCCTGATTGCACATGCACACAATGTAACCAGCAACCTCCTGCTCCTGCGTACCTTACTTGCCACTGTGGACTGTATGCCTTGAAACTGTAAGCCAAATAAACTCTTCCTTCCTTAAATAGCTTTTGTTCCAGGGAGGAGAAAAAGTAACTAACACAAGAAGGGTTATCTCATCTTACAGATGAGAGGTGAGTAAATAGTTTACATCACCCCTCTAAGGCACACAGGAGCCGATGGCAGGCACATCCAGGTCTCTGTCACAAAGCTGCCCCACTGCTAGGTCTTCCATGACCACCTTTCGCGCATCAAAATGCCCCAACACACTGACCTAATCTCTGGTTCCACATATGGCTTGAATGTCACGTGATGACAAAGTCCCAGGAAACCTTACTAAACTTAACCAAGTACCTCATCGGAGGCAGAGAGAGAGAGAGAGAGAGAGAGAGAGAGAGAGAGAGAGAGAGACTTTCTTGTTCTAGAAAAAAGAAACTCTTGGGAGCCTAATAGAACTGTGCAGATCAATTACCCTGACCTTCTCCAGTGGAATGCAAGCAAGAAATTTTTATATTGAAAGGACACAGAAAATGGGAATATTTTAATTGCAAACAGAGTTTGTCTAACAACATGAGTTCTAACCAAGCCTTTGTTCAGAACTGTGTTTTCTTAGTTTGTTAAACATTTCACAAAAGCGTTTAAGGGGCAGTAATCTTAACAGATGTCCACCATCAGGATTCTGTTAGCATGTGGAAAAAGCATTTTAAGGAAGGCCCCCAAGACAATAATGGGCTTGGTAGATGTTGTCCTAGGAAGACAGAGACTACTAGAAGATGCTTGGCCACTAGAAACACTACAGGGGAAATCTGGGAAAAGTTTTCTCTCTTGCTAAAGCCTTATCCCTGGCCTATGACCTGTAATTAATTTCATCATAATGTTTTCACATAAAACTACTTTCAAATACTAGTCAGGTATGAGTGAATTTGCCATTATTTTGATATAAATTTACAAATCTGACTTGCCCCAGAATGGCTTAATGCTCTTCCATTGTGTGGGGCCAGGTTCCTTTTCCTATGAATTACCTCTGAAACATTTTTATTGGAAAAAAAAATCAATGCATTCACTAGTTACTCAAGCCCAATTTATCTTTCCCAACTCGGCACCTCACAAAAACCTGTAAGTTTTAAGGGCATCCAAAGGCAGATGCAGAGAGTAAGCGGTAACCTTTGCCTCAAAGGAGAGGTATGTGCTTGCTTCCTGTTCAGTTGTGTTTGCCAAAGGCTCCTCCACAGGAATGGCGTGCACATGCACGTGCACTGCCGGCCCCTGCGCTCACTAGTGTGGGGACACCTGGAGCCTGGCTTCCATAGAAAAGTGAAAACAGACCAGAAAATGAGATTAGCACAGGAACTATCACTCTTCACACACTAACTTGTTTCCACGCTGCTCACTGCTTGGTTCCTCACATGGGCTTTATGCAGTAGGTAAGGGCTGAAACAGAAGCAGAGGAGAAGCCTGAGACTGGAAGTGGAGAGAATCTACCCAAACTGGAAACGAAACTGGGTTTGCAAAGTTTCTCTGCACTAGTAGTTTCCGTGTTTGTTTAAGAATCGTCTAGGGAGCTTGTTAAAGATTTACAAACCCAGGCCCCACCCTAGAGCAGGCAATGAATGCATTAGGTCCAGCACGTCTGAGATGGAGTCTAGGCACTCGGGCGGGGCAGCACACACCTGCTGCAGCTGGTGTTCTTCACTCTGACCATGTACACAGTCACTGGACACAGGCAGAGGAATGGGTGAGCAAATCTGCCTCCCATCCCAGAAAAATCAGGAGTGTCTGAAAGGAACTGCTTCAGGTCAGACTGGATTACACAGTAAGTCTCAGGCCAGCCCAAACCACATTATGAGACTCTGCCCCCCAAACTCAAACCAAAGCCAAAGCCAAAGCAAAACAAATACCACCAAAAACAAGGCAGAGGAAGCTCCAGAGCTGTCTCGGCAGTTAAGAACACTGCCAGGTTTGGTTCTCAGAAGCCACATGGGACTGCTCATAACCACCTGTAATTCCAGTTCTAGAAGCTCTTTCACCCTGTTCTACCCCCATGGGCACCTGAATGAACAGGGTACACAACATACTCCAGGGTACTAGACATATACACAACAAACAAAAACAACCCAACCAACAAGGTAAAATAACAGATCAAAAGCAAGAAATTCATTGTAGCCATATTTAATAGCTTTCTGTCCCACTGAGGGGGGTGCATAACTCTAATTTCAGACTAGCCAGGCTGTGCCTAGAGAGGAAGCAAGAAGGATGACGACGATGGATCCAGAAGCCTACAGATGGTAAATTAGAAACAAAATCTGAGGTTAAGAAAAGCTACGTACACACACACACACACACACACACACACACACCACAGAGAAAGAAAGAGAAAGAGAGAGATAGAGTGAGAGACAGAGAGAGACAGGGATCACAGAGATAAAGAAGTCAGGGCCTTTAGAATGAATCTCAAGCAACCTTAATACTTAAGTACGTTTCCCTTTATACTGAGATCTTCCAAAATTAAAACTCTAGATCAGACTTGTACTATGGTCAGGACCTAGATAATAGACTTCAAATAAACTGTTCACAGCAAACCCTACTCTGGTAACAGTAACTCTTGCCTTTTGGCTCCTGAATGAAAAGCCTCAGCTACCCATCCTTGTCTCCCCTCTTATAGCCCATATTCAAGGAGCTGAGTAAAACCAACTTCCCACTATCGCCACCTGGCTCACTGCCCGCCTGGGACTGCTTCACTATTCTCTTCCCAGCCATTTTTGGGGTTTTACTCCAACGCGGTCTTCTCAGTGAGGCCTCTGAACAGAATCACTTCTATCTCTGGTTGTAATTTTTTTCTCTCCTGCTCCTTCCAGAGGCCTGTACCTCTGACATACATTCTGTAGTTTGTCATTGACTTTCCTGAGCATCATTTATTAGAAGGCAAACTCTTGCAGAGTGGGGAACTTGGCTAATTTTGTTTAGGTGTGTAACCCCCAAACAATCATGGCAAGCTGTACTGGATTTCCAATAAACATCTGTAGTACAAATGGAATATCCTTAATCTGAAAGACTGAAATCCAAAATGCTGCAAAACTGGAAGCCTTTTAAGTGCCAACTGGTATTCCAGTGGAAAATTCCATACTCAATCTTACATGACAGGTTACAGTTAAAACACAGGCTCAGGACTGGGGAGACAGGTCAGTGGGTTACGAGTGCTGGCTAGGCAAGCATGAAAACCCTAGTTCAAATCTCCAGCTGTCATATAAAGACTAGGTATGGCTGAAACATGCCTGCAGCCCAAGTGTTGTGGGGGAAAGAGACAGGAGGATCTTGGAGACTTGCTGGCCACAGTCTAGACCCAGGTAGAGTCACAGACCCTGTTTCAAGAGATTAAGGCAGACATTCTCTCCTGGCTTCTTATCATGCATAGATCATACATATACATAAGTGTGCATGAACACACACACACGCACATACACAATACATATCACACAGACACAAACCTGTAGGTACACTAAAATATGAGATTAATTTCAGGCTCTGTGTATATGGTACATATGAAATATAAATACTTTTCCTGTCAGACTTGCATCCTACCTCAAATATAGACCTTTATGCATATGGAAATATTCTAAAATTTGAAAAATAAACCTGAAACACTCTGGTCTCAAGCATTTCAGACATAGGGCACTCTACCTGTGTGGAAGTCAAACGATAATGTTGAATTTCCCAAATAGACATTTGTATCCTTTTCCTCAAATAGTTGCTATGGAAAGGAAGATTTTAGGGGTGTTGGGGTCAGCAAACATTTTTGGTAGAGTCAGTTAATAAATACTGCTTTTGCTGCTTTAGAAGATGCGTAAATGAATGTGCATGGCCATGTTCCAACACAATTTTATTTACGGCTACAGAAATTTGAATTCCATACAGTTTTTACAAGTTATGAAACATCATTCTTTAAATGCTTTGCTAACCATGAAAAATGCGAAGATTATTCAGAGCTGGTGGGCCACACGGAACCAGCCATTGGCTGGATCTGCCCAGGGGCTGTAGCTTGTCTCTTGACTCAGAATGACTTGAGGGCTCTACAGAGGATGACAAATGGAAACATTCAGGAAGAAACACAGGCAAAAGCACAAGATGAGGATGTCAGCAGAAACAAAGCCGGCCCCTTTGTCAGGTGTCCCTGGAACTCCACTGGCATAGCTACTGTCATCCCTCTACCAACTTCTTTCGGCATGGGTGAGGCGCACATGAGGCAGTTCATGAACCGTGGGAGTTCTTACGATGGCATTAGAGTGTAACTGTGCAAAAGCGAGCTATTTATATGATTCCGAACGAAGCTTGAGGCATATTCTGGTGTTTTTTACTTCTATGTTAGGTGAAAAAGCTGCCTACAGAAGCCTGCCTCCCACCCAAAATACTAGCTGTTAGCTACTGACTGATCCTCAGCAATATTAAGATGAATCATATATGCTCTTTTCTCGGTGCAAAAAGAGATAATTTTAAAACTCAAAAAATGTCACTTTGGGTAGTCACAAACCACACAATAGAAAAGCTGTCCAGCCTTAAAGTTGTAAATAAATAGAAGCCGCTCCCGCGTGGACATCTTTTGCTTCTTTTAAACTGTGACGCTTCTTTAGGCCTCGCCTCCAACTGCATAGTGTTGAAATGAGAAAATGTTGCAAGTGTGTTCTGTGCCTAGGAGGGAAGGCAGCCTTGGCTCCCCATCTCTCTTCCCTGGCACCCCACACCCTTGATCTAAGGAACCCACGCCCTTTCTCAGGCAGCTGCCTTCTCACCTACCCCAACCAGCCTGTGGCTCTTTTGCTTTTGCTTGGTCTACAAGGCGCCAGCTGCCTGCAGAACCTAGTCTTTTTCTATCACAGAAAAACTCTGTATTTCTTTCTCCTTACTGTGTGGAGAAGCAGGTATTTTTGGCCTCGATTCCTAAGATCTGTTTTATCTCTCTTGTTACTAAGCAGGTCACTGCCACCCTCGTTTTCTGCTGCGTCTTCATTTCCCCACACTGCCCTGTTTGCCACCAAAGGATGAACCACATCAAATGGAGGAAAGCAACCACACTCTACCCTGAGAAGCAAGCAAGGGAGACTTTGTGCGTGCATGTGTGTGTGTGTGTGTGTGTGTGTGTGTGTGTGTGTGTGAAATGACCATTTGGGGGCTTGTTCTCCCATAATCAAATCCTCCCTATCTTAACAATGTGGCAGTGTGTCAAAGCATTGGAATTCTGCTTCAATCAGCAACCCAGAACTTTATAGGAAAATGAAGCAACAAAATGTTGGTCTTACTGTTAACTTGAGGCTGGGCTTGTACTTAGCATGCGACTGTTTGTTTCCCTCTGGCATTCCAGCCAAACTTTCCAAGTTTGTGGAACTCTGGGTTATCCACAGAAGCCCACGGCAGTATCCTGACATCCTCAGGCATGCTTCTTTTTTTACTTATTTATTGATGCTTGTGCCTGAACTCATTGGTTCATGTTTTTAATTAACAAACTATCAACTTGTCCTGAGTAGATAGTCTACCACTAAGCTAGAGTCCCACTTTCTTCTAACCTGTCCCTAGAGAAACATCATGCATTAGAAGTGTAAGTCTTAAATTCAATAAACCAAAGAACAATACAGAAGTAATTTGCTTGCAAACATTTTAGACACTGCTGGGGACCCAGATCAATGGGAGGATACTTCCCTATCTAACATGAACAAGGCTCTGAGTTCCATCTAGGCTCTGATGATAAGAAACCAAACTAACCCAAACTGGCTACATCTATGTTGTTAGCAGCAGTGCAGGTCTGGCTCTGGGACCCTTACAACATGTGAGAATCTGTAGTTATCACAAATGGGCCTGTATCAACTGACTTTTTGCTAGTTAACTAAAAACATGTGCCCAATTAGTAAAGCATCAAGGCACTAACATAAGATGCCACAATCCCAACTGGGATATTTAGAAGCCACATTTGATGTCTTGAGGATACAGTGCTAGGGCTGATGTTTAATGACAGCTGGCTCGTGCTCATCATCATGGAAAACAGCACTTAGAGCACTTGCAGTGATTTGATCTTTGTGACTAACACGGGCAATTAAGCGGTTCATAAATGAATGTCGGTATTTTTGCTGTTGCTTTGGTTTGGCTTACATGCAGTTTTGGCTAATGTTGGAATTAGCCTTTCTTGAACATCATCTTTAGAATGTATAAGCTGTCTGTAGTACCAGGCAGTGAGTCTCTACTTCCTTCTGTCCCAGCATTAGCACACACAGGTAATATTAATGTCTTTCAGAGATTCTCTTGGAGCTGGAGGAGACAAATCCTGTAGCTAGTTCTGTTGCAGAGCCATAGGACCCATAGTGTCCAATGGTCACTCCAGCATGAGGAACACTGTCAAGCACACAGAAGGAGAAGATATCTATCTAGTTTTCTCAGTTAACAAGCAATTGGTGTTCTCCCAATTTGGGGGATGTTCAGCATATCCTGATCTACTTTCAAGAGCTGAATCACTCATGTAATTTTATTTGCCCATTAACTTTCCTGCCCCCATTTCAAGCCCCTTACTCTCCCTGTCCACAACTCCTGGTAGCTGCCCAGTGGCTCAGACTATGATCATGTCAAAGAGCTGAACAATGCTGAAGGGAAGGAGGACAGAGCCAGAGTACCAGGGCTGCAGGTAGTGCTTGCTCAGAAGCCTCCTACATTCTGCCACTGAGATACCTGTAACTATCAAACAAATGCCTGTGAGTGAGAGAATATAGCATGCTGTCATACTTCCCAAGCAGGATGGCAGCATACCCACTTCCCCACCTCTCCACTGAGAACTATCAGCCTCCTAAGGCCCCGTGGCAAGCAGGAGGAGACACACTTGGGAGCAGGTTGCAGAGAGGAAGTTGAGGACAAAAGATGACGAAAGGGGACAGTTGGGACCTGAAGTGGACTGAGGACGCTAAATGTAATCAGCACTCAATCCCAGAAGACATATTCCATGGGTTCCTGTCACTGGTGTTTTAATCTCGGAAGACGGTTCACTTCCTAACACAACAGTGGGGCTCAGTTCCATTAGCAGCCATCTACGCAAAACTGAGGAGCTGCTTTGGAAAAACAGCACTTACTTATTACCTTTAATCTTAAACACTTTTTATTCCATTCTCTGAAGTAGGTAACGAAAAACAGCCATGACAGTAATAGTGGCCTCACCATTCTCAGGCAAGGATACTGGACATGTCTGAGGCAGAGCTAGCTGCAGGGGACTCTACTGTCTAGGAGAACTGGGCTTGTAAGACCTGATACTCAGAAGAATGTGTTTATTTCCTCCTTCTCTCTTCCCCTCTTTCCCTCCCTCCCTTCTTTCCTTCCTTTCATTCTTTCTTGTCGACAGCTTTGGACAAAGCAGAGGAGGAAAGGCTTAGTCAGGAAGGGAATGGATTCTGGTAATGGAGATCAAGGCCAGTTTTACTGGCCAAATATTATTGAGGTTGGTACAATGACTTTTTTTCAAAACTATTTTCTTGATAGTTTGAGATTTTGATGACTATTTTTGGTTTGTTTTGGTTTTCTTAAGCATTTAAAACCAAAACACTCAAAGTTTACTAATGAAGCAATGTCAGAGCATAGCAGGAAATGCGCATTCTTACAGTTGAGCTGACTCTTGTGTCTCATTTCTGTTATGAGGTAAATGCATAAACAGTGCATCCGTGGTAGCAGTGGGCATGGAGTGATGTCACCCAGACTCCCATGGAAGGACACACAGAATGGAGCACTTCAGTTCAACACACTCTTTTAACTCTCAGTAGTCCTGGTATTCTCCAAACACACAGATCTTAGTGCAGACACAGTCACAAAGGGAGGCAGGGGACATCCACAATGTCTAGGTACCTGACATCTCTAAACATCATTTTATTCAGTCTGCCACAGAGCTTGCAGCCAATCAGGCAAGACCCCAGGCTCATATCACAACTTCCATTTCTCAGCATTTTTTAGTGGATACAGATGTATATGAACATGTATAGATGCACAGCGCTAACTCAGGGAAAGCCACATTCGAGATGCTTCCTCATATTATGCTCTCAAACTATTAAGCTGTAGGTGTGTTCATTGCCTGAGCAGGCTGAACCTATAACAAATCTATTTGGCAGGGTATACCTGAGTGACTTGAGCCTCCCTGGAAGGCCGTGGATTGAAGGAAAAAATGATAGATTCTCGAGAGGAGGCATGTAAACAACACTTCAGATCTGTGGACAGAGAAGCTAAATCTATCACAGTCTTCCACTGGGGACTGTAGAGCCTCCTGAGAGAATAAATGAGAGTGACCTGCAGATTCTGCTTTAGTCTGAGTGCTATAAGAAAGCAAGATGAGCAAGCCATGAGGAGCAAGTCAGTAAGCAGCAACCTTCCATGGTGTCTCCATCAGCTCCTGCCTCCAGGTTCCCTCACTGATGGAATTGTAAGCTCACATAAACCCTTTCCTCTCCAAATTTCTTTTGGTCATAGTGTTTTCTCACAGCTATAGAAACCCTAAGACAACCACCTCCTATTGTGAAAAGGATTCTGGTTGAGAGATGATACAAGTTAAAGACCTTAGCCTGGCAAGGTGGTGCATGCCTTTCATCACAGCACTCAAGTGTGCGAAGGCAGGTAGTGCTCTGTGAGGTCTAATGAGTTCCAAGTCACATAGGGCAACACAGTGAGACCTCGTCTCAAACACTAAACTAAATTTAAAACATTAAAGACTTGACATAAGATATTACCCTGGAATATGTGGTTGGCATAATTTAATCATGGGAATCCTTAAAAGGAGAAGAGAAAGCAGAAGAGTGAGGAGGGGAGATGTGGAGTTAGGAAAGATCTGAAGGACTTTTGGAACTGTACCAACTGGTTACTCTTGACCTTGAAGGAGGAATGTGCTAGAAGGTGGAAGTCTCTAGAACTCCAACTAACTTCTAGTTAGGACACTGATAGCAGTCTTCTAACAGAGAGAGCCTAAATTCTCTCAGCAGCCTGAATAGGGGTAGGGTCTACCTTGGCCTCCAGGAAGTAATGCAGCCCCAGGGCACCTTGTGATTAGCCCCTAGAGACTCAACGGGGCTTTGAACTTTAGAACTCTAAGACAATAAATCTGTGTTATTTTGAGTTGATATATGGTTGGCAACTTGTTAGAACAGCCATAAAAGTTTAATGCTGCACTCCAAACACAACTTTTGGGAGAAAGCATGAAAATGGAGGTTATCTGTCTTCAGCCAACAAAATAAGTAATGTTAGAAACAGTTCATGTCCCACTGAGTCAAAAAGTAGTGTAGTTTTTCTAATACATTTGTTGATAAACAAATAAATGAAGAAAGTCCTTTAGAGTAAAACTGCCAGTTAATAAATGAGAATGAAAACATGACAATCTATGACAATGTGTGATACTGGACTGGGTCCTGAATCAGGGGCAGACACAGCAAAAGGGATGCTATGGAATTAACCGACAAAATGAGAATGTGGATTGCAGATCAGATAATCGTTCTGCATCAGTGACTCAATTCCTGTTGATGACCGCACCACAGTGTGTAAAAGAATGTTCATGCTCTGAGGAAGTACAGTCTGAAGCCTTCTACAGGGGAAGGGGACCATTCCCCAACTTACTCCCAGAAGGCTCAGGGAAATCCTAGTGTATTACCCAAATATAATGCACAGAGGAAGTAAGGCAAACATGGCAATATATAGACAACTGAAGTCTGTAGGTACGTCCTAGCCTTTTAACTTTGACTATCAACACGAAAGTTCTGTAAATTATTTCTTTAAATCTTAGCTTATAGTAGATGCACTGTCACATAGAGAATTTTAGGCAAGTTCAGTGTATTCTGAGAACACATATAAGTTCAATGAGCTGAATCTCCTCTCAAGGCAACATAACAGACGTGTCTTTCAATCAATGTCATGCCATAAGACTTCTTATATAGTAGGCAAGCAATAGGTATCTATAGATTGAACAAGTACCTGCTAGTAAGAAAATCAACACTCCAACTTAAAGAGAGGTTAACATGATATGAAGTAAAATCTTTCTCAGAGAACAGTCCTTGCTTTAGAGTTGAACTCTCTGCTTGGATTTAAAATCTTTTTTTTTTTTTTTTTTTTTTTTTTTGCCATTTACTATATCGAGCTTGGAACAAGTAATTTTAAGAGTTTCCTAAACCTGATCTTCCTCATCAGTAAAATGGGAACAACAATATGCCTCCTAGTGTTACTATGAAAAATGGCAGAATCAGGTAAGGTGTTCAGCAAGTTCCTTATATTGCTTTATAATGTCATTTATTATTATTAGTGTGGCCTTTAATACTTCTGTGGTTTTCTGTTTTCCTTACAAGAAAAAGAAAAATTAACAAAAATTAATATAAATTTATTTTATTGCCAAATTCTTAGAAAACATATTTCCAATTAACTTTTTAAAAACCTGTTTGGGGTTGAGATGGCTCAGCAGTTAAGAGCACTCTTCTGGAGGTCATGCGTTCAAATCCCAGCAACCACATGGTGGATCAAGACCATCCGTAATGAGGTCTGATGCCCTCTTATGGGATGTCTGAAGACAGCTACAGTGTCTTACATATAATAAATAAATAAATAAATAAATAAATAAATAAATAAATAATCTTTGGGTTGGGGTGAGCAGGGCCGGAGCAAGAGGGAGAAGGGAAGAGGAAAAATTAAAAAACAAAAAAAAAACAAAAAAAAAACAACCCTGTTTGGCCAAAAGGAAAGCAATGGTAAAACATTGCAGTCTGAGGGACTCCAATCCATCTCTTATCCAACACAATCAGCCCCACCCTCATCCCATCCATCATACTCCTCACCCTTGACTGGCCTTAGGTATGCTCATCTAAACTGCAAATTGTTTCAGCAAGTTAAGACTTTCTGGCTTGTTTGTTTGTTTGTTTGTTTGTTTTTAAATTTTAGGCTGACTGTTTTTATTCTTTAATCTATAACAGCTTCCAGCTAGCCAAATATGATAGTGCTTAATACTAATACTCAGAAGCCTGAGGCAGGACAATCATAGGTTTAAGGTCAGCTTGGGCTACACAAGACCTTGTTTCAAAAAAACAACACCCCATAGAAAACTTACACTGCTTCCTGTACATTCTGAATCCACCTGTTCAGCCCCCTTCACGCTCCTTTCCAGCTGCAACCGTCCCTACCACCAGGTGATGCTCAAACATGCCCTTGCTCAACTGATGATATGATCACTGCCGCCTATTATATCAATTATCCTTCACACATAACATGCCTCTGGCCAGTATGATATATATTTATATATTTTACATATATGGAAACAGACACATACATAGGTGCCCAGGCATGAAGCCTTCATCATCTTTTTCCTCCTCTCTCTATTTTGCAGCACTGGGTATCTGTAAACCTAGGGCTATGTGCAGACCGGAGAAGAACGTTACCACTATGCTCTACCTCCAGACCCCCTTTACTTTTTATTTTGAGACAGGGTCTTACTGATTTGCTGGAGCTGGGCTTAGACTCTGAACTTGAAATCCTCCTACTTCAGCCACCTGAGTAGCCAAGTTCTCAGTCAGTCCTATGTCAAAAGGCCTGGCCATGAATCCTTTCTTGACCACCATAAAATGCAGTCAGTCTGCTCATTCATTCAGTCAATAAATGTTAAGAGATCTGGTGGTGAGCAAGTCAAGGTTTTACTCTCATATAACTTATATTCTAATAAGAGATAATATCATAATAAAATTACAAAACTAATAACCACAATGTCAAAGTGTATGGCCCACACATATCCAAGATGAGAATAGTTACTTTTAACGCAATCGGAAAAGGCACCTCTGAGGAAGTGCATTTGAATTGGTACCTCATTGATAATGTGGATTCAACTATATAAATAACAGGAGAAAGACTTTCTGGCAGAGGGAACAGGAAGTGCAATATTCCATCTATGAGAGAGTTTAGTGTTGTTTTTTACTACGGATATTCATGGACTTATATAAGCTCTCCACAGAACAAGTGCGTAATAAGTCTTGAGAATGGGTTGGTAAAGGAGTTATGAGGAAGTGGTGCCCACCCTCTAAGGTACTGGATGATGGCCTCTGCCACTAGCATGCAAACATGTTCCATCAGCCTGTACTTCATATCGACAGGCCTTTTATACTGGAGAAAAACAAAGTTGCTATGGCAACTCTAATTAGATGCTTCCTTTCCAAGGAGAAGATCCATTGCTGTATTTGCAGGCTGGTTTGGTTCTCCAGCACACCTGCAAGGACTGCAGCTTTCTAAGGTTGGAACATTTAGTACAGGGAGTGTCCAATTTACCCTTAGGGGAGGTCCCTTGAGAAAGCCTGTTTGGGAGGACTTTGGAAAAGCATTTGCTCTTAGAAAAAAATGTTGTAAATGAGGTTAGATTCTGGGGTTAATGCCTCAAAATCGTTGAAAAACCCCTAAGTGGCAGAAATGCTGTAAATTTTCATTGAGAAAGTGACAGAAATAAATTCTTTCAAAAGAGCAATTAAATAAAAATAAATTTAGTGGAGAATCTATTAAGGGATTCTGGGCACCATCACAGCTCTGTAGTGATTCACGTCTTTAGTGTCACTACGACTATTGCTACTGCTACGACTACGACTACTATTGCTACTGCTACGACTACTTTGGGGTCTCTCATTTAATCGTAATTGTGGACACTTCTGGCCTAGGAACACTGTGCTAAGGTACTGTGTTACCTAGGTTTTTATCAACTCGACACAAGCAGAAAGGAGACTGGCTGAGAAGAGGAGGGAGAGCAGCAGGAGCAGGAACAAGATAGGACAATGGGCTTGGGAAAGCATCACAGACATGGATGAGGCTTAACGAAACCCATTATACAGACAGCTATTATGTGCTAATAAAAAGTTAAAAAAAACAAAACCCCTCATGCCATGCCACTTTGGACGAAATGGCAGAAGACAGAGACATAAATAAGTCCAGCAGCACACAGATACCTCCAGAACAAGGGACAGTCTACAAGAACATTGACCTGCTTTCTTCATTAGGTCAATTTTATAGGGTTAAAAAAATAAGATGATTCTTTATTAAGAGACCATGGGAAGAAACAAGCAAATGCTATAAAATAAATGCTAGCTTGAACAAACTAACCATGAAAAGAAATGGGAGAATGCAGAGGGCAGTATTTGAATGGCATTAAAGAAGTATAGATAACTGTAACATGTGTGATAGTGGTGTGTGTGTGTGAGTGTGTGTGTGTGTGTGTGTGTGTGTGTTCAGGGGGGCAATTCTCACTCAAGGCCCAAGCTAGCTTGGAACTTGCCATGTCTCCCAGGTGGCCTTGAACGTGACCTTTTCACCTTGGGTTTGTATTTGCTATACAGCCACATTAAATTCTTTACTTTTTAAAGATTCGTATGAAACCATTTAAGGTGGAGTACCAATGCTTGTGGTTGGGTTTAATATGCCATAGGTCTCCCTCCAAAGAAAAGGGAAGAGAAGTCAAGGGGAGGGAAAGAAAGGAAAAGAGGAAGAAAAGATGAATGGTGAGTGTGACCAAATCTGGGTCACCAGGACAGACTTTGGGATCACTTACGCTGTGCTTTCTGTACACCTGAAGACTGCCTTACTTGAAAGTTACTTTTAAGTCTCAATGGAATGCAAACACTGGTGAGTTCTTGGAGTTTACAAAACCTACCTAATGATTATCTTTTCTGGTGACTGACATGCACTCGGGATGGAATTTTATGTCTTTTCTATAACAATTTTGACTACTATTTGCTCAGAGAATATACTATTAATGTTGATCCAAAAACAGTATATATAAGATCTGGAGGGACAAATGATAGCAGATTACACTTTGAAATCATATTTAAAATACTTGAATTGTCTTTACCATTGTCATTTGCCTGAGTAACTGAGACATAATTAACTACACATTATCAGTTTTTTAAAAAAGATTTATTCTCGTGTGTGTGTGTGTGTGTGTGTGTGTGTGTATGTGTGTGTGTGTGAAGGCATCTGCTCTCCTAGAGCTGGAGTTACAGGCAGTTGTGAGCTGTCCAATGCCAGTGCTGGGAACCAGACTAGCGTCCTCTGGAAGAGCAGCAAATGCTCTGAACTGTAATCACCCCTCCAGCCCCTCAAATTTTCTTTTTGTATGTAGGTGTGGCATCCATATGTACACATTGTTTGTGTGAGTGAATGAGCACATGCATGAGTGTACATGACTGTGTGTGCATACCTGTGTGAAGGCCAAGGTTGACATGAGGTGTCTTCCTCAGTTGCTTTCTACTGTAGTTTTTTGGACAGGGTCTCTCTGCAGCTGGTGCTCACTGTTTTGGATGGACCAGTTACTAGGCAGCAAGTCTAGCTATCTGCCTATCTCTGCGTCCCCAGTGCTGCGATTACAGCCATGTGCTAGGACACTCTTCTTATTCCATGATGGTTAGGGATCCAAACTTAGGTCCTCATGCTTGGGCACTGAACCCTCTCCCCAGCTCCTTGGTTTCAATTTTTGTTGTGGTTCATAACAAGTAACACCAGGGAAGCACCTCTAACCCTTCCTAGACCTCTTGGAGAGTCACTCCTAAGGGATTAAGATTTGCTAGTGCGCTTCTGACTCATAGAACATGGAATCCAGGAGCTTCCAGGCCATAGCTGTGGGAGGAGCTTAACTGCTCCTGCTTTTCTTTCCTCCTGCATTTCATCACTCTTTCTCAAAGGCAAAGCAGAAAATACTTTTGGCATCTTTTTCTTGAGTTTCCTATTTCTTGCCAGCACCATTGCCATTTGGCAGGTTGTAAAATCTTTTTTAGTAATTATTAATTGATTTTAAAGTACTTGATTTATTCTTTGAGAATTCTATACAACATATTTTATCCAATTTACTCTTAGTCCCACCCACTTCTCCCTATACGTAATACTAGTTGCAGACTTCATGACCCACTACTATTCGGTAAATGGACAGAATGGTAAACCAACTCCTAATGATCTGACTTATCATCACCCATACATAAGTGTATCTCTCAACCCTCATCTGAGAAGGTGCTACTTGCAGTAGATGGTAACTAATGCAGAGACCCACTACTGGCCCTGACACAGAGAATAAGAGATTTCACCATGCTCAGCCCTAAAGGGGACATGTATACCTCACCCTCTCTCTCAAGGCTTGAGCATCACCATGGAAGAGAGAGTGGAAAGAGTGTAAGAGCCAGAGGTGGTAGAAGACTACAAGGAAACATTGTCTTTCAGACACTCAGGGCAGTTGTCCATATTAACTCACAGTCGTCACAACAGCATTCACAAGACCTGTGCCAGCCTGAGCCAGCCCAAATCCCAGCATGGAAAGGGGAACTGAGCAAATAATTCCACCCCTGGCTGAGGAGCCACTCCCAACTGTTAGTTGCTCAGAGAGAGAGGTAGGGGGAGGGAGAAAGAGAGGACGAGAGAATGAGGATGGGAAGAAGAAAAAGAGAGAGATGGAGGGAGGGAGAAAGAGAAGGAAGGAGGGGGGTGTTTCTTTAGGAGTATAGATCCTGATTCAATCAGCCATTAGAATAGTAAACCACCAACTCCAAGAATATTTGGGCAGCACAAGTTGGTATTGAAGTGTTTTAAAAGGAAAAAAAAAGAACACAGATTTTTTTGGGGGTGGGTAGGTAAAGTTGTGGATCTGGGAAGAGTGGGATGGGATTGGGGAGAATGTAATCAAAACACATACAAACTCTCAAAAAACAAAATAAAGTTGTTTTTTTGTTTTTTTTTTTTTTTTTTTTTTTTTTAGCAAAAGCTCTGACCCAAAATTGTTCATGTCTGAAGGAACTGCAGGGACAAAAATGGAGAAGAGCATGAGAGAAAGGAGGTCATGGACCTCCTTTTGGCTCAAATTGGGATCCAGCTCAAGGGGAGGCACCAGGGCCCTGACACTGTTACTGATGCCGTGGTGTGCTTGCAGACAGGAGCCTAGTATGGCCTCCCTCTGAGAGGCCTAACAAGTACCTGAAAGAGTCAGATACTAGCACTCAACTAATGGACGGAAGCTGGGGACCCCTGTGGTTGAATTGGGGAAAAGCTGGAAGAAGCTGAGGAGAAGGGTGGCCCCATTGGAAGACCAGCAGTCTCAACTAACCTGGACTCCTGAGATCTCTTAGACACTGAGCCACCAACCAGGCAGCATACACTAGCTGATCTGAGGCCCCCAACACATCTACAGCAGGGGACTGCCGGGTCTGGACTCAATCAGAGAAGATGCACCGAACCCTCAAGAGACTTGAGGCCCCAGGAAGTCGCGAAACCTGGTGAGGTGGGGCATGGGCATTCTCATGAGGAGGGGAAGGATGGGATGGGGAACAGTGAGGTGGGGCAGACCGGGAGCGAGGATGAAGTCTGGACTGTAAAAAAGGATTAAAGAATAAAAATAAATAAATTTTTAAAAAAGCCAAAGTAAAGATTATCACTAGATAAAATGTAGTTTGACAATGACTGTTACTGTAAACATAGTAATAAAAGGTAATTTCTAAGGTCTTTTTTTAACTGCCCAGCTCAGCCACCTTGGTGGGAACTCCCATCCCCAGCACACGAGAAAGCTACCAGCGTTCTTCCTGGCCCTTGAGTGTGCTGGGTTCTTAAGTCAAACAGCACTTCCAACTGTTGCCATTTATTATATTATAGTATTCTCTCTCCCTAGACTATGAACAGCTCAAGGATAGAAATGTTCTCTTTGCAGTGCACTACAGGACAAGACTCTATTCTGGCACGTAATAGATATTATCCATTTAATTAGTAGAAGGTGGGAAAGTACTGAGACAGCCCAGGAAGGTCACCCCTGGCCAGGGAACCTCGTTCAACAAGTTAATTACTGAAGAGCTGGACGGACTGACAGAAAGCCACAGTGCCTGTGAGCCCAGGGGTTGCCTCATTTATGGAGTTCGTCTTCTAGATACAACAGCGAGGGTCTGATTATACCCAGGTGTTTGTGGCCTCTGCTTTAAGACCTCTGTAAGCTCACTCTGTCTGTCAATCTACACACACACACACACACAGACACATACACACACACACACACAGACACACACAGACACACAGCTGTATAGTTTGAGATTATTTTACTAAGTAATTTTATCTAAAAAAAAAAAATAGTAGGGAAGAAGACTCCTTCTTATAATCTCCACTGCAGGTAAAATGATTTCAGCCCCCAAGGTTGGATTTGATTCCAAAACCACTGCTTCCCAGTGTCAAGATACCCTAACAGCAGGCCAAATGCCTATGGACATGTGTTCAGGAGAGCAGTGGGGAGTCAGGAGTGCTGTGTGGCTTACCAAGTGTGTGACAGAGCAGCTTAGAGAGGACACATGGGATGAATGAATAAACCATGTGACAGCAGTACTTGCCTCATGTCTGCCAGCCTGGCCATCTCTCCTCTCAGTGGGTAACGCTTCTAATTCAGTGTCTAGAAACTTGAAAATTATTGCAATCCCCAGGCTCTTTGTCCCCAGGCTGCACCTTCTAGAGAGATTCTAAACATCATGCTGAAGTCCAAAGTCTCTGTTACTGGCAGGGTTCCCACCTCCAGCTTGCAGGCCAGCAACCCTAGCAGATTACTATTGGTAATCAGGCCCTTCTCCACCCAACACTGTGACTACAGAAAACAACATTACCTCAGAGGTAAACATGGCAATCATCACCAGGCCCCACCCCAAGTGGAAGGAATGATCAGGAGACTTGGAGCAACACTGACTGCTGACTTCCTGCTATGGAGACAAACACCCACCTTACCAGACTCTAGCCACTAATGGATCTCTGAAGTGTAGGAGTAGACAGTTGTGGACAACTGAGCTGGCCAAGTATATCAAAACACAGTATTTTTAAAGGCCCCTTGAACCTAATTTGGCTACTCTGTACACCCTGGGCTACTGGAGCCAGGATGAGATGAAAGGCTGAGACCCAGCACCTGTAAAGCAGAGCTAGAGCCAGAAGCCAGAAGCACCTGCCCAGCCTGCAGCCTCTCTGAAGAAAGGCACTAAGAGTTCACCATGAAAGAGGCATGCAGCCTCCAATCGGTCATTAGGAAGGTAGTAGCTGTGTGTGCTGGGTTACAAGTTGCCATTCAGCTCTGGCTCCACTGGGCAACCTTGGGCCCTGCCCATCTGGGCAGGTTTGTCAAATCCCATGTGGATATGCCTACACACACTCCCTCTTCTCTCAGACTCTACATGAAATGATGATATATTCAGGGAAAACACATTTCCTTCCTTCCTTCCATTTGTGAAGAGAGAAAACATAACAAAACCAAACCCAGCAGCAACCAGCATCCTGAATCAGAGATGTTAGCAGTAGGCAAGACATGTTCGTGCTAAAGAAAGAACAGTGCAGTTTGACCTGGTTCACAGCCTAAGCCACCAAACTTAAAATCCCTTGGAGATACCTAGAAATTTTATGAAAATCTACATCTTTTACACATCTTCCTACTTTAGTTTCTTTTCAAGGATCTTCATGTAACAAATTTACTGAGTAGCTATCACAGCATGGTGTGATACTAAAGGAATCCTTGTTCAAGCACACCTATTTAAGCATTTCTGTTGTTCATGTTTTACTGGGCCTTTTAACAGTGAGTCAGTTTTGTTTTCTGAGCCATCTCATCTGTAAGTGCTCAGGGAAGATACTGATATAGGGTTAAGTCCTCAGATCTAGAGTCCAAAAGAAGCTTCAATCTCTGTTCTGCCACTCAGGGAGAAGTCACAGCACCCACTTCCCAGGTACAACACGGAGCTGAAACAAGAGCCACGTGTAAGTCACTGAAGCCAGGGCTTGGCACACCGCAAGCACTCAAGGACGGTCAGCTGCTGTTCTTTCCCTCGCTGTCCTAGTGGCAGTAGTAGTGGGGGTGGTTGTGGTAACAGCTGTACATAGTGCCACGGAGTGTTGCAAGAGCACAGTCAAATAGCAATGTAAGAATAAAGAACAATGGTAGACTCACATAGGGTAAGTTAGGTAAGAGTGGAATAGAAAAAACAGCATTTCCTCATGCATGCATGCATGCATGCATGCATGCGTGTGTTAGAAACTAATGTCACCTCTGAAAGCAAGATGCCCAAAAGATGCCCCTTCATCTAGACTGAAAAATATTCCAAAGGGCACATGGCTAGGCAGGAAGCAGAGTGAGCAGGTGGAATACTGGTGGGCTTTAGCAGTGCTCAGCACATAAGTCAGGGTCACACTCAGCACACCACTCAGGGTCACACTCACTGTCCTCACTGACTTTAAGAACTCAAGAAAGACTAATGCTCAGAAACAATATGGCTACCCTCCATTACTAAAGGTTCTCATAGCATGGAACTGAATTAGTCTCCCTGTGATAGTATTAGCCCACATCCTGAAGGTGTAATCTCCCTGCTAAGAGTCTCCTGGCTTTTTACTTCCTGCTGATTCTCATAGGGTGGCATCCCAACTTCCTGAGGGTACGATGTACCTCCTAGCTATAGCTGGCAACTTTATCAATAACTCAATTCAGATGTTTGCATAGTTCACATATAGACCCCAAGCAAGAGTGGCTGCTGAATAGAGTATGCATCATGCATACCGGTAGTTCACTGCTATGTTCAATCCATAGAATATAAAGGGCATGGGGCCTAACTCATATTAAATTTAAGAATACATTTTTGTTTGTTTTTCCCTTTAAAAGAATCAGGTTGAATCTAAGATGGTGGGCTTTCATTAGGGGAACCAAGTTAATCTCTGTTCCTTCTTCATCTGTAAATTAGGGGTAACCATAAGACCTTCTTGGGCTAGGTTAGGTGACACTGAGATGATAAATCCTTCCACCTCCTCACATTGGTGTTCTAGTACAGCAAAAGCTCATCGTGCAAAAATGACTGTCCTGGAGGCTGTCTTCAATGGTAGAGCAAATGATCCAGTGTCACCAAAGAAAAGAATGCAGTACAACCAATTTAAAGCAGCAGCTGACGCTACTCTTATAGCATTGATTAACCAGCTACATATGTGACCCAGGCAACTCCAAGGGCTGACAGGACAGTGCTGTGTATTCTCAGGACGAGGAATACACAAACAATGTTTGGTAATCCCAAAGCATGACTGTCACAATTGCCTCACCAAGCTGAAATACAACTGCATAAGGCAGTGAATCTACAATTCTTAGAGCAACAACTCTTAGTAAAGGTTTGCTGCAGTAACAAAAGAACAGAGTCACTACTGTTGCTATACTAACAAGATGTTCACCCAAAACTATAGGTATGGTGGTACATACCATTAATTCTCAGCTACTTAAGCGGATGACACAGAAGTTCAAGGTCAGCCCATGAGACTGTGTCTAAAATACAAACAAACAAACAAACACCCCCAAGAAACTCAAAAGCCAAAATAAAATAAAAGCTCTGGGGACATAGCTCATTGTCTCATAAGTGTAAGTTTCTATGTTCAAGGCCCAGGATTGCTCCCCATTACCCCAAATAAGGATGGGTAAAGATTCAATTACTGGTTGGTCTGTACTTAGAGCATTTGAAGTGATCCTGTCAGCACAGTCTCCATGAATGTCAAGAACCTTGTACAGACCACTGAGTCCCATCGTGAGGCTTCCCCTAAAAGTTCTCAAGGAATGTAATCACCCTCTTCCTGTTTCAGAGATCAGGCTGAGGACAACTCAGGTCTTGGCCTAAGGGTTCTATGTTTATAACTTCTACTGTCAGCTCCTAGCTCAAAGCAAATCCAAAATTGTATTTTTTTCCAGAAAGCTAAAAAAATTAAGTAAAATGATAATGACTTCTGCTTACAGATAGATAGGGCAAACAGAATGTACAGGTAGGTCACTTAAAGGAGGAAAAAAAACCCAACAACAGCAAAGATTTAAACAGGAAGCAGTATAGCATATATAAGACATTCCAGGGATCAGGCCAAGAGATGAATGTAAAACTGAGAAGAAGACAGGACCAGATAATCTGCAAAAAAGAGAGGTTTAATCAGGTAAAATCAAATGATGAACAACCTTCCAATAACCAGACAAATATGAATCAATGCAAAGTCATAAAGACAGGCTAAACTGCACTCACACAGAATGTTGACAAAGATGTGGGGAGATGAGCACCCTCAAGCAGGGCTGGTGAGCCTCTACACTGGCATGCCCTTTCTGGAAGGGCGGGCTACAGTATGCTCACCAGATGAGGGTAGACACTTGGCTGCATAGTGCCATAGGAATGAAAGGAGAAAGGCAGGAGGCCCCAGCTGTGCAACCTCATGTCAGGTTCCACAGTCTCACTGTGAAAAGAAACTCTTACAGTATAAAGCCAAGTGGACATACAAGTAAGATGGATGGGGACCGTACCTACCACCAAGAGATAAAGCACATCTGGAGGCAACTCTTTAAGGGCTGATAATGAATAACCCAAGATGCTGTTACCAGGACTTGGAATAGAATAGAGATCGAAGAAGTAAGAAGAAAAATGGTAAGCAAGGATGGGGACAGATGGCAGTGAAGCTAATACGCTATCAAGTAGGCAGAATCAGAGTGGACCCTAGGCCCACATCCACACAAAATGTAGAGATAATTTGCAGGAATTAGTTCATATGTATCCATTACATTATTAAAAAATAAAAACCTCTCCTGATTGATGTATATAGATAAATAGAATAAAATAGGCCATGGGTTGACAGTGACCAGAACTGACTTTTTTAACTGCCAGGGGAGAGAAGACCAAAGCTCTCTTGGCTCGGGAGATGGCTTAGTGGGTAGAGCACTAGCAGCATGAAGTCACTGCAGTTGTGCATGTCTGTGGTCCCAGCAGTGGGAAACCACAAGAGACGCTGTCACAGACAAGATGGAAGATGAGCACAACACCTGACGCTGCCCTCTGACCTCCATACATTTACGGTGGCAGGCAGCTGTCTTCACACATATGCAAATTAAAACAAAACTAAAAAGAAAGAAAAAAACCTCAGCAGTGGCAGGAGTGAGTCCTTTTCTTATAGAATCAGCTCATTGGTAAGTCTCCATTTTGTTTGCTTGTGTGGGGCTGGGCAGGTTCTCACTATATACTCTAGGGTGGTGGTCTTGAACTCATAATATTTTCCCCTCCACCTGAGGGCTGGCATTACAAGTGTGAACCACCACATTCAACATGATACATGCTTTGAAATGCAAAACACAGATCCTAAAATATAAGGCAGCCCTGGTAGAATATGCCTGCAGAGACACATAGGAGTCACATTAAATTCACATCCATGATAAGGTCAAAGGGCAGCCCATCACTTGAGTCACTGGATACTATTTTAGCACATGATTACTTTAACACACAATACAAGATGACTCCCAAATGACTCATCAATGGAGATTGCTCTCTCTGCAGGGGTGTTTAAGGGTGCAGGTGATGTTCAGGGACAAGATTCACGCTGATGCTTTGTCCTAAGCAACTGGGAGGAGTCTTTACAGGGACTCAAGTACCTCAGGCATGTAGTTGGGATGTGGCACTGGTGATCTTTGTTTTTCTTTCTCTCTTATTTTCTCTTTTCTTTGTTGGGTGAGTGGGGTGGGGCATGTGAATGGGCTAAGTTCCAAGCAAAATTATGCGAATTCTGATTTTCTATATTCATATTTTTTAACCTTTTCTCATTTTAAGACACATATCTGACAGGTTAGATAATCTCATTTGTTCCCTAGCTGCATATACTGTATTAACAAAAACTCCAAATAAGTCACATAAACTAAAGCAATAGTACTAAGTCTTAGAAAATGCAATTTACCCAGTGTTCTTTGAAGTCATTAGATGCTGGAAGTAAAGTATTCTTTTGTTTTTTGGGGACACTTCTTACTCAACATTTTAAGAAGTAAGTGGTCCTTGATGGGGGTCTCTGAGAGCAAGTTACACATGAACATAGAGAAAGGATGGACTAAGTAGGGGAGAGGGAGCAAGAAAAGAGCGAGGCAGGGAGGAAGAGGCCACAGCTCAAAGCTGAGGATACTGACAGAGGCCAGGTAAAATCAGCTGTGATTAGGAGGACAGTAGGTATCCTTGGTCACAAATTTCATTCCACAGAAAAGTAGTTATTCATGCTTTCTCATCTTCTCTAGGACTCTTCAGTCTCTGACTAAGAAGAGATTTTCTAGCTCATCAATGTGGAGGTGTGAAGTGAACCGGCCACTGTTCTTCAGAGACCACTAAACACCCCCAGTTCTAAAGCCTCTAACTTCATCTGGCAAAGGATGCCCCAGGCCAAGCTATCAACTCACCTCACAGTACTCTGCAAATGGAGGAAGCCAGCATCTGCTGCCTTGCCAGGATTTGTCATCTTTCCCTATGAAGGCTGCATCTCCAGCCTATGGCCTGGCCTCTCTGAATCCTCCCTGTCTTGCTGGACGCTTCATCTTCATTTTGCAACCTGTCTCTGCTGGTGTTTTGTGGTTTTCTGCCCTTGGCTCTGTGAGTCTTATTCAAGACTTAAGAAATCTCTAGAGAGAAGCTGTGTAGGTTTAGTTGAGGTTACAAAATGGAGATGAAATTCCCAATTGAGTCAAATATTACAAATTTGGCCAAATGTCTTTTTGATTGTTTTTCTTTCCTTTATATGAATCTCCTCTGCTGCTCAAACACAACAGAAAAGCGTTAAACAAAAGTCAGTGGATTCTCCTTAATAACCAAACCCATAAACAAAAGGCTTCCTGCACCAAGACACACATGGGCCAGCCCTCGATGCTCTCAAATAGCATCCTGCTTGCCATGACACTGGATGAGTCATACATATAAGAAAATGTGTGCAAGGCTCAGACACATGATGATATGGCCATTTGCATACAAACCATCATTATTAGAGTCAAGGAGTATGAAATTATTATCCACCTTCCACCTTCCAAATATAACAAGTCATGTATTTCAACTAGCATACTACATATTAGAGTTTCTTTGATTACTATTACCTCCTTTTTTAGAAGACACTGTAATATAAAATAATGAAATAATATCATACTGTCTTTTAATGGAACAAAAGACATGGTTACTTTGTTATTATTGAAATCTATCCCTCACCCGCTTTGTGACTAGTAAAAGAACAAACCAAACCAAACCAAACCAAAACAAAACAAACCACAAATGGCTGGTAATCTAGTAAACAGCCTAGAGTTCTAGATAACAAAGACAAACACTGAAGCAAGTCTATTTTTGGAAAGACTGATGATGCTATCTACAGTTTGAATCTGATTGGTTGTTTCAGTCAAGTGAGCAAGAAGAGGAAGTTATTTAAACTATTATTTGTAGATGACAAGGCTGATTAATTGTTCCAGACAACTCCCAGGCTGCCTCTAGACATGCACTTTACTCTTCTGCTTCATTGACATTCATGAGGAGGGTACAAGTGAACAGCTCCTGGTCTTGCCTTTCCTCTGAAATGACTGTGTTTCTTAAAAGAGGTACAGAAAAGGGCTAGCATTTACATAGTATATTTCACCCTCTTCTCTAACCATTAGCCCTTTTAATCTATTATTATTATTATTATTTTAACTAGAGACACCTAGATATAGGAAGCCGGGAAACAGGAAAAACCATCTGGAAAGGCAGTGCCAAGGAAAGTAAGAATGATGAAACTGTGGCTGACATTTTCCTAAAAAGGTGCATTTCACACATCTGGTTACGAAGATGCTCATGCTAACTGTAGCTAACAGTTCACTTGAGCACATGCAGCATGAGGAGCGCTCCTAATATTTACTTTACAGAATTACAGGGTGTTAAGAACTGGCCAGGTCTGGCCAGGCTCTGTCCTTATGTCAGTCCTAGACAAGGAACAGATCTTACGGCCCAAGTATTTTGTTGCACATCTGCTAACAGCATTTCCCCAATTATGGCTGGAAACAGCAGTCTATGGGTTCTTCAACCTTCCAGTAGTTGCTCACTGACTTTCCAGAATCTGACCTGTGGCCCCTGACCCAGCTAATGGGCCTGTTTTTAATTCCTCGTCTTCTTTCTTGACAGTGAATGGGCCAGCATACCACCTTTAACTTCAGCTCAAGACACTAACAGCTGACCAACCTTATGGCCAGTCTAAGACTCAGTAACAGTTCTACCTCCTGGGCTTTTGCTACACTCCACACCAGCGGTTCTCACCTTCCTAATGCTGTGACCCTTGAACACTGTTGGTTATGTTGTAGTGACCTCTAACCATAAAACTATTTTCGTTGCTACTTCATAATTAGACTTTTGCTGCTATTATGAATTGTAATGTAAATATCTGTGTTTTCTAAGGGTCTTATGTGACCTCTGTGAAAGATGGTTTACCTCCCACAGGGGTCATGACCCATAGGTTAAGAACTGCTGCTCTACACAAAACACGCATGCATTCAAAACCACTTTCAAGGACTTCTTATCCACCAAGCATAATTCTATGGGTGTGTAGTCATGAACAAATTCGCTTGCACATTTTAAAAGTTTAGAAACAAGGAGTATCATCTGCCAGAAAAACCCACAGCTGCCCGAACAGCAAATACAGGCTGAGAACAGGAAGAGCTGGGTGGCATTTACCTGTGCCAGCCTAGCCAAGAATATGCACATAAAACAGGCAACTCGCTCCAAGCACATAATGAGAGAGCGAACGATGTGGCAGCCAAGAAGTCAACTCGTGCAATGCAGCACATGCCATCTTGCTTCTGGGCTTTCACTAACTGGCACAGTGCTTCTAAAATCAATTGTTTGCCCTTAATGCTGACCCAGAAATGGGATTAGCACTGAATTATTAGAACAGATCCAAGGCGTGCATAAACAAAACACTTCAAGGATGCTGGGAAAGAACCATGGTAACAGGAACACAAATGCAAGTTAACAAACTTAAGTCGTACATTTTAATAATTACATGTAAGTAAGATGTGAGAGGGGCCCTGTGAGGACCCCAAACGACGACTGTCTCTTCTTCTGCTTGCTCTGGTGGTTGTGCTGTCATGGTCAAAATGCCCTTGCTCATCTGTCCCAATAATTCCTATACTCCATCTATACCAGGGGTTCTCACCCTGTGGGCTGCAAGCCTTTGGAAGTGGAATGAGCCTTTCATAGGGCTTGTGCATCAGATATTTACATAACAACTCATACCAGTAGCAACATTAGAGTTATGAAATAGCAACAAAAATAATTCTATGGTTGGGGATCACCACAGCACGAGGAAAAGTATTAAAGGGTCACAGCATTAGGAAGGTTGAGGACCACTGTTCTAGACCCTCTCCTGGACTATTTCAGGTTGATTATAATTTGGGATGATGGTATTATTATTAAATAGAGAGCTTTTTTAAATACTTTTTCTTTTAGGCCACTTCCCTTTATTTTCTTCCTTCTTATCTACTGTAAGTTAATTCCAAAGCTTTTTATATTATGTAGGGCTCTGTTCCCCTAGAAGGGTGAGGTTAATTGTTATTTTAATTAATCAGTTATACACTTTAACATTTGAGTCCAGAGACCGAATGCCTCAGGCTTCTCTGTTACAAGTTACTGGGGCCAAAGGCTGGAATGGGAGGAAGTGGGAGGTATCTGCATATGGAGCCGAAAGGCATCTCTACTAATAATCCAAAGCCATGTTAAAGAAAATCTTTTGGCTGAAGGTTTTCAGACCACTCTAAAAAGAGAATAAATTCAGGCTTGCTTGAGAGCTGCCTGTGGTTCTGAATTCTTAAAAAACAATCAACAACCAAACCAAAGAAACAAACAAAAAAAAAAAAAACCAAAAACAAAAAACCCAACCTTTGTTTCCTACCTAACACCACCATGGCAAGGTAAGCATGTTTCCTGACATCCCCTTTTGTGATACAGACTGCTTTCTAAGCTGTCCTTCTGGAAAGAGTTGCAACAGTCACAACTATGGAAATCTCTTGTTGCAGCCCCTGCATTGGATCAAATCTTGCATTGGCCCCAGTTCCCTGTATCCAAAGCTATCATAACTTTAGTTGAAGGCCATTTGGTCAAATAGGTGGCTTTGGGATTCATGAAAGCTACCTCTACTGACAGCCTACTCTTTCAATTTCTGTTATGTATGACTTCTGAGATGATATTTTGTTTTCCATGTTAACTTTTATCTTATTTCTAATGTGTTTGGTATGAAAGTTGTTTGATCTTAAAATTCTGGGAGAAACCTAGTTAGAATGTAGTTCAGAAAGTTCCCCAGTGATCTATCTACTTAAACCACTTTACCCTGACTTCTGCTCCCATCTGGGATTACAGACATACAATCTGAGTTAACTGGAGAGGGGGAACACTGAGAGCCACTGTGCCATGCCTATCTTAGAGGTGGGTTTTGGGTACTTTAAAGAGAGAAACTAGTATTTCAGAGCATTTTCAGAGCACCATGTCCTCTTTTTTTGTACTTTCTCACACACTAGCCTTATTTCTATGAACTAAGCGTGTTCCATCTCATAAACTGTGTGGGTCTATGACTTACAATCACTGAAGCTATGCTTTGAACCAAGTGTCAATGTGACCCCAACAATGACTTCTCTTTATACATGATGTTAGCTCTCAGAAGTACAAAGTAGTTTCCTGTTCTCCTGACATTTAATTTCCATGGTAAACTGGTATACTTATTGATTCGGAGACTAAGAGATCATAAAAGAGCCAACAAGAAGTTCACAGATAGGTCATGCTAATGGTAGGGTGGGTACTTTAACCAGAGTCCCTTGTTCCATATGAATAATTCAATGTGTCCTAAACGAAATACATAAACTGACTTTGAGAAGAAGTGTTGAATTTTGGACTCATACATTGCTGTGAGAGGCCACCAATGTTTACATGGTAGAAAGTGATATTGTCTAGTGAAATGGGGCAG
The DNA here is from genome assembly GCF_004785775.1 of Grammomys surdaster. Classification (NCBI taxonomy): domain Eukaryota; kingdom Metazoa; phylum Chordata; class Mammalia; order Rodentia; family Muridae; genus Grammomys; species Grammomys surdaster. The sequence continues at coordinate 526,385 of NW_021604762.1, read as the reverse complement.
TCACAGCATAACAGCACCTAGCCTGCTAGGCACTAACTACAGGATCAAGTGTCTTTGCAATACTGCATGGGATATGTTTTTCATGCTTCTTTGAACTAATGAGTATCTTATGACTGCATCTGACTTGCCTAAGGCTGTTCTGGTTATTAGGTACACTTGAAATTTCATTATTTTTTGAAAAATTTGTGTTATAGTCTTCTGGTGTTTGACTGATGGTTTGTATCAAATAGGTTGAAACTATACACAGTGGCAGTTTTTTTTTTTTTATACAGAGCTAGGCTGTCTATATTTGAACTGTAATGATATTTATACACAGTATCTACACACATACATATCAGATTAGAAACTGATATTTTGTTCAACAGACTCTGGTATATCCAATGAGCCTGCCTTCTTGGTGGGCAATACCCATTCCTCTCCCCTCCCCAGTACCTGAGGATGAAATTACTCTTAGCTGCTAAAGTGTGAGTTTATTCCAGACATTTACACCCTTGACTCCTTAGAATTCTCAAGTTATGGGACTTTAAAACAAAACTGAATGTGACTAGAGATACAAACAACAAGCTATCCTGGTTACTAGGAAAATTCTGTAAAGGCTTTCTGTTATTAGTATTTATATGAGACCAAGGAATCTGCAAAGTATAGTAATGGACCCTCTCCAAAGAAACAGAAAGCTGCAGAATAGAAAGACATTGGAAAAGCCAACACAAGCAGAAACCACAGACACATCTTTACAGTATTCCTGTGGCCTAGAAAAGTTAACACACCTTTTCCAAAGTTTTTATTTATTTACTTTTAAATGCCAACACAGCAATTGGGAAAGGAAAACAGAAACAGATTATCCTACATTGAAAGGAAACCAAGAGGCTGAGGTAGAGCTCAGTGGTGCAGATCTTGCTCGAGCCCACAGACCCACGGCCAGTCTAGAAAACACAGTGAGACCCTGTCTAAGGAACAAAACAATGGGAAGAAGGAAAATGGACTACTGCCTTTGAATTCCTCTGTATTTGAGCTGTGCTGGTCCTCTTGGTTAGACCTTGGTTTCTGTCATGCACAGGAGACGCTTTAAAGCAATTCATTGTGAGGGAAACACTGGAAACGAGTTTCACTGACCAGGATAGTAACAGTTCTGTTTATTTGGAAAAGTTTCAATGTTCTTGGTCAAAAACAATGTAAACAAGTCAATTGGGTCAACATAAACTAAGCTCTATCCAGGAAAGTCTTGGAAAGCCTAGAGAGAGGTCAACAGTCATCGTAATCCAGAGGACCACTATGAACCCTTTCCAAGGACCCCTGGGAGCTGCAAGCTCAGGACTCGGCACGTGAATGTTAAGAATGTTATGGGCTTTGCTTAAACTCTACATGGCTCCTGGCTGCTCTCACCTAAGCTCAAGGGCTCTAGCAGCATCTGTCCCTAGTGACTCTCCCAGGAATGCTCACCACAGTTCTTCCTGAGGCTAGCCTTTAAGGCTCTTCCGGCTCTCTTTTCTCTGATGCCTCAAATCTGTGTCACAGGTCCTCACAGGTGTTCCAGTACCCCTCTCCAAGATCCTCTTGGAGCACCTGTGACACTGCGCCCCACCCCACCAGGATGTCAGCTTCTCAGTGGCAGTGACTCATCTATCTTCCTCATTTTATTTCTCTTGCCTTAAAGGCCCCGACACCTGGTGGGCACTTAGCAATATCTGTTGATGAAACGAATGAAGCAAAATGAGGAAGCAAAGGAGGAAAGAAAAGAGGCAAGAGGAGGAACCTGCTCTAAAGAAGCAGGGCGGAGTGTCTGAGTTTTAGTGATGTCATCTGTTTCTACACAGAAGTTACATCACAACACAGCTTTATTTTCTTCTTGTAAATGACAAAGATTACACATCTTTGGCTTTTCTCGAACAATGGATGAGCAGATTCTGAGTTCATCATGAGGATGAAGACAGAAACAACTCCTGTATTTGCAGGCCATGTCATGGCTTTTACGAAGTAGCCATGTGACTCATGTCAATTCTTGAAGGTGGAGAAAGGAATTCATATGTTTCCCCATCCCCTCTCTCAGTCAGTCTCATTATGCAGTCCTGGCTAGGCTGGGATTTGCTATGGGACCAGGCTAGCCTGAATTTACAGAGATCTACCTGCTTGGGCCTTCCAAGCACTGGCATTAAAAGTGTGCACCAGCACATTTAGCTACTATTCTCATTTTACAGACAACTCAAGATCAGAGGCTCATGGCCTGTGAGGGCTGAGCGTGGGCTCCTACAGCACAGCACAGAATCCCATCACCTTGCCCCCATCTGTGGAGCACGGACAGGCTCATCACGAGGGCAGAAGTATTAGGGTTTATCTCAAGTAAATGAAAATAGAATCAAAATTTAATTTTGCAAAGTGCCCAATTCACTCTCCATAGAGAACAAAAACAGAAATATTCCTTAAGAACAATTTTCTCCAAACAAATGCAAACGTCAGCTAAGAACAAGAGTTAACTGCAGCTACTGGAGTCCCAGTAACAAAGAACCACAAGGTCTGACTATACTGGCTTTCCTACCTGCTTTAATGTATGATCTCCTGCCACAGGTCACTGGCCTCATTGAAAATATTTCTTTGAATTTTGTCATTATGCAAATGGAAATGATCATTTAGACAATGACTTTTTCCCTTTTTTGTACAGCATTGAGGAACAACTGATGTAAAGTAAACTGTGCATTTTCAAAATACAAAATTTTAATGAGTTTTGACATATGTTTACATACAGGAAACCACAATCAGGATAATGAACACATCCAGCATCCCCTGAATTTTCCTCTTGCTCTTTGTCATCGGTCCCTCTCAGAACTTCACTAGCCCATCCCCAGGCAACCAAGGGTCTGCTTTCTGTCATCAGGGTTTAGCTTGCATTCTCTAGAATTTTATACAAATGAAATCATGCAACTTTTTTTTTTGGTCTAGTTTCTTTCAGTCAGCATAATTATTTTGAGATTCCTCTACTTGGTTGCATCAATAAATCATTCAATTTTACAGAGTGGCATATTCCATCGTTTGGCTAGTCTACAATATATTTAGCCACTTCCTGTTGATGGATATTTGGGTGGTTTCTATCTTTTGGCTATTATAAGTAAGCCTGTGATGGGCCTGGCATGGTGGTCTAGCACTTGGGAGGCAGAGGCAGACACATCTCTGTGACTTCAAGGACAGCCTGGTCTAGAGTGAGTTCCAGGACAGCCAGGGCTATACAGAGAAACTATGTCTCAAAAAAAAAAAACCCAGAACAAATAAATAAACAAAAAAGTAAATAAGCCTGTGATGAATACTTATCTAAAGTTTATTTCTATAAGGACATATGCTCCATTTCTCCTGATTAAGTTCCTAGGAGAACGACTATATGGTAGGCATACATTTAACTCTGTAGGAGCTCCAAGCTTTTGTATTTTCTTTTCCTCCAACTCTGAGAGTTCTAGCTCTACATCCTTGCCACAACACTAGTTTTTGTCATTCTTTCTAATTTTAGCAATTCTAGTGGATGCCAAGTGTTATCTTTTTGTGGTTTTAATTTTTATTTCCATGATGATCACAATATCTATTTACCTACCCACCCACCTATCTGTCCACCTACCCAAAAAAGAACTTTTATCCAGGAAATATAAAGAACCTTTACAGCATATAAGTTAGATGACAAATATTTTAATAAAATTAAGGTAGATAGGTAGATAGACAGACAGACAGATGATAGAGCCAAACAGCTCATGTTCTTTGTAATTTTCTTCTCCTCAGTCTCCTTGCTTACTGGTTTGTTTTTCTAATAGTGCCTTTGAATGACAAACATCTTTATTTTGATGAAGACAACTTACTGATATTTCTCTCAAATTCCATATTCTTTTGCGTGTCATGCTTTATAAGTCTTTCATTAAATTTACAAAGATCTGCCGGGCGGTGGTGACGCACGCCTTTAATCCCAGCACTTGGGAGGCAGAGGCAGGCAGATTTCTGAGTTTGAGAGTTCGAGGCTAGCCTGGTCTACAGAGTGAGTTCCAGGACAGCCAGGGCTACTCGGAGAAACCCTGTCTCGAAAAACCAAAAAAAAAAAAAAAAATTTACAAAGATCAGTCTCCTAGTCTCCTGCCTGTTTTCCCTAGACATCTGTTATGGTTTGAATGTTTGTGTCTCCCCAAATTTTTACTCTGAGTTCCTAATCTCTACAGGGATGGTATCCCAAAGTGGGTCCATTACAAAGCGTCTGTTCTCATGGGACCAGGACTACAAAGAACTACTTGGTTCCTTCTGTCATGTGAGGTCACACTGCACAGGAAGCTGCCCCTCACCAGATACCCAATCTGCTAGTCTTTAAGCATGGACTTTCTATCCTTTCAGAGATATGAAAAACAAATTCCTAACTTTTATAAATTGCACAGTCTAGAGTGGTTATAAGAGGGTGAACAGATAATGTTCTTGAATTTTTAGCTCACATTTAGGATTATAATCCACTTCAAGTTTAAATTGTATATGGTAGAGGTAAGGTATGAGGCATAACTTTTTGGTTATGACTATCTAGTTGTTCCAGTATCATATGTGGAAATAATTATTGCTTCAGTATTGAGTTATATTGGTGCAGAGAGATAGATGATAGATAGATAGATAGATAGATAGATAGATAGATAGAAACAGAGACACACACACAGAGACAGAAAGACAGACAGACAGACAGACAGACAGATATACACACACACACACACACGGCAGGGGGGGGGGAGAGATGGGGGGGGGGGGGGGGAGAGAATGAGAATATTTCTGTGTGGTCTGCTTCCTTTTGACTCAATTTTATTTGTTTTTGCTAATTCTTATGTGGCTTTGATTCTTTTAAATTTTATAAAAGTTTTGACATTGGGTAGTGCAAGTCCTTCCTCAATCATGCTCTTCTCTGTAAAGCTTGTCTTCAGCACCTGGCTCCTTGGCACTTGCATATATACACTTTAGAACGAACAGCCAAGACCCCCAAGTCTGCTGAGATGTTTGACTACCTGAGTTCTTAGATCAAGGATTAATTTGGGAAGAGACGAAGTTCTGAATGATTTAGCTTTCTGGCCCACAAATGACAAATCCATTGATTTAGTGGTTTATGTTGCTGTTTCTCTTTTAGAATCCCTTGGATATAGGTTTTGTGTGTCTTTTGCTCCTGATCCATCACGCCATCTTTTAAGTACTTAAGTCATACTTAACCAAAGCCCTGCTTTCCCATATGGAGGCCACAACCTTGTCCTTCCAGTCCATTATCTACAGTCTTTCATTTTTCTGTTTCAAAAGCATCTTAGACCACCAGCCCAGGCCAAAGGCTTCTCGCGCATTCTCACTGCCTGTAACAGTGCTGCTTGCTCTGACTACACTGCACATCTCCGCACATCTCCACAGCAGCATGCTGTTGCACCTTTTCCTTGTGCCTGCCTTGCCTGGTCAACTCAAGAGGAATCATCTGAGAATAAGAACTGCAGTTTATACTTGTGTGTAATTCCACGGTGCTTCAGAAATTGAGAAACAGAGAGTAAAATAAGTTACTCCTAAAGTTAAGCCAACCAAACTGTGTCCAAAATTCTACTCTATGTTTAACACTAACTTACAATTAAGCAAACGAAGAAAACATATTACGTAAGCATTTGTTGTGTTCAACTGCAGCATGGACTAAAGAGCTTCATAGAACCATGTCTATAGCTTTGCATTCTTGTCCCAGGGCACTCCATGGATGAAGTCACTGAGAAGGCAACCCCCTGGGTGTCTACACGAAAGAACCCAAAGGGCCCTAGGGCCTGTGGCTAGAGATGTTCTAGAATGGCTTCTGTCCACTTTCCATTTCAGTTTTTGGCATGTTTAACTTTAACAAAGAGCTGTTAGCATCTGATTGAATCTGTTTACAAGACATGGGCCAAATTCTATCCTTCACTATCCCAGAATTATTCCCAGTGATTTTAGGTTCATTATTGGATTCTGGCCCTATTCACTTTTTAGTATACTTTTAACAAATATTCAATATGTTTATAAGACCTTGCAATATTTTCCTACCCCACAGGGTGAGAGGTACCAGGAATAAACACACAAGGGAGAGACTTCAGTGTGGGTCATTGAGGCATGCATTTCAGCATACATCATCCAGAGATTAAAATACCCAACTTGAATATAAGACATTTAGGACCTAGTCTGTTTTCAATTTCCATTATTATATTACATCAGCCTCAACATGTCCTCACTTTCTCTTGAGAGAATAATTTCAAGCCACATTAAAAGCCACAGATACAAGAGACAAGGTATGCTAAGAAGTGACAGTCACAGGCAGCACTAGCATTGAAGGATAGCTGCCTAACACAAAAACACTATAGGGAAAGTGGGCAACAATAGATCTAGTATTCTGCTGGAAATGAAAACAGGAGTCATTAGTAATAGATCAGCAAAACATGGAAAATACACAGCTGCCACTGTAGGACAGTTTAAAAAGTAGTTTAAAATTGACCATGTTGCATTATCAGACCTGCTGATTTTATAGCTCCAGCACATGAAAAATAGGTGATGGACTTGTGTTTTGTTTCCAGTATCAAAGAACTCTTACATTCAACCCTAAAGAATTCATATATAATGGTTGAGTTAGGAAGGAAATGATATATACTTTTACATTGCAAGTGGTTACAAAGCTTATTTACAAATAACTCCAAAGGTTCTGTAATACAAGAATAGTAATAACTACTTTGAATGGGAGTACTTCAATTCTGTAAGCCAGAGACCATTGCCAAGAGAATTTATGAGAGTTAAGACAGACAGACAGACAAATGTGGATAGGCAAATTTTATACAAAGTGATTAAAGTACAAAAGGTCAGATGAATGGTTGCTGTGACTGCTGTTCTTAAAGTACTCTGCTGAGGAACTGTACATGAAAAGGGCCCCACAGCCTTTCTACTCCTCCTGCGAGGGTAGACCAGTACACCATGAAGCAGAGGAAGATGCCACATAGGAATGACTTGGAATGAGAAAGAGAGAAGAGAGATCTGGGACCCTTTAAGGATGTGTTCCCAATGACCTAACTTCCTCCCTCTAAATGTCAGGTCTTAAAAGTTGTGCCAAGCTGGAAACCAGACATAAAGACACATGGTCTTTGGGACACATTTCAGATCTAAACTGTGCAATCCACTCACTGAATTGAGAGCTTTACAGATGGAAGGGTTTGCTCATTGTTCACGTGGGCCAGGAACTTGACAAGACGTGGTCCTTGCCTTCAAGATGCTCTGCCTAGTGGCTATTCTCCATAGGTTGAAAGTAGAGTCACATTTTCCCTCACAGTCAAAATGTAGACTGTGCTATGGAGATACTCTCAGAGAATGGGTAGTCTACATGACAGAACAACCAGGGCTCAAAGAGACAGCTGCAAGTAAGTGACACACCTCTTAGAAACCTATCCCCTCACGTTACCGTTGAGGTCTTTGTGGCTTATGATGTGGCATCAAACACTTTGGAGCTGTGATAGGCTACCACCTTTTCCAAGTACTGTCTGCTTCACGTTGTTTCTCTTCTTATCTCTGCTTTAGAATGTACTTCTCAACCCTCTTTTGTTCCCTATATATGTGACAGCTATAAACTCTAAAATAGTCCCATATAAACAAACATGCTTACTATATATTTATAGACTTGCCTCAAAGTAATGCAGTGGACTGGGCCTAGAGAATAAATGAGTAGAAGACTGACTTCAGGGGCAGGGGGAGGGGTAGGTATATAGCTCTCTGGCACAATGCTTGTTTGCCTAGTACACTCAAGCCCCCAGGTTCAATTCCCAGCACCACAACAGAAAGTGACAACAGAAGAAAGAAGTGGGGTGTTGAGCACCCGAGTCTCATTATACTACTCTATTTTAACAGCTTTTGAACTTGTTATAAAAATTTTAACTAAAATGCCTACATTAGGGAAAACTTAAAGCATCAGTATCCCACCCAGAAAACAAGGCAGTAAGCTGAGGTGTCTGCGACAAATTTTTCAGAAAATTTGTCCAAAGGGCAAAAAATAATGCTCCAAATTGTGTGTCAAATGAAAGAAACATGGCAATTCAGGTAACTGACTTTACTCTCTAGGTGGTGTGTCCCACTCTCCTTCAGTGACAACTGGGGAGACCTCACGCACTGATCTTGCAGACTGAAGATGCAGGTAAAGACTGAAATCTGACAACTAGTATATTTTCAAAATGACGAAAGTTTAGTATCACAGGAACTCAAGCCAGCTCCAAAACCAAGCTCGATGATGTTTCTGGCAGACGTGCAATCTGGATCATCCACGAAGCTATTTAAAGTTGCTTGATATGTTACCACGACAGATTTCAAAGATCAAAACACAGGTGCGCATGAGTGTTGCCCAATCCTGTGGTAGAGAGAACATGAGCTCATTCCACCTAGAAACAGACCCAAACACAAACACCCACCTGGGGTTCAGGTGTACAGCTCTGTCTGCAGGCAGATGAAGTTATCTCTCGAGTTTTGTTCTGATAAAAATATGGCATGATAAGACATAGAGTTTTAATAAACTTAGGTTTCTCTGACTGGGTGTATCTTTTTAGCTGACTCACAGTGTGTATACTTGCCTTTATATTATTTTTAACCTCTTCAAATCTTATAGGTATAAAATTATGGCTGCTTCTAACTTAGACGCTTCTTATTGTTTTTTTTTTGTTTTGTTGTTGTTCATTTGGTTGATTGGTTGGTTTTGCCTTAATAAACATAGCAGAGTAGCACATATTTCTAAGGGTAGTGGAGGTACAAGTCTTTTTCATTTCATTGGGAACCAAGAAAGAAACCTACTGAGACAAAGCCTAATGAAGATAAGGGACTTAACTAAAACCATCTCATGAAGAAGTATGTGCACTCTCTGCAATGATCCAATAGCTCCTGTACATAAGGCATTATACATGGCTTCACAGCAACAAAAGCAAACAAGAGAAGGGGGTTCTGGCTTCTGAGGCTGTAATGGTCATGGCTCTTTGGTTCAGTTTTGAGAGCCTGATTTTGTTCTGAGGCGGCAGTGATAAGAAGGACGCTGCTACTGATTTATCTGAGTAAGTCTGCGCTTATCACCTATGCCCAAATGCAAACTGTGATTGCTCAACTGACCAGGAGTGAGTGTGCATAGGAGCAGGAAGGAAAGAGTCATAATTCTATCTGTGAGCAAATAACTACACTGTGGTTCTCTAATGTGAAATCTTCCCAAGAGAAACAAATTCTTTCTTAAAACAAAACCAAAGGCCCATGGAAAGGAGAAGCATGCACACAGATGTAAACAGGGGAAGCATTTGTGCACTGCCACCATTTGGTCAACAGATGTTGGCGTCTGTCCTGGGCTCCCACAGACAAGCCAATGCACTCCATTTTTGTGCAGCAGCTTCTATCCCAAAGTAACATGAGATGCTGCCTGGTTCTGTTGGTAGAGTATGCGTGCAGAGATCTGTTTAGTAAGAATTATAACGGGGCAACCACTTGTCAGGCCCGTTTGGCTGCTGTCTGCTTCACTGGTAGCTGGCTCCAGAATGTGGATGCTGAGCTGGACGGATGCTCAAGCATCTATAAAGCAAC
>NW_021604762.1:476466-516715 GCF_004785775.1 Grammomys surdaster | reverse complement strand
GGAAGGAAGGAAGGAAGGAAGGAAGGAAGGAAGGAAGGAAGGCAGTAGGGAGGGGGAGGGAGTAGTGGAGGGGGGGAGGGAGGGAGGGAGGGAAGGACCATTCTCTTTTGTACTCAAAAGAACCAGAAGACAGTTCCTATTTGTTACTGGCAGTATTTATACTCCTATAACAGAAGAATAAATCAGCCAGATTTTAGTCTTCTAGCTTACAATGCAAGGGAAGGGGCTCGACTAGATAGATGCTTCCCAGCCTGCTCTAGCATTAGGGACTTCATCACATCAAAACCTCTGTGAGACAAATCAAATGACAGCAGTGAATCTGTGTGACGAGAAAAATATGAGAAAAAGAAATGTGGACACAGTGATAGTTGATAATATAACTCCAGAGTATTAATCACAGCAAAGTCAACATTCATTTTTAAAGTAATGGTATACAGATGTTAGACATTATTTAGTCTTTAAACAACAGCTAGTATACATATGAATTTTCAAAGTTTTTTTGCAACAACTCCCTAGCAGATCCCGGACTCCATCTCTGGGCCTTTGTTCAAAGGCTGGAAATGTAGAATTCCATGGACAAGCTCCAAATCCTCTGCTGCTGACCCTGCCACGTACGTACCATTTACCAGCAGAACCAACAGCTCTGGAAATGGAGACGCCTGTTCCATAGTCCCCCCCCCCACCCCCCCTTGCAGGGCATCCTAGTGACATTCCAACACAGCAGTGCTGTGAAGCTGAGATGCTGGCAGACATTTAACAGAAATCCCAAGAGTCTCTGGAGAGCAGCCCTACTCCATGGAACAGAGCCACCCAACTTTTCTTGGTGTCTTGGAAATGTTTCCAGAGACCCTTCAATATCCTCTCACAGAAAGAGAACTCTTGTGTCCAAGCAAGAGCCAAGCAACCATGACATGTGTTTATATAATCTGAAAGGGAGGGAGGGAGGGAGGGAGGGAGGGAGGGAGGGAGGGAGGGAGTGAGGGACATAGAGACTTTCCTAGGTAACAAGCTCCCTGAACCCAAAATAATTCATACTTGGCTTTTCTAGAAAATCTGTAACTGTTGGTTGGGGCATGGAAGGGGTGTGGTAGTGTTGAATTCAGTAGGGTTTTGTTATGCAAAACAAAGCAGGTTTACAGTGTTTTGTCTCCAGAAGTTCCTAATGTCACTGAATCCTTTAGGGTCAGGCAAAAACACAGACAAGCAAATCAACACAGTTGGTCTTTGAAGTCATTGAAAACTTAACTACCAGCATTAGTTCACTCTGAGCAACTCTGGCTAGCACTGATAGGCAGATTCTAGCTACACAAACAGTACAGAGCAACAAACTCAGCTATGCCACTGTCTCTTAAAGAGCTAGTTTATCAGGCTAACTTGAATTCCTTTATAGGACCAGTTTCTCAGAAATGGCAGGGACAAAGCTGCATAAATGACCCACTGCACTCATCACCCACTGTGAAAGTTCTCCTGACAGTTACAGAGGCCTTCTCCTCACTCTCAGCATGTCTTTGGAAGATCATCTCCACTCTCACCCCTAAACCAAACAATAGAAGAAGACCTACCAACAGACACATTCACCAGCAATGAGAGCTGAGGAGTATCAACCGTCTCTGTCTTCACATTAGGAAACTCACAAAAACTGCCCTCACATCTAGAAGCAACCTTTACCAGCAAAGCCAAAATCTTTTACAGTTCCCCTAGCTAGCCCATGTAAGTTATTTAACAATCTTTACCATCAGAAAATTACTACTTATAAGCAAACTAAATCTCTCCTCATGCAAAGTTGTTTTCTGAAATTTCTTATTAATTTTGTATTTTTTCACATTTGCTTTTTATTTACTTATTTATTTTTACAAGTCCTTCATCTAAAGTAAATTACAAAACAAAACCCAGGAGTTAAAGACAATGCAGTGGTTATGAGTGACTGTTGCTCTTCCAGAGGGTTCAAGTTCAGCTCCTAGCACCCATACCGGGAGGCTCATAAACTCTCTGTTGTGCTCTAACGCTAGGAGGTCCAGTGCTGTTTTCTGGACTTCTGCGCTCTCATGAGCACACCTCCGTATACATAGAGTACCCAAGGATGAAATAAGTCTAAGGAGGGGCAGAGGAGGGAAACACTGGTGCCAAGACATGTGTTGGAAGCTGAGCTGATGGCGAATGCCTGTAATCACAAGTTCAAAACCAGCCTAGGCAACAGACTGAGTTCTAGGCCTGGGTAACTCAATGAATAAACTACAAAGATGGGCTGGGGCTGTAGCTCATTGGCAGTGTGGTGCTTAGTATGTGGGAGGCCCTAGGTTTAATTCCCAGTGCTGTAAAAACAAACACCAACCAATCAACCACAAGTGCTAGGATGTACTAAAAGTTGGCAGATTGTTGTCTATGTGCGATATCCAAGTGGCTGCATGTTTTTTCAACCAAGCACAGTCATATCCATTAGCTTATGAATTATGGTTGCTTTTGCACTACATTAGCAGTACTGAAAAGCTGGTCTTTGAAGCACACAATGACTTAGATACAGCCCATCACAGAAAAGTTTGTTATTCTTGAATTACACAATCACTTTTGCCCAGAGTTGATTAAATTAGATCTCTGGGATCTAGATTGTGTCTTTTCCATCTACACTGCTGCTACACGAGCTCAACTGAGTTTCGACCTTAGATGCCACCATCTACCAACTACTTCAAGCCATGCGTCATGAGGTCATGCGTCATGAGGTCAGACCTTCCCCTGAGCACCGAGCTACACATCCAACTGCCTTCAGAACACACACTGGTATCTACAGATATATCAAAGCATACAAGATCCAACTCCCACTCCTACACCTCCAAACATACTTTCTTCATTATATTGGCTAGTTTTCTGTCAACTTGACACAACTTCAAGTCATTAGAGAGGAGGGAACCTCAATTGAGGAAATGCCTCCATAAGGTTGGGTAAGCCAGGAGGGCATTTTATTAATTAGTGATCGATGGGGAAGGGGGCCAGCCCATTGTCTTGTATTCTATAACAAAGCAGGCTGAACAAGGAGTAAGCCAGTAAGCAGCACTCCTCCATGGCTGCTGCATCAGCTCCTGCCTCCAGGATTCTGCCCTGAGTCCTGTCTTGACTTCCTTTGATGATGAACTGTGATGTGGAAGTGTAAGCTGAATAAACCCTTTCCTTCCCAACTTGCTTTGGTCATGGTATTTGAATGGAGCAATAGTAACCCAAACTAAGACACTCAATGTCTTTTTATTTCAGTGAATTAATTTTTGTAGTTCAAGAAAACCAAACATATACTTTCCCCTTGTCTAGTATATTGGCAAGTCTTCCATAGTCTTAATAGACCTAGAAACCTGCTGATATTTGTCAGTTCCTAATTCCACCACCTGCCCAAAGCTCCCTTCTTTACTCCTGGGATTTCTAAGCAGCCCATTAGCTGGTCTCCTGGATTCTACTCTTGGTCCTCTCCTCTACCCGTAACGGCAGATGGAAAGGCCTTGCAAACGGCAGCTCACACCATAGTCCTTAGGGTGCCACAGACTGGTACAGGATCAGCAGCACTGTTCCCTCTTCTACTCCCTGCCCATGCCAGCCACCAGGATCCTTGCTTAACCTCAACCACTCTCAGTAAGCATCCACTCCTTGCCTCTGTGCTGACTTAGACTCCTTCCTTTTCGCAAACATCATGAAGCTTTCCTTATTCTGTCCTCCACTCCCCATACCCCAATCTCTTCCTTCTTTTGTCCAACCCCCTCCACATTGCTTGTTTATTTTTTGCCTGTTTCTATAAGCTAGAATACAATTTCCATAAGAGCTTTGGTTTCTTTCTGGCTTTATCTACCTTTGTTTAATGGATGACAAGTAGTCTTCAAAGGGGCTTTAAATTCGGGCCTATGGAAAAACCACACGTCTGCCTTTATTATGAAGACTACCAGGAAAATTAAAAGTACCTTAGAGAAGTGTACTTCATAGACAAAGTGGATGGAAGGTACCACCACTCTAGTCTAAAGCAGGGGATCACATGTTTCAACATTTTATTTTTTTTCTCTACTTGAATATCTGTATAAGAGCAGGGAATTCATAGCTAATCTTTTTCTTCATCATCTTAATTCTCTTAACTTTTATAAATCCTATTTCTCAATCCTGACTACTACTTCTTCTTTTTTAACTTCTGGATTGTCTCCAAGGCTTTCAAACCCAAAGGTCATGTACCAGCCTGTAGTATAGCATGCATAAAACTGTCAGTGCTTCATAGGCAATTCAGAGCTGTCACTGATTTCTTAGCTTTACCTTGTCAGATGATGCACTGACAAGTCAGAGGGGGTACCCTCATCATCCTAACATTCACACATAGCTTCAAGTTCAAGTCTAAAGACAGCACAGGAAGGAAGATCGGGGATGCTGTGGTCCTAGCATGAAGCCAGTCTGTGCACACTCTGATCCAGAAGTCAGACCATTGGAATCACTGATGCTGTCACCACAGCTGCTTTGCATGACTATAGATATACTTTTAGGGCTCTAAACCCTCAGGCACCCCAAATTCCTGATTTTAAACAACTCCTCCCTCTCTTCCCAAGGCTATCTGGATCTGGGGCATGCGGAGCCTACCTTGTCCTAAGTCAAAGTTGTGTAAAGCCTAAAGGCTGGAGCTATACAGTGAATTGTAGGCACCAAAGGGAGAAAAAGGTAAACAGTCATTTATTTATAGAACAGTCTCTATTTCTGGTCAATTAAGGTCTTGTGAAAAGTAAATGGTCAGTTGTATCAGGGCCACCTCCACAAGGCTAACGGATGCATACCACTCAGAGACACAGTTTTCCTTATAGGGAAGTATAAGCCAAGAGAGAAGGCAGCTTCAGATAACCTGAGGAAAGCAGACATGCCCGGGCAGGGTTCCACGCTCTGGCCTTCTGGCCCTGTGTTCATCCCAGAGCTCTCTATATGTCAGGAGGAGAAGGAAACAGCAGAGAGAAGCCCCTCCCCTGCTCTGTAGACACTCAGAGGAGAGCATTCAAACTCTTGTAAGAACTTCTTCCTGTCTCTTTGATGAGAAAGAATTAAACAGAGAGGGCAAAACTGTATATATTATTGTACATGCTGGTCTTCTAAGCTGTGAATGTGCTAATTTGATTATGTGATCAGACAAAACAAAAAAAAAAGGGAATCTTAATTCCATTAAGATTTGTAGACTGGATTATAAACACACATCTTCCACTACCAAACAAAACTACAGAAGAGGTAGGTAATGTTTGGCAGAGCTAAGTTTCCTAAGTTCCACTTCTCTATTCTCCTTTGATAAGGACCCTGAGCGAAAACCTTTGAGTAGCATATAACACACCAAGAAAGGTCTTCACTGGGACTGGAGAGATGCTTCAGTGGTTAAGAGCATGAGCTACTTCTAGAGGACCAGGGTTTGATTTCCAGCACACACATGGCAGCTCACAAACCATTTTTAACTCCAGTTTCAAGTAATCTAATGCTTCTTCTGGACTCCATGGGCACTAGACACTCACAGGGAACCCAGATATACATGCAGTCAAATCATCTACACATAAAATAAAAAAAAATTAAAAGGTCTTTGTTCTAAAGTTACACACACAAATAAACCAAACAGGCACTGTCTGTAGGTTAGCAGAAGAGTTAAAAATAAAATTAATTTAAAACCTGAAGGAAAAAAGGTCCCATCTACAACCTTCGTTGATATATCACTAAAAGCTCTAACTGCTGAATACACCTATAAGAGCCTGTCCACAATCACCAAAGTCAACTTTATAAAGGCACAGAGAGTTGTCCTCCTGCAGCAATAATGAATTAACCATTTCAGAAGAAGTAGATTCTTCTAGAGAACGAGTCAAGTAAGCAGTATAGCAGAAAGCCCTTTGAACACTGCTAGGCAGTTAGAATATGAGAATCCCATCACCACGTCCTATCAGTTCACAGATTGAGTGTCAATAATCACAGTCCTCAACACACGCACAGAGTCACTGTTAGTTCGGTAAGACTGAAAGAAAACCTGTAGGTCACCAATAAGGATACGGTGAGACAAACACACTGCAAGCGTCTGTCTAACGAGCTACATGGTTAAGATGAAATCATCTCTAAGCATATCGTTTGGAGAGAGGCAGGCTTATTGAGAAGTTTCTACTTACAGCCTACTACCATACAAATAATGCCAAGTGCTGTTTGCATGCTCAGTGTTAGAAGGGAAGTGGAAGAAGTATACTTTCCAGTGTAAAAACTTTCATATCCATTTTTTCAGTCTAAAAATATTTTTAAATGTATAATCTATCTATTAACCTGTTAGGTATTATTTACTTTAAAACATAATTACGTTTGAATGTTGACTGTAATTCTAATATCTGGGAGGTAGGGGCTGGACAATCAGAATTTAAGGCCAGCCTGGGCTCCTTTAGATCCTGCCTCAACCAAATGACCAAGCAAACGAATTGTTAAAAAGTATGAAAGAGAAATGGGTATTTTGGAAAGTTAAAATCTTTTCCTCTTTAGCTTCTACTTATGAATCTTTGCTTAATATTTTCGAGTGATAAGATATAAAATAATAACTAAAAGACCTTCTATACCTTGTGATTCTATTCTAGTTTGTAAATACCTAAAAATAACTTTAAAAATGTGATATCACCAATCAAACTGAAAGATACGGAGCATAGCTGGTAGCTGTTTTAGGAAGTAATGTTTCTTCTATCATAATTGTTCTTGATCTTCTGTATGAGTAGCTAAATTCATTCCTTTAACGGCAACTGGTGGTTGGGACTTAGCAACTATAGCTTTTAAACACACTAATTGCGATACTTTGGGCATCAGAGTAAGTCAAAATATTGGCTTTATGCCTTAAAATATTTAATACTTTTTATGAATACATAATACATGTTCAATGCAGAAATGTTAAGTAGAGAAAAGCAAAGAGAAATTCAAACAGCTCATAATCCCATCACCCCATAGAAAACCACCATTAATTTTGATATTCAGTCTTTTTTTTTCACTTCCAACGTAGCTATGCATATGTAGTACATGCTGTTTTAAAAATCTCCCTTAATAAATCATTACCTTTACCTATCTCCGTGTGGGGAAGGGTGCACTGTTAGTTAGTATGTGTGCATGACACAGACATACATAGGATGCGTGTATGTGTGTGTGTGTGTGTATACACACATTCCTTACAAAATTTCAGTTAGTTACATTTTCAGTTCTAATTTTTTGTTTCAGTTTCTGATACGTGTCTGCTGGAGCAGAACAAAATTGAGAGTCAGCCAAAATTTGCCAATGAAAATACTAATTATAAAAGAAAGTTAAAAACATAAATGTTCATAGTGTTTTTGCAACTCTAAAGAACTTATATTTCTGACATTATTAAGTCTTAAAATTATGCTACAACTTTTGGGAGGCCTTACATTATAACTATGTTCCCAGATCACATCTGATTTCTTTTTTTAATGGCTTGAGAGGGTTCTGCTGCTGTGCCATGTCATGTTCATCTAACCTTTTTAAAAAAAGATTTATTTATTTACTTTATATATTTGAGTACACTGTAACTGTCTTCAGACACACCAGAAGAGGGCATCAAATCCCATTACAGATGGTTGTGGTTGCTGGGACTTGAACTCAGGATCTCTGGAAGAGCATTCAATGCTCTTAACCACTAAGCTAGATTCTCTCCAGCCCTCATCTAACTTCTTACTACTGGATATTATTTGCATTATTTCTTTGAACAGATCAGAAAATACACAAAGGCAGATGAATATATATATATAATCCTAACTTGTCCAGGTTAGAATTATATCCACCTGGTGAGTACAGAAAGAATGTTCCTTTTAAAGATTTGTGACACATACTGTCAAGTTATCCAGAGTGAATAAACAAGAAACAAAATGTCACCAATAATAGCTACATTTAGACTAAAATTAAAATGTCTTAAAAAAGAAAAGTATCTCTCCTCTTAATCAAAGACACCAATAAAAATGATTAGAGAGCTATGTTGTAAGCTCCCTTTGTTACCACAGCTTGAAGTAAATTCTCATTATGTGGTTCAGGAAAACACCTTAAAAACCTACCCCCGTCCTCAGGGGACAGTGAAAGAAATACAGTGTGCATAAGCCTGTCTTCAATGGGCAGTGAAATCCTCAGTGCACAGACTGGAGCTGGGCTTCATTCTTCACTCTGCTGCTCAGAGCTCTGCCACATGACAAAGGGACTTCCTGAGATGCAGCCTTAGAAGGCTGACCCCTAATCTGAATATAGATGCCAGGACAGAAAAGACTTTCTGGCTGGGCTGGCTGACCTAGGGGGCAGAGGCCCACTATGGTGGGCTTTCAGAGAGGTTACCAGATCTGTGCCCAGATGGAATGTGAGAGAAAAATCATAGAAGAGAGTACTCCCCACCCCCACCCCACCCCGGCCTGATTCTCAGGGTTTAACTGGGAACCCTGCACATTCAAAATGGTGGTTCTAGAGATTAGAAACATTCAAAGCTCAACTTCTTGTGTTCTAGAACAATGTATGGGCTGAGAAGGTAAGGATGACCTATTTGGGAAATATATATTTCCTTTTTGGATTTTTCTTACTCTTCTGAACTCAAAAGGGAGTAGAATTAAGATTAAATGAGAAGGAAAAAATGCATAGTGACAAGGAGTGATGTTGACTATGAGAGACAGACCATACTGTGTGACGCTGACCAACAAGGGATAGTCACTTAAGAAGACTAATTTCTGGCTAAAATATTTAGCACATTCCCTATTTTCTACTAGCTAAAGAATTGAAAGGATACCTGTGATATGCCCCACACAGCCAACATTGGTCTTTCTAATCTAGTTTCAACTGTCTTGCCAAGACTTTTGGTGAAGGCATCTTTCAAGACTTGACCACAGTGACACCTTTTCAGTGGAAGTGCTTTGTGATAGCCTCTTTGAGTTCGGGAACAAAAAGCCTTTGTTTGAATAGAGTCCAGCAAAGTCTAACTATTAGTGAACCTCCTCCCGTGTTCAGATAAATAGAATTTGGCCCTAACATTTACTAGCTGTGTGGTCTGAAGAAAATTACTGACATCTCTAAGTGCTGGTTTCATCTTCAATAGTAAGAAAGATAATGGCACCTATGATATAGAAATACAGATTAATGATACCACAAGGAAAAATTAGCATATAATCATCACAGCTGTCTCAGTTTAATAGGTAACATAGGCTTTATTATTTTGGAATATAAGATAAAGTAAATCTTAGCCACAAGGAGTGCCATCCAAAAGAACTTAGTAAATTTCATTAAGACATATTTTTTTTAAGTAACTTGTATTTAGACATACAGGGTTTTTAATAATTGTATTTCTGAGGTCTGTAAATGTTACTTTTATTATTCTACTTACTCTCTATAAACTGACGCACTGTTCACTGGTTCAAGTCCTTTCTTTATGACAAATCAGTTTCTATCTCTCTCTGTCTCTGTCTCTAGTTCCCTCTCTCTTCCCTCTTGGTTCTCAAGCTGGGCCACAAACTAGAACTCATAATCCTCCTGCCTCACTCTCTTAAGTTTGGAATTACAGGTATATACCTCCATATACTTTAGTTTCTATGCTACTAGTAGGAATATCCAGTCTGAATTATTCACTTGCAGCTATTCATATAATCAGACTTAAGGAATTATGTAAGTGAAATCCAACTTTACTACAAACCAGCCAATTCCTGAGAAGTTTAGATTTTCCAGCATTCTACCTACGCCTCTTTTCCCTTTTCACTGCAATTGGCAATGAATGGATTCAGACCTAACTTACAGAATACCAAATCTATACTCAGACTCCATGATATATTTCCACCTGTCTCTCAGACATCCACCCAGAAGGAGGGACTTTGAAGTCACTGAAAGAGATGGGGCAATGCAAAGGGTCGACTGAAACTGAATACAGGGGTTAAAAAAAACAAACCAGAGGCAGAATCACCGCAGCCTGGAACAGTGGGCTGGCCTTGCATTGCCCAGGGCTTGAACAAGAGTGAACTGCAGCTGCAGGGATGACTTCCTGTGGAAATGTGCCCAGAGAAGGATGCAGCCATGGCTACACCAGCTAGTGTGAGGCAAGAACAAAGACAATGGGAGACCATCACTCCTGCTGCAGAACTCAAGCAAGGGCCAGCAGCAAGGAATTTCAGAAGCACACAGATCTAAATCTAAATGTGCTGTTTGGGGGTTTACTCCTCTCTACTCTCCCAAAGGTGTCGTCTCTATGGTATTCATTATTTTGGTTAAATGGGTGTCTTAAGAGTACAATTCCTCAGCAGCCTAGAACTTTGCCTCAGCTCTTAGTTCTGTTTCCTCTACCTCATCACTGTCCACTCTAAGCCAGCATCCTCTACATAATTATATTCATAAACCACAATCTTGAGGGTATCCATTTTTCAAAGCTCCTATAACTAAGTGCATACAGACTGAGCCACTGAAACAACAGAAATGCATGTTTTAGTTTGGAGGCGAAGTCTTAGATTCAAGTGCTGGCTGCTGAGTTCCTTCTCAGCATGCTTTCATAGTCTTCTCCCTCTGCCTCCCAACTTCCTCTTCTGGGACAGACCCCAGTCTTACTGACTAAAATACACCTAAACAACTTCATTCTCACTTAACATCCACTGAAAGGACCCATCTCCAATACTTTTTGAGGTCCTGGGGATGGGACCAGAGCATATGGATTTTAAGCAAATACAACTAAGCCTATGGCATTGAGTGTGTGCTTTTCTGTTTAAAAGTCATCACTGCTCTTACCTTCTCTTTTCTGAAAGATAAGAGTGTGTGTGTGCGCGCGTGTGTAGTATATGTATTATATATACGAATGAGTTTTTAAAGCCTCATTTACAAAATAAGTGAGATGAACTGCTGCCCATCTCGAGTTCCCAGCTTTCCCTTCCTCATTTCTTATACCATAGTTACTGGATCTCTGGACCATTCACCATTTTGCAAAAATATACTCCATATATGTATGCTGTTCTATGTCTAGAATAAACACATGTCAAGTAGTCTGGGAAGTCATTTTTGATGCCTGAGGCAGAGCCAATTACACCCTTGCCATTCCTCAAAGAACTTTGAACCCTACTATTATAGTGTGTATCACCTTGAATTGTAATTAATCCTTTATATGCCTTTCTCCCTCACTACAATAGGAATTCCTTGAAGGCCAAGACCGTGTCTGGTTTTACTTACTGCTGACTCCTTTGTACCCAGAGCGGTACCTGGTACACAGCAGGAGCTAAATATATATGTGTATTTCTTGAACAAAGGAAATGAAAAAGTAAGTGGACACATGAACAAAAGAGAGACAGAAGAAAGGGTCTGACTTGGTGTTTAATAGCTAGGACAGTGGCACGGAATGCACTGAACGTAACCACATGCTTCATAACTGCCTGCTGCATAAAATACCGACTGAGCCGCAGGGGGAACAGAACCAACCAAGGGATCTGGAGGCATTTACTTGAAGAAAAGTCACAGAAGCAGATTATCTTCGGGGTAAGAAGGAAATGGGTTGAAAAAAGCCTATAAACTTCTTGGAAGACGGCACACCAACACACATGTTACAAGGCGAGCTGTGCACCACTCAGATCCAAGAACAAAAGGTTCCCAGTTTAAGCTAAGAAGGGTCTGTTCCAGAAAGCAGCTGGGCAGAATTTCCTCACATAAAGACTTCTTAATGTATGGGAAAAAGAAAGAGCAAAACAAAACAAGAACAGCAAAAGGGGATGATTAGTGTAAACTGTTTAAGGTTTCTTTTTCTTTCTTTTTTCTTTAATGCACTGGACAAACCCCAAGAAGAGGGAAAGCGTTGTGGGATAAACATCTGTTCACTGGAACTTGACAAAGCCCTTCACAGGCTCTGTGGCCTGTGCGTGTCCTTATGTACCCGAGGTTGCTATTTGTGCTTCCATTGCAGGGGCAGCTCAGAGAGTGGCCTGCAGCAGGCCAGAGCCCCCAGCGGGGGTTGGGGGCAACTCTCTCTGCCCTGTGTTTGATATAACAGAAACCACAAAGAAACAAATGACAAGCATATGTGTGGAGCTGCCTGGCCTTGTTTGCTTACATTTCAGTCACTCCTATATCTGACCACTTGCATAGAAGTCACTGTCTCATGACCCTTGATATCAAGAAATTAAGTGCAACAAAGGGAAAAAGTCTGTTTTCTTGAGCCCCACCCCCACCCCCGTGTTCACTCATAAGTGTAGGAGTGTGTGGAAGAAAAGAGCTCTCTGGGAAAATCCTCCAGTTTGGGGTAGCACTTGTTCATTTCTACCTCCCCAGTGGAGGAGAGGTACATGGTTGCGGCCCAGTGTGACCTAGGCAGAAACAATCTAGCATCTTTAATAGGCACTGGCCTTTGAAGGAGTAGAGAGCCTCAACCTCGTATTCCCATGATCTAGATCCCATCACCCTGGAGCCCTGGCTACTACACAGGACCGCCTCCAAAACCTCTCTGTCAGCTCGTCTGATACCAGCACACGTGTCAGGGGAGACTCTGCCTCCCTCTTGCTCCTTCTGGCTAGGCCAGAGCTTCCCTTGCTCTACCTTCCAAATTGCTTCCCTTTTCAAGGCTCAATGCACATAGCTTTTCTTTATTCATGTGGCATTAGTATCTGACCTTGGCACTTGGTAAACATCAGGCTGAGGCGACTGTCTTATATTTCTCTCCTAGAACTTTGTTCACAGTCCCATGTGACTTATACAAAGTCTGGACATCCTGGAACCAGGGGAATGATGGTCATCTAAGTCCAACGAGATATTTCAGATACATATTTTCTGTGACATATCTCAAACTCCTGACAGAAAAAGTTATTTTTTCCCGCTCCACAAGCATGCAGCTCTCCAGATCTCCAGCACCTCCTGGGATAGCTGACGACTGGCATATCCCATATAACACAAGAGGACTCACTTATCCAAATTATTTTAAGAGTGGCCAGTTGGGGCTGTTAAGAAAGCTAATTATAAACCTATCTTGGCCCACCTGCTGAGTTGGATGGAGGGTGCCCTGGCTCACTGAAGTTCACACTCAGAGGAAGGTCATGGAGAAAACAGAGGAGCAGCAGGCTGGGGAAGCTTTAGGGGAGAGCAAACATCCACCAGGCGAAACAAAAAAGCTGATTCCAATGTCTTGTGTACCCCATTCTTCTTTTCCATACACAATATGATGTTAGAAGTAAGGGATTTGTTACCTGCTTTAATATTGTACAGAAATATTGAAAATCTTTTTTTACAATTATGGATCAAATGGTTACTCTCTGGTCTAATTTTATCTGAAAGGAGTGTGGAGAACTGACATCTAGCAGTTAAGTCTTTGTCACCAGAGGCCTATGACACAAATCTCAATGATATTTTAGGGGAACATGTATAGCTTTTCTTCACTCGTGGCTATAATTGCTGCTGGAGAAGCCCCAACATGGAAAGGTTGATGCTTCTGAATGTGCTGAAAGATGCTGGAACTAAACCATGCAATGACAGCTATCAAAATGTCACCAATGCAGTGTCATATTCAGTCAAGATGCTTAAAAAAATCAAATGTTCCAACTACGACGCTGTGCTAGCTGTGCAAGGAAGGGAGCTACCTCGTTACTGAAGGGGAATCTAAAATGAGGTCAGCTGAACAACTGAGCCAGCAGCTTGGCACCAGGAGCCCAAGCTGTGAGAGCCATTGTTCACTGGGTGCTGTTCGATTTGATCTTCACGGCCACATTATAAGTGGTGAAGCTGAGGTTGAACAAGACTAAGGAACCTGCCCAGGATCACTGGGCTGCTAAGTACTAGAGGCAGCATCCAAATCTAGATCTGTGTGACTGTGGAGTCTGGGCTTTAATCATTCATGCAAGATCTGGCTTCTTCCAGGTGTCCATCTGCAGAAATAAAGCCTATCTCAAGTGTTCTTTACTTATCTGTACTACCCAGGTATACAGATACCCAGGTATGAAGCACAAGGTTCAGAGACCAAACACAATGTTCTCTTGCCTATGATTTAACCACTGTTTAGGAGAGCACCACAAATGTCAAAGTACATGACAAGTTTCTAAAGAATTCCCGTGTCAATAATTAAGATCCTTAGCTGCTTGGCCACAAAATCAAAGGGCTTCATTTGAGGTCCTTTTGGTCTTCAGTCTAGGAATTAGCAATTGGCTAAGAGATGGATGTAGACAAGATTTACATTTTTACTAAATGAGGTTCAGGTAACAATATAATCTATTATATTACATTTGAATTGAACACATGGAAGCTGGAGAGAGAGCTCAATAATCAAGAGGATGTGCTGCTCTTTCAGAGAACCTGTGGCTGGTGTGGCGACACCAGCAGCTCACTGCCTGCAACTCCTGCTCCAGGGGACTCAGAGCCCTCTCTACGTGCACATACATCCCCTGCCACCCCTCACAAACACATGTGCTTGCACACACAGACACACAACTTTTGTAAAAGATCTTACAAGTCTAATCACGATCTCATCCCTCAGTTTACCCTGATTCTAGAACTTCACTTGATAAACACATGTTTAAGTGAGCTGCAACTGTGCCCATCTGGCACTAAGTAACTGTTGTGCAGGGCACTTGCAAGCAGGAGTGGACAAGTGCCAGAAAGGACACACCTACTACTCCTGTTCTGTTTTCTGGGATGCCCAGACCTTGGCACTTCTCAGGAGTTTCAGGGCAAGGTCATGCACATATCCACCAGAGCTCTGTCTAATCCTTTTGTAAAGGTGTGAGTCTAGGTTCTGACCGATCCAGAGGGGAAAAAATGAAGAATTTCTGTGATAACTGGGTGGGTTGGGCTAAACCAAAGACTCTGATAGTAGAGAAAATAAAGTGGAATTTCTTTGAGGCCTGTGTCTAATTTCTGCCTGGCCCAGCTTTTGCCCATGTTTCCAATTCCAAGCTCTAGAGTCTGTTGTACTGGAGAGTGGCTCAAGCTCTGAGTAGAACCCTGGCTCTCCAGCATCGAGACCCCAGATGCCCAAGGAACCTAGGAGCCATGGAGTAGTCCTGAAGTCCCAGCGACTCAAAATAAGAAAACGCCAACTTGTGTTCCTTCCCCTCAAAGGGTAAATGGTTGGGCATGCGCTCTCTGCTCCACAGGCATTCTTCTCATGCCATATAAGCCACTTAAAAAGAACACTGCCTCCCGTAACTCCCTGAAGATGTCTGCCTGGGTTAAATAATTTCTCAGTTATGTGCCCTCCCTCTAGAAGGAATCTGTTGGAAAGCTGGCTATGCACAGCTAAAAACATTGGGATCATCATGGTTGAACATTAATAAGTTCACAGAGAAATGACAGTTTAACTTTGTAGTAGCCTATAGAAATTTGACTAAATGATGTTAAATTTTTTACGTGAAAAGTAGATCCTCCCCTGTACTGTATGCTGACAACTCATATGCAGACCACAAACCTCTCTATATTCCCAACTTTCCCACTCACTGCTGTTTCTTTGTACTCCACACAACTGCCCATTACAGCACTCCATCCTTTGCTCTGAGGATGTCAAACCCCTCTAAAGGTTGACCTATAACCTCATTGAGTTCTGGTACTTAAGCTGTAGCCAGGACCACTCATGGTTAAATCTCCATAATATTCCACATTCTACTCTGAGAATCTTGACTATGTTAGGGACACCCCTGCTGCAATAGCCAGAGCTTATGATAGCCCTTCTGTCTAGCACGCTGCTCACACTGTCATTCACGTCTTGAGGAAAAATTCTCATCCTTCAAAATCCTGCAGATGTCTTCCTTTCTTTGGTGCTTCTTGGGATTCTAGCGGATGGATCTCCGAGCTCTCTGTGCTCATCTCCTATGTTGTGGAGCCAAGAGTTCATGATGCTTGTGCTAGTAGTAGGACACTATTTTTCTTGAGCCTGGGCATCTTTGTTTCTATTCTGTAATGGCTACTCTAATCTCTGAACAGTGTCAGTAGAGTATGTGGCACAAAATAGGAAATCAATAATGTTGGTTCAACAGAATATATATATGTGTGTGTGTGTGTGTGTGTGTGTGTGTGTGTGTGTGTGTGTATTCTCCCCTCTCTCTCTCTCTCTCTCTCTCTCTCTCTCTCTCTCTCTCTCTCTCTCTCTCATATATATATGTGTGTGTGTGTGTTTTATTTTTAAAAATAAACTCCTGAAGGCCTTGACCTAAATAATTCCCTCAGAATGTGGCTACCGCAGATCAAATGAACCATCTGAGTGAAACAACAATTCTGTTGATGGTTTAAGTCCCACAAAAATATCCTGCATACTAGTAAAATCACCAGGCATGAACTAAAGTAGAACTGAGGCTGCCAGACAACTTCAGTGCCAGTGATAACCCCCAAGAGAGAAAGGGTAAACACTTACAATGAGAATGAACACAAAGTTGTAACTCTGTCAGCTATGAATTGTTTTGTAATTTAAAAATCCTTCCACAACCCCATGTAAAAAAATCTGAAATGTAAATTATTGAATAAAAGATAACAATAACATAGGCAAAAACTGCATTTGGCAAGGAGAGTCCATGAGCATGGCAGAAGTGTCAAACCCTACTGCATATCTTATCTAATATCCCAATAGTGTGAGTGCAGCCTCTGAGTTGGGTGGGTAGTGCATCCCTGTGATCCCAGCACCCAGATGGCTGAGGTAAGAGGACGAAAGTGAGGCCAGGAGAGCCATCCCATAAACAAACAAACAAGCAAACAAACCAACAAACAGACTAAGCACAACTTCTAAGTAAGAGAGAGAAATTGCAGAACGTTCCAAGAAATGGAGAATACAAATGTAAATGTACAGTGTTGCCAGTCCACTGAGAGGAATGCTCCTAGTGACAGTGACGAAAGAACAGGGATCCAGAACCAAAACAACCTGTTAGAGCCAGCATGAGATGCAGCCAGGTTTGTAAGAACAGTGTGCACTGCAGCCCTTCGCTTTCCTGTTTGGTTTGTGCTCTCTCCCCAGGTGAGCCTCTTCTCTTGGCACTGATTCTGTTCCTTTACAAATTCATTCTGATGTAGGCATTTTGTTGTTTTTATTTCAAAATGCTGGATCCTAAGGTGAGGTTGGACATCACTCTAGGTCCATCTATTGTTTTACTTCCTGTTTTAGAAACAGAAAGATCTTACTTTTTGTTCCTTACCTACTAGGATTTTAACTGTTCTTCAGGTCAGCTGACAGCTGCCGTAGTTGTGACAGCTCTCTTTCTGGTTTGACATTTTTGACAGAGAAAATCAACTTGAGTGGCTGGACACACTATTCATGACTATCTCACCCGTGGATGGTATAGCTGAGATTAGAACCCAGGCCTTTCTGAGTCCATAGCTCATTTCCTTAAATGGTTTGTTGAACAGAAAGAATGAATTTGACTCTGGGTGTATTCATGACAAGGGGCCATGACAGGAATCATATTTGACTTCTCACTTATGCAGATATGTCAGCTTTTACTACTACCAAGGTACATCTAGCCATGGTCTTCCATCTACAGATTCACATGTGATAGGTTAAAAATAAGCCAAGTTTTCCAGGACACCATAAAACAAAATAAATGGCTGCATTTTAACACTAGGGTCTCTAGAAACTCAGATGCCCCTCCCCTTGAGTCCAGGGATGAAGGCTCTTTTCCGGGGTGAGGCAGAAATCTCACCTTTGGATATATGGGGTTTTTCCATGCAACTGATAATCTGACCTTCCCATAGGAGGCACTGGATAAATGTTTGCTGAAGATGATGAAATACTTCTTTTCAGTTTTCTAAGTTGTTGAGAAAAAACTTTTCCAGTTAAGATTAGAAAGACCAAAAATTTCCACACATAGTGAAATACTATTTTATAAGGAAAAAAAACTTACAGTTTTCTTCAAGTAAATGTTATTTTTTATTCTCACCGAAGTCTAAAAATTGTAGAGCAACACACTTGTTTCTATTGAGAATCAATTTAAAAGCCAAGTGGTGGTACATACCCCTTTAATCCCAGCAACCAGGACACAGAGGCAGGGGGATCTCTACAAGTTATGGGTCAGCCTAATCTACAGAGCAAATTCCACAACAGCCAGGGCTATTCAGAGAAACACTGTCTCATAAAAACAGAGAGGGAGGGAGGGAGAGAGGGAGGGAGGGAGGGAGGGAGGGAGGGAGGGAGGGAGGGAGGGAGGGAATTTAATTCAAATAAAGTCGGCTGTAAAGGAGATTCCTATCAATTGAATTGAATACAATGAATCATATTTCTCCATAAAGTTCCAGCCTGACCTGGTAGCAAAGATGTCCCTAAGGTATTTAAAAGCCATTTAAGAGAAAAAGGACTAACTTTTTTCAACTCAGACAATAAAACTGTATTTCAACTAAATCACAAAATTAAAACTTCACATACAAAATTCCACCTATCTCCTGCCCTGAGAACAGAGTCAGTAAGAGAAGCCTTAGGTGGCCCTTGCAATAAATACTGTAGCCTTTTCTGGTTAAGGTAAATAGCCCTTTCCAAAAGGCTTCTGAAATTAATTATTTTGTTGGAAAACTGCTATTATTGTTTATAGTTCAGGGGAAGACTGCATGTGAACTATTAATAATATTCTTTAGTCTATGAAAAACTATAATTCTCAAATACTTGTGACTAACCCCAGACAGGCTTTGTTGTTAGGAGTTGGTAGAGACATGTAAACAACATGTGGTCTCAAGACCTCCCAATCAACTCCCCCAGTCAACAGTAGGGACACATACACAGAAAAAGAACTTTAACTCAGTAAGATAGCAGCTGATATTGGGCAGACAGACCACATAGGAGGAACACAGAAAAGGGCATTTTAAATCTTTATTTGGTTGGTAGATAGACAGTTAGATAGATAGATAGATAGATAGATAGATAGATAGATAGATAGATAGATAGATAGATGATAGATAGATAGATAGATGATAGATGATAGAAGATAGATAGATAGATAGATAGATAGATGATAGATAGATAAAGAGATATATAAGAAATGACTTAAAGAGGAGGTGACATTTGAATGAACACTAGAGGAGAAATATGAAACTAGGATTGTTTGATAAGTCGACAATCAAATTATTTTTATCTTCTTCTCAGAAGAGTTATAACTAGCATAATAAAGCAGCCTACTATAACAGATATTTTGCATAAAATACAAGCACTTCTCATTGTGAATAACCAACATATAAAACAACTCATTCCATACTTCTTCTCTGGCCCATGACAGAACAGGAAGCAATCTGAAACAGCAACTGAGCTGCCTGTGGCTGACAGCCCCACCTGGTGGTTGTGTGGGGAACTTCCTGTCCCTATACTCATTTTCTTCTGAGTAGGGAAGGATGAAATGTGGTCTCCCTCCCTCCTCCCCTCCCTCCCTCCCTTCCTCCCTCTTTCCTTCCCTCCCTCCCTCCCCCTCCTCCTCCTCCTCCCTCTCTCTCTCTCTCTCTCTCTCTCTCTCTCTCTCTCTCTCTCTCTCCTCTCTCCCTCCCTCCCTCCCTCCCTCCTCCCCTCCCTCCTTCTCTCTTTTTTCCTCTACATTCCAGTATCTCTAGAACTTGTCCCTTAGTACACAAATATTTGTTTATATTTTCCAGTGAAGCGCCCTAGGATGAATTGTTAACACAAGGCACATTTCTATTTACTGTCCCCAGTGCCTTCAGCTTGGCCATCATAGTATGAAGGGGAAGTCCAAATAATGCACAGCTGCCACACTTCCACCATTTACACTGCAGTACAAGGGCTCACAAGGAGACAGCTGCTCCATCAACTCGCTATTTTAAAGAGAATAAATGTCCACTCCTTTCCCTGAAGCAGGTGGCTGTTACTGAGAGTAGGTCTTTAGTAGTCCTACTGGCCTCAGACTCACTGTACTGCTTTGGATAGATGTGAATTTTTGATCCTCCTGCCTTTATCTCCGAAGTACTGTGGGTTGATAGGCACTTGCCATCATGTCTACTTCTTTTCAAATTCTTAATCTGCTGCCTTCACTTTTATCTGTAAGCACAGGGTCCTCTAAGCCACTCAAGAGCTATGTATTTCCATGTGCCCTGGTATGTGAGCAAAGGGAGCCTGCACTGTGTCTGTTCAGGACTACCCACTTAGACAGCTGATGATACTGGGATACCAATGACAAGCCAAATGCCCCAGAGGATACAAATACCAGTTTTTCCTTTCAAACAAAAACTAAAAAACCTTTATTTTTATTTAGCATTTATGTGTGTGAGAGAGATGTGGGTGTGGCACGCATGTTCGCCACAGAGGATGTGTGTGCATCAGGGACAACTTGGCAAAGTAGGTGCCCTTCTCCCTTCTACCTCTGCCTACTTTGCAGACTCAGGTTGTCAGGATCGTCATCAATGGATCCAGAGAGCCTCTCACTGGCTGCTTTTTCCTTATCCTTTAACTTAGGTGAGTTTTGGCTTTGCTTTTTTTTGGTACGTGAAGATGTTGACCTTCAGGATTTTTAAAATGTACTCAATGTATTTTTCTGAACTGTGTAACCATTTAAGTTTCAATAGCACTGGCTTGTAGGGGAAGTGACAGGAAGACTATAGAGAAGGCACGGTCAGAATACTCATAGGAACAACAGGGAAACACCAGAGGGGCCAGAGTCAAGACCTCAAAATGGAATAGAAGGGAACACAGGAAGAAAACCTGGTGATAACCTGAAGTGGTTTGCAGAGACTTCAGTGAGTCCCACCTCTGTCTCCTCATTCAATATGCAGTGCTACCACAGGGCATAACCACACAGAGCAGGCAGGCCCTGCTGAAGGTCCCTCAGTTGACACACCCCTCACACTCACACTTCCTGGGCCATCTCCACTTCCATCTTTATTTTTCTAAACATTAATCCTCCCAGGGTTTTCCTTGTGAAATAAAGGGTCCTTAAGAAGTCTACAGCTGCTGTCTAGCACATTCTCTCAATCTAGAGCAGTGGTCCTCAGCCTTCCTAACACTGCAGCCCTTTGATACAGTTCCTCACATTGTGCTGACCCCAACCATAACACTACCTTCGTTGCTACTTCATAACTGTAATTTTGTGACTATTATGAAATTTCCCATGGTCTTACGTGGTCTCTCTGAACGGGTCACTACCCACTGGTTGAGAAGTGCTGATCTAGAGTAATTTACAAATTGGTAAGGGAGGCTAAAAGAAGAAAAGTAAATGAAGGAACCAGAAGGAATATGAGTTTAGTATAAAGAAATGTTAGCAAGAAAAATTATGGTGTTTTCCAGCCGAATACCTCTTGTTATTAAAAGCATTAATTAGAGCAATAAAATACGTCTGTGTGCACTCAGGACAGACTGGGCAAACCTATTACCACTGCTCCCTGACTGAAATCACAAATGCTTGCTTTGATTTTCTTCCTTTTCCAAGTTAACTGCGTTATTATCCAAAAGAAGTATCTAAGCTAAGCTTTCATGGTCTTCTTTAGCTTTAAATCTAGAAAAGTGAGGAACTTAGCATTGACCTCTCTTGCCAAAGTGTTGCATACTTTGTTTAATATGGTACTTTAAGGCCTCAGTTTAAAGACACTTGAGAGGTACAAAGTATCATTATCTTAATTACTATTATTATAAGGCTCCAGAGCTTAGACTGGCTATATTCTGGTGTCTAATATACTAAGTAGTCATCTATGACCTAGGAAGGTGATTTCCAAGTGTCACGTGTAGGTCCACTGCCCCTGCAAATCTGCGGAGAGCCACACCCAACAGTCATAAGGGGTCTAGTGACTTGGGATCTGGTGATGATGCTGGAGTCTGGCTTTTTCTGGGACTGCTGAATCCCAGGGAAGTGATAAACCAACTCCTTCCTAGGAGAATAATTCACAGGATTCAAGTCAAGGGCAGAGCTGCAGAAAGGCCATCATATGTATCCTGGGGAAAATTAGGTAAGAACTCCAAAATAAATGCGTAATGAGCAGACTTTAAGCCATGAATTCTCAGAGTTTTTAGGGAGTGTTCAACTCCCTATGAAGTTAGTGAAAATATCTGAGTTTCCCCAGCCTACTTCTAATTGGGTAGGTATGAACCGGTTCAAAGAATCTACACTACTAAGGACCTCCCAGGACTCTGATTCAACACGTCCAATGTGTTGAAGAGGTCTCAAAGACAGGAACACCAGATGGTATATATTAATTAGCTTTATCCATAGACTTGATTAAATAGCAACCTGAGAGGCTATAGTTTGGATACCAATTCCTAAGTCTTGACCAAAACCAAGCTGGCTTGAAGAAACTGTTTCAAAAATGCTATGCTGAGAAGTCCGCATGTATATGGACAGAATAAAGCAGCAGAGGTCTTGTTAGCCAGCACAGGTGGCAATTATATTTTCACACTACATTTTCAAATACAAGAACCAGCGCCTTAGCAAACAATGAACCAAGAGAATTCACAATAAAAACCATAGTGTGTTGGGGAGCATTTTGTGAATAGGCCTCTGTGAAGAGGAGCATCCAAGAAACTGGATCCAAAATCTGAACGAGCTTTGCTTTCTTAAATGCTAAAGTCACAGTTAAAAAAAAAAAAAACCCTCCACAACTTCAAGTGAAATGCTGCCAGGTGTTAATGTATCAAAGTGTTACCCACTAAGAATAACACACAGAACTGCTCAAGTGATTGCTGAAAGGTTTTACTATGAAGACAAACAGGGACAGGAGACCAAGCTCAATGAGGAAAGGATGGCTGTGTAGAACTCAACTATCTACCCACTCTCAGCCCCCAACTAAATTAAAGACGGAGCTGGCAAGGACTAGCACATAAAAGTTACTGTAAAACTTTAAGGCAAAGTCTGCTGTAGACAGCAGCCAAAAGAAGAGAATCTGTCACTGACTCGATGCCTGCCTGGTAGCTGGTGACATCCTCCAAAACTGTTCAGGTCTCACCTCTTCATGGGTCCCCGCCCCTTTCTTACCTCTGCAAGGGCAATCTGCAGTGATGACAACAGTGGTTGGGCTACTGTGCTCTCATGGTCTATACAGACTCCGATCCCAATACTGCTGGTGGTGTAAGAGCATGAGTTCAAAGTGGGGAGCAGCTCCAGTCATCCTTGGCTCACTCTGGATCCTGGACTGCTCCCATTCTTCCCTGTGTCCTCAGTCACTCACCCTGGCTGCTCCTGTAATTTTCCCTTCACATGCTCAAACCAAAGAAAGCTGAGAACTCAGGGAAGGGGAAGAAGTCCTTGAATTTGAGGGACCTCTTCCCTTACTATAAGGGGTTGGGGGGAGTAATCAAAAAACATATCAAAGCTTATGCTGAGGCTGCTGGATGGAAATGAGTAGCTCCACCAAGCAAGTGCTTTGAATGTGGCAAAAATGATCCACAAGCCCTACTAGTCACAGAGTGCCAGTTTCGGGGCATCCAGGTCTATGGTCAAAGTCCTTAGGGATACAGGGCTCTTACCCCTAAACTGTTTACCCAAATGAGTTACTAAGCTTCAGGTTGGTCTTCTGAGCATGGTGAGGGTACTCTGTGCAAACTGCTAGAGCATCCTTGTCTCAGGAGAATGTAGCATCCTGAGTGAGTTGTTTGTAGTGTTGTATAGCCTGGTCACTATACCATGCAAACCTCTCCATTCTCCAGGGAAGGCTCAGTGCTCACAACAAAAATGATAAAACCCATGTGCGAACTCCAGCTACCAAAAATGAGGAAGGTCTGGTGTGCCAAGAACCTGGCAATTTTCCTTTCTAAGAGACAATTTGAACTCCATTTTCTTTTGGGGAAAAAGTCCAGAGGCTGATTAGGCAACTAATACAAATAAATTGTAGTCTGTCAAGAAAGGACCCAAACCCTGTTTCTCAATATCTTTCTGTAAATGATACTTGTTTTCATGCTCGTTCTCAGTATTAGTAACTAGTTACAGCTCACTTTCAAAGAACTCTCGAGAAACGTGAGTGTGGAACAGGTACCCAAGCTCTGTCAATCAGAAAGAGAAACGAGTGGGCTCAGTCCTAGATGCTGCCAGGAAAAAGAAGTGACAGTGTCTTCCCTCCATCACCATGTGCTCAAGGCCAGGCCATCTGTTGGTTACTGGGAGTCCTGAAAAGTACAGAGTTCATGGAATGTGAACCTTAGAATCTAGGCAGGCTAGGGTCCAACATCCCCTCGACATTCACTTGCTCTATAATTTATTTAGCTTGTCTGAACCACAGCCTCTTCACTTGTAAAATATAGAACATCACCTACTTCAGATGGGTCTTTGAAAGGATGAAATGAGATCACATATGCAAAACATCTAGGACACTGTCTGGTTTACATGATATCCTCAAAGAAATCTGTTCCCTTTGTCCCTCTTCTACTGTTAATATGTTAGACATGTGATGAGCCTCTTAGTCTATAATGGCAGATAATAGATGCTTTGGATGAAAAGATACTATATAAAACAAAATATGATTATTAACCATATGATAAATACCTGAAGGCATTCATTCACTTCATAAACTATGTAAAGGTACTAATTCACTAATAAATGGGCTACAGCGGGGGCTTGTTGTGAGGTGCCAATTTGCTGAGGAGAGAGATGTACTATGGCCACTGTGTCCAGAACTCTGATAGAAACAGCCAGAGAAGACAGGCTCCTCGTTTTCTCCTAGATGGATTTATCATTGAATTTAGAATATAAATTAGAGAGCTAACAACACCCACCAAAAATAAGAGAACTAAGGGGAACGGTACCAGCCATGTATGTGGGATAGTGCATGGAGAAACCATGAAAAGTCCACCTTGAGAAGCCCCGTGTTCTCTCTCCAGGTCTTTGGGGAAAGCAGTGAGAGTAGGCAAATCCTTCAAGAGTACCTGCACATTAATTTTTTCTCTGGGAGACAGGGATACCAAATTATACCAAATATATTACCCAGCTTGCAAAGATAATAACTGAGCAGGCACTTTGTAAATAAAATACCAAGTACTATACAAAGGTAAAGTAAAATTATTGCCACTAAGCTGTATACAAAGGTAGGAAATAACAGGCTAAAATAAGGAAGTCCTGGGGTGATAAGACAGGAGGAGGGAAACTCTGACTCTTATTGAAGACATTAAGGGAGTGATCCGAAGATAAACACAAGAGCTGAGAACCATGCAGCTGGTGCTCAGCATATCAACCATATCCCAGCATGCCACAGAAACAGGCAGGATCTGGAAATAAACACACACAGCAAACACTCCAGAAGTCCTCAGCTTCATTTCAAAACAGAATCAATAGAATCACCACCACAATCATGGTGTTGCCACTTCTAGTCCTTGTCTTTATGGCAATGCAAGGAGTGAGCCTCAGGTTCATTAGATTTTTCTTTTCTATAAGAGTAACACATTCAGTATCAGGAAAATGCCTTGCTATTAACCCCTGGGTGACATGAGGTGCACAGAGACTATAGAAAGCCAATCACTTATTGCAAAGACACGTGAAAAACAAAGCATAAAGGGGGAGCCACATCATCTGCCCTCCACTTACCCAGCACCAGTTCTGACGTTGAGATGTGGGTGAGTATCAAAAACCATAAGGGAAAGAGAGTAGCTCTGTGCTGCTCCTATAATAACTAATAAATCAGCAGTGAACAACAATTTGGCTATTGATTTCCCTGCCATTCTCCTTTATACAAGAAAGATCTGACCCCACTTTGGATGTCTCCTGTTAAACAGACTTGTGCTGTGTAAACTGAGTGGGTCTATTCTGTTATAGCTGGATCATGGCTGCCTCATCTTCTAAAAAGATGTGCTGTCTGACTAGTAGCCACCAAGGAGAAAGAAAAAGGACTGGATTCTGTCTCTCAGAAGATAATCAAGCAGGCACTATGGCTTGATGGACTCCTTCAGTACATCCGGTTTCCTTGGTAACTTAACTATGTACTAAATGGTTTCCATGGCAAAACATGTTCCAGAGTCCAAATAAGGAGGTTACACATACAATTTGGAAACCTTATTAGTGGAGTGGCTTTTTTACAGTTGAAAAAATTAGTAAGCTTAAAAACAGGCTTGGTAAACAGAGACCCCTGGGGAGCCTATTCAAGAGGGACCATGTCAGACAGGAGACTGGGAAGGAGAAAGGCAAACCTGGAGCTGCCAACACAAGCTCACGATATAGGTTCCATACACAACCATCCACGGTGAAAAACCACTCTGAAAGTAATGGGCCAGTCAACCACAGTAAGCTTAGGGTGTCTCTAGGATCCCCTAGAAATCTCTTCTATAAATAGAGATAAGCTTCTCAAACAACCTAAAAAGGTATCCAGTTTCCCACTGGAACTCAAAAGAAAAACCATTGTATTTTTTTCAAGTGAGGTGACAGGAGCCCTTGATGGGACATCAAAAAATGTACACTTAGCAGACAAGGGCCAATGATGTGAAATGTCCTGCACTACACAACATAGAACCACAAACCAAAGTGAGCTCAGCATCCATGCTGAGAAATGCAGTGTACTGCCAAGAAAACTTCCCAGTGGGACTAAGTTTAAAATTTTAACATGTTTCTTTTTGCTTGTATTCCTTTAAAAAAAAATAATTCAGGGGGAGAAGAAAAAAAACCCTAAGTGATATTTTAACCACCTTAAATGTGAACATGACATAAAGAAAGTTTTAAAGATGACTTGTCAAATTGAAAACAGCTTCCATTTCTGGTATGGTAGGTAGGCACCCTCAGCACTGGGCGACACGTCCGGCGCCAACAACTCTCTAAGACAGAATGGAGATCCAAAGGCTGCCAAGAATGCAGTCCCTCATTTATTTCCCGAAGACTGAGAATGTGGGTAAAGGTAAATTGGGCTTTGTGGCTGTTGATCTTCAAGACAAAATCTTTCAAAATAAGTTGCTGGGGAACATTTCTGATAAAGCTATCAAAAGGAGCTTTAAAATGTAAACACGCAAAAAAATTGCTTACTGCTTAGCTTCGTCTGTGAGAAAACAGAGACCTGACTGGGGAACTTGACCTTCATTAGTAGTAATGAAAAATAACAAAAAGATGACAACTAAAGTCAAGAAACACACTTTCAAATGACAGCACCCAGTGAGCTGGCTCTCTCCAGAGAGCAAAGGAAGGCAGGAAGTAGGCAGACAGACAGGCACCTCTGAGTACTGAGGGCCTGGAGGATACAGACAACCAGGGAGTGCTGTGGATGCAAGACTTTCTTCCATTTTGAATCGCTCTGCATTGTGTAGGGGGGCAGCCATTACTCATGAAAAGGTTAAAGTATGAGTGAAGGGTTTGTGAAACCTGAGCACAGATAAAACAGGCCCTGGGAGCTTCCTAAAGACTGATGATCATAGACTGGTACCCTGTGGAAGATGTTCCTGCCCTGCACCATATGCTTTCTACTGTCCTAATGCAAAGAGAATCCTATACTGCTGACTACAGCCTGGCAGTTGCTACTGACATCCAGTGTGTAGGAGCCAAGGATGCAACTGTCTTTCAAGTAATAGAAGAGACAACCCCTCATCCCAAATTAAAACAGGGATTCAACCCAAACAGCTACCAAATGCTCAGTGGCCTCACAAAATACCATGTATTATACATAGAATGGGGATTCTTCAACAGTAGGGTAGTCATTATGATTCTAAATGTGTAGCAAATTAGTTCCAATCTGATTTTTGACTTAAAAACTAATTTTACTTTTAAACTGTACTTTTTGTTCTTTGAAAGTTCCATACATTTATACAATATTAATTGATTACACCCACTCACCACATCTACCTCCCCCCCTCCCCCTACTGCATCCCACCTCCTCTCCCTACCAGCTCTTGCTTCTCTTTCTTTGTTCGCAACAAACTCATTGTAATGTCCCATTTAAAATGCCTAGATCCACCTTAGAAAACACTTAACCATTACCACTAAGGCCGAGGAGATCCCTTTGACCCATGTCAACACTGCTAGAGTCTAACTGTCCAGATTTAAATAGTGCTGACCACCACTTGTTGGGCCTAGCTCAAGGTTGCTGTCAGAATGGAATGGATTACTCACCAAGCTCCACATCTTCTAGACCAACAACCGAAGCTGAAGAACTGCTTTAAGAAGTAGCATTTCTGAATCTTTTAAACTCAACGTAAACTGTTCAAACTCATCAACAGAGCACTTAAAGCATGAAACAGAAGAACTCATTCGTGTTAGCTACGAGTGCAGCTCAGACACACATGCATGCAGGCACACGCACGAAGGCATGCACACACGCATATGTATTCCTATGCTCAAATATAGTTTTCATATTTAGCATTGGTGTTTATTATTTACTGCCTTAGTAAGTTTTTAGTTCACAGTACAATACTGGCTGCAGTCTTCATGTATATTTTTGATTTTTAAATGTATTTAGTTTAAGCAACTGCAAATTTATGCCCTCTAGTTTATTACTTCCTCTTCCATGTCCTCCTTGGGTCTGGTAGTCACCATTCTACTCTCTTGAAATCTCTATTTTCATATGTTCATCCTTTAAAGAAAGATTCCACGCAGACATGAGATTTTGACGTAGCCTTCTTCTTGTGTTTGGCTTATGTGGCTTAGCATAATAGTCTCTAGATTTATCTGTGTTGCAAAATGGCAGTACCTCTGCTCTTACAGCTGAATAATCTCTGCCTCCCTCTGTGAGAAAGAAAGAGAGAACGTGAAGTGGGGAGAGAGAAATGTCATAATTTTCTCATCTGTTCATCTGCGGACATCACCTGGGAGTGCAGACTGAAACAGTTGCCTTCACAACCTGTGTTCCTTACAAATTGATTTCTTCTTTTACAAAAGTCAGAGGGTGACGAGATGCTCCAGTGGTAAAGATACTTTCTACAAGCCTGACAACCCAGGGTTGATCCCCAAGATCTACATGGCGGAAGGAGAGAACCGAGTCTTGTGAGCTTTCCTCTGGCTTCTCCAGCTGTGCTATGGCACATACATGTGCACACATGCCCACAGGCACGCACACACATAAAAATTTTAAAAAGCACTGGCAAAAATCAAATTAATAGTTTCTGGTAAATAACTCTAACAGAATGGAAGCAATGAAGACTGGTCACCAAAATATCTAATATCTACATAAAAATATTCTAAAAGTTTTTTTTAAGTCTCTTAACAGAAAAATCTAAAACTTTAAATAAATTGGTTTTGAGAGGAAATATTATACAATATATAATAAAGATTTCAAAATATCTTTCTTTGGTTTTTAAAAGGTATTAAATGGTTGTGCTAAATTCTCACAATTAAAGTTAGGGAAAGGTTCTGGGTCAGAAGAGAGAGCATGGCAGTGCTGTCAACGTGTGGCCATAAATCCTTCCTCAGAGAAACTCTGCTGTGAAGTTTGCTCTAGGAGAAAAACTTGCCAACAAACAACCCAGTCTTACATCACACTTGTTACAGATTGGGTGGAGTAGGAGGAGGGGAGGGATTAAAAGGCAGGAGGGAAAATTTTTTGCATACGGGGAAGAAAGAGACTGTCTGGAAATAAGTTTTCCATTGCTATATCTATCTCCAAGTTAATAGTATGGGTCAGCTTCAACCAGGAGATACAGATCAGAAGCTTTTCCAAGGATGTCCTCTAGTTTGCTGAAAAATCTGTAAAAGGATAGTGTTCACAGACAGAGCCATTTGCTCCCTCTTAGGGCCCTGTTCACAATATGTTGGCTCATCATGTGTCTTACTTTAAATCAAAGGCCTTCCATTCACTAAGTCATTAGTGTTGCTAGTAAAAGACAGTATGTCTGAATTTTAATAAGGGCCCAAAACTCCAATATAATCATTAGCTCTTTATTATGGGAATCAAAATCAGACATACCTGGATCAAATTACACACTCTCTAATAAAAGCCACACAGTAAATCTGACAACAATGATGCTACCTTTCTCTCAAGCAGCAGGACAGGCGCTCCACTTTATACACATTTACATAGTAGGAGCCTTAGTCATTGTCCACTTACCAAACAGTTGTAATCAGGAACCCGGGCATTACTCAGGTACTAAATAATCACCCTGTGAAAATATGCTGAGGATGATATAGTCAATTTACTTTTTAGGGATAAGACAGGCAACTTTAAAACCCAGCTGACATATTTCTAGGTCTGTACCCACATTCTATTCTAAAATCTAAGTAGATGATACTGTCTTCTTCACTGTGAACACAAGAACACACTGGAGAGAGAAAATACTGATGCCTCTGAGGACCAAGTGCCAGGAAAGGAGAAGAGATGGGAGCCATTCAACTTCATGGAAGTCAGAGGCAAAGCACAACTCCCAAGTTTCAACCTTGCTCCCTTAAGCTCTTCTTCCCATGTTTGGCGTGAACTACAGTGGGTGTTTATGTAGAGTGGGAGGCAGAAGAGTGACAGACCTCGGCATGAATCTGTCATCCCACTATGAGACAAAGCAATAGGCAAAGGAACTTCCTAGCATAGTAATTATGTTAAGCTATTTTGAAGCAAGTT
This sequence comes from Grammomys surdaster, assembly GCF_004785775.1. Classification (NCBI taxonomy): domain Eukaryota; kingdom Metazoa; phylum Chordata; class Mammalia; order Rodentia; family Muridae; genus Grammomys; species Grammomys surdaster. The sequence continues at coordinate 486,400 of NW_021604762.1, read as the reverse complement.
AAAATGTACTTTTATTTTACTTAAGCAAATAGTAATACATTTGAATAAAGGATTCTTGGAGAAATAATTACTCATTATATACCCTTTACAACAAATGTTCCAAGCTTGGCTATTTCATGACACTATGGGGGCCAAAGAATTGACAAAAGAGCTTTACTACTGTGTTACACGCTGATTACTATGTAAAGACTGACCAAATGCAGTGTGAACACTAAATAAATGTAACACATGCATACGCTTATTGCCACAGTAGATTAACATATTATCATCTACAATTTAAATATCTTAGGTTTTTAAAATTTTTATATTTTTAAGTTTAATTTTATTTATTTTATATCCTGACTTCAGTTTCCTGTCCTTCCTCTCAGGCTCTCCTCCCCACCTCGCTCCCCACCCCCACCCCCTCCTCCTCTGTTTCTCTTCTGGAAAGGGCTGGCCTCAGTGGATATCAACCAGCCCTGGCATATCAAGTTGTAGTAAGACTAGAAAGGCTATACAAGGAAATCCTTTAGGTTGCCTTCAGGAAAGTGTCCCAAAGGCTGGCAATTCAGTCAGATAGCCCCTGCTCCCACTGTTAGGAGTCCTATAAGAAGACCAAACTATACAACTGGATTATATGTGTGGAGGGCCTAGGTCAGTTTCATGCAGGCTCCCTGGTTGGCAGTTCAGTTTCTGTGAGCTCCTATGGGCTTAGGCTAGTTGATTCTGGGGCTTTTCTTGTTTTGTTTTTAAAGATTCATTTATGCATTTGCTTGTCTATCTATCTATCTATCTATCTATCTATCTATCTATCTATCTATCTATCTATCTATCTATGTGCACTGGTGTTTTGCCTATGTGTATCTGTATGAAGGTGTCAGACCCCTGGAACTGGAGTCACAGACAATTGAACCTGGGTCCTCTGGAAAAGTAGCCAGTGCTCATAACCACTGAAGCATCCCTCCAGCCCCTGCCACCTAGAATTTAAACATTTCAGGAGTACTTATTTTATGTGTATGAGTGTTTAGTCTAGATCTATGGATGATGTTCATGCCTGGTGCCTGCAGAAGTCAGAAGTGGGTGTTAGTGCCCTGGAGTTGGCGTCATAGATGGTTTTGCGATGTCATCATGTGGGTACTGGGAACCAAACCAGGGTCTCCTCTTCCAGCCTCTTGTCACCTAAAATCTACATGGTGAAGCTCTTACCCCAGTAGGATAATATCAGGAGAAGAATAATTTGGAAGGTAAACAGTTTAGGTAAGGTCATAAGGGTACTGTAATTGGTTGAGTGTTTTTATAGGAAAATGAAGACATGCCAGCACTTCTCTCTGTCATGTGATGAAGTAGTCACTAGGTGGTCTTTTGCCAGTTAAGAAGAGGAGTCATAGCCAGACACCAAATCTTTCCTTTTTTTCTTTTTTTAATGTAATTCCTCACTGCAGCCCAGGCTAGTCTCAAATTCATGGTCCTCCTATGTCAGTCTGAATGCTAGAGTATTACAGGGATGTATCATACATTTTAGCTTTTAGATTGCAAATTTTGATACCTTAATACCAAACACCAAGACTTGAGATTCTGATCTTTGACATTATAGTGACAATGACCATGAGAAAATAAATTTCTGTTATCTAAGACACCTTGTTCATTATATTTTATTCTGGCAATATAAGCTAAGACAGTATGAATACATTTATACATATTCACATAAGTAGTTTACATGTATCGTGTATACACGAGAGCATTCACAGGCTCTCAGCAAATATACAGTGGATATCTGTATCTATTACCTCTAAAAACATATTATTAATCACAACAGTATAGGATACATAAAACATATATACAAATATCTATATTTATCTATATTTTATATATTCATATATATATAATATTTATATTTATATACATTTGTACATATATGTAGTATGTATATTTCATACCATTTTGATTAATAAACTGTTTTTAAAGATAACAAGAGAGCTAAACATGATGGTTCATGGCTGCTATAATTTCAGAAATTTCTTCTCAGCCAAGAGGACTCAGAAACCAAGATCATCCTATGCTATATCGTGACACCCTAACGACAAAAAAAAAAAGAAGAAGGAGGAGGAAGAGGAAGAAGAGGAGGAAGAGGAGGAGGAGGAGGAAGAGGAAGAGGAGGAGGAGGAGGAAGAGGAGAAGGAGAAGAAGAAAAGCATTATAAATTCATAATTTATTAATATAAAACTTAAAATTCTTTCACTTCTAGGAGTCTGCAGTGCACTCTCTGTAGTGTATAATTATGTGGGGTTTGGTTTTGAAAAACAGAGAATTGTCTATCTACTACACTGTGTCACAGGGCGATTCTGTCACCTTGCAATGCTGTCTCTTTGCAGCCAAGCTGTCCCTCTACCCTTACACTGAGAAAGGGCTGGAAGACCCGCGCAGTGTTGAGGACCCCTGCTTCATAACTGACGTCACCATTTTCCACACGGTGTTCTACTCCTCGCACGTATTTGACACAAGAGACTAAAGGGGATGAGTAACTGAAACATCAAGACAGGAGCAACTAACGGTTTGGTGGGTTCCAGACGAAGGCCGCATGGAGAGAGCATGCTCGTACCTGGTGATGGACTGGATATAAACGGGGCAGAGCTGGACATGGCTGGGGAGTGACTGCATAAGGGGATTAATGAGCTCTGTCGTGACCTAAGAAAGTGATGAGATCAGGCCTGTGTTTTAAAGGACCACTCTGTCAAGAATGGCAAGTAGCCTGAAAATGTTAAAAAGTCCATCCCCAGTCCAAGGAGAGGAGAATGGTCATCAATGATGGTTTAATCCAGAGGCACGAGAGATGGAGAGCAGGAAAGTCTGAGTAGCTACATGACTAGAGGAGCACCCGACTGTCATTCTGCAGATCCACAGCCAGTCATCCAGTCCATGGGGGAAGACTGACACACCACACAGATACATCTAGTGACTCAGCAGCTATGTAGCTCAGAGCCCTCCTGCTAAAGACATTTGCTGGGTACGGGGGGAGTCTTTTAAAGCAATATAGTCCTACCCCGCTCAAGTTAAGGGAAGTCTTTCGGAATACCTACCCCTGGTCTGACTACCTCTGGTTCAGATGTTCCCAGAGGGCTACAAGTAGGATAGACACTGAAACTTCTCAGACAAGATGATATAGCATGTCCTACCCTGCCATGTTTAGGAAATAGGCTCAATGGGTACAGAAGAGAAAGTGACAGAGATGGAGTCCTGCTTTAGGAAGCATAATGTGGCAAAACATTAGCACCAAGGGGGCCTGATGGAGCTAGGGCTGGCGCCAAAGAGATGGTGGAAAGACCATGACAGGACAGCAAGGAAGCAAAACCACCCAGCAATCATTTGTGTAGACAGAAAACAATCGCAAGAGGAAGGTCAAGAATGGCTGGGTCACTAGAAGGATAGTAAGCCATTAATAAAAGCGAACACAGAGAGGAGCAGACCAGGGGAGAGTGGGGATGGGCAGCATTAGATGATAATTTCACTTAAAACAACTAACTTGTTAAGTTATTATTCATACATCGTTTTATATTTTATTAGCATACATTAATTGCACAATATAATGGGGTTTTGTTGTGACATTTCCATACATGCATATAATATACTTTGATCATATTCACCTCCCCACAGTTTGCATGCTAATGAGGTACATGAATTGGCTACAGGAGAGCCTGTTATTCTAAAAACTATATTTAAACCTTGTGTTTCTATTTATTTTTCTAGAGTAAAGCCTGAGGCCCACATCAGATCCTCAGAGAGATCTGTGGCAATGTGTTCTCCCTTTAAGAAGTGTAACTCTGTACAGATTAATCTTCAGTGCTCTACAGTCTGGGTGCAGACTTCTTTCATTTAGACTGTTTGAGAGGCATTCTACTGCTCCCAACTAAGAGCTGGCATCTGCCACCAGCTCAGGAACATTTCAGGACATTTCCTCTTCCACACTCTAACTTCTCTGATCCTACCTAAAAACTGCCCGGTGTGTTTGTTAACTATCATTAGATATCTTAGACTTTATGTTGAGAAGGTTTTTTCCTGTTTGTGAATAAATATAAATGAACAGCAACTATATCAAACAGAAATGACTGATGTTTACAACTTTGCTAGTGAAGAAGAATAATGTTAAATTGAAAATCACATATTTCTCATCTTCCCTGCAAGAAAAACACTGGCCCGAATCTGTGAGAAACTCCACAGCAAATGGGAGGCTTACTCTTTGGATGAAGATGTGGTGTGTATTCCAGCGTAGGCTAGTCATTACACAGCAGAGAGGACACAGGCACTGAAGAAAGATCAGGCACAGAAGTGTCTGAGGGCAGAAAATTAACCCAAGGCTTAATGTACCGAGGGGGGCCTGAGATATCGCAGATGTGTGCACAACTTTACTTATAAAGTCATAATTTCTGCCTAAAGTAAGCCCAAACAAAACCACTGAGCTAGCACTAACTTCCGAGGCTAGGGAGGTGGAAGCTGCACATGAGAAAGTTGCCAAACACATGACATTTAGGGGCTGATTGATCTTCCCCGCATCTAAGTCTGTTTGCAATGTTGCATAGCAAAGGCGAGCTCTGATGTGCTCAGAGGCACAGGCTAGACTACGGGCCAAACTCACTAATGAAAACTAGCTGAACTTTTCAGAATTCCATTCTAAGTCACGAAGAATCCATCTGGCCCCACTCCCAGGCCAGTAAAAGGAACATCTTAAGTCCCTAGAGGCTAAGACGGCTCTTTCCACCAAAAGCAAATACACATCTCCCTTGACAGCTGGTTGTCTTAGCTCACATTGGACTGTGTATTTATCAAAGGAACAAAACTTCTCCAGGAGCACAATATTTATTATAGGGTGATTTGAGTGACTCACATAAACTCAAAGGTAAGGTTGAATTAAGTCACATTTACTATGCTGCCCTCTCAGCCCCAAATTACCTCTAGTGATGTGCGGCCTACTCTTTTGATATGGTCAGCAAAAGATTTTTTTTCAAAGACAAGAATTATAATGATTTTTGTAATCAATCTGTGCTTAGTTGGACATTTTCAAAGTTACACATTTGAAAAGGGACTCAAGGTGGTCACACCCACTATCCCAGCATTTGAGACGTGGAGGAAGTGGAGAATCAAGGGTTCGGGGCCATCCTTGGCTACATGGTGAGTTCAAGGCAGAACATCTAAAATGATATGTTCCATCATGCCACATAGTAAAATCAGTGGAACACTGGAGAAAAATCACAATATAGTGAATTTTCTTATCAAATTAAAACTTTTATTTTATCTGATTTACCTGAATATAATATTCTTACCTATAATTTCAAACAGTATTACTTTAATTTTCAGGTTCCTATGCCCTTTTCATAGGCATGAGTCAAATTTCAATGTACTCCAGCTTCTGGATTACAACCTATTCCTATGTTCTAAAAGACCATGTCTGTTGCCAGGTACAGTATGGAAAAGGAGGCCAAAGAGGCCAGAATCGGAAGAGGTAAGAAACTCTAAGCTCAAAGTTCATGAGACCAAAGCCATGTTCATCACCTGCAGGGTTCAGGTGAGACAGCACTCTTACAAAGTAAGGTTCAACCTCCCAGGAACATGGCCAAGCAACTACCAAGGAACCTAGCTGCTTACACACGGTACAGGAACAAGAACTGAGCTACAATCATGGAGACCATATGCCTTGCTAGGCACAGAGATTGTCAACTTCTACACTTCTGAAAAGTTACATTAGTGCGGAGTGGGGCTAGGGTAGGACCAGCTTGGCAGAAATGGGCTTTGTCTTCCCCATCCCTCAAATAACAGAGACTTCATAGTTTAATAAAACAATATGCCAAAAGAGTCAGGAACACAGGAGGAAAAGGTGCAGTCCCCGTAGATGGCATGTGGTGGGTAGTAAAGAAAGCTCCATGAAGGAGATGACTACCAAGAAGACCTAAAAAGATGGGCAGGTCATTTGTAAACCCTGCAGGAGAGGGGATCAAATGTAATGCTCTGGAAAAAGGACTGGTCTGAGTAAAGGTACAGATGTGGAAAAAGCACAAAGCCTGTTGAAAAATGTCAAAACATTTGACTAAATGGCAGGCTGTGTGTGTGTGTGTGCGTGTGTGTGCGTGTGTGTGCGTGTGTGTGCGTGTGTGTGCGTGTGTGTGCGTGTGTGTGCATGTGTGTGTGTGTGTGTGTGTGTGTGTTGTCCAGATGAGGGTGGAAAGATGAGCATGACACCATCAAGAACTGCCTGAATGCCAGACTGCTAGCTGGACTGCAAGAGCCATATTTGAGCAAGGACATTCCGTGCATGGAACCACAGGCAGACAGAGCCAGTTCTGTGCCAAATAGAACTAATTGAAAGCTAAAGCTAGGAGTTAGCTGGAAGTCAGAACAGGAGTTAAGAGTCCACCAAGGGGCGTGACAGCGGAAGGACAGGCCAGATAACGGTAGGAATGACAAGGAATGAAAGGCACAGTAGAGAGTGGCTTCTGGCATCAGACCACTGGCTGGTTGGTGAGGGGAGACAGGGTGGTAGATGCCTGTGACATGCGGCACTTGAGCACCCAAGAGAACCAGAGGAACAGAAAGTGAAACAGGAAGGAAAGCTGCCTTATTCAAGATATTCAAGATGACAAGCTTGGTTTTGGACATTTTGCTAAACTCAAAGATTTGAATTGGTGGTAAAAATGGAATACCGGCATGAATGTCCATCAGATGCCTAGAAAGTAGTTTTTTTAAGCTAGGGAAAAAGTTAATATTAGAAATAAAGGCCAAGGAGTCATTCACAAAAAAGCCCATGAAAATGATCTGAGGGCTAGAAAGAGATTGGGGAGATGGTTCAGCAGTTCAGAGCACTGGTTGCTTCTGCAGAGGACCTGGCTTTGGTTCCCAGCACCTATGTTAGGCCTCACAACTGTCTGTAACTCCAATTCCAGAAGATCTGACCTCCTCTTCTGGCATTTGAAGGCACTGAATACATATAGTGCACAGACATACAATGAGAAAAAAAAACTCATACATGACAGATAAAAATAAACAAAAATCTCCAAAAATATTTAGAGGAAAAAAAATGACTAGGGGGCTGATGAGACAGCTCAGCCACAGAGGTGCTTGCACACAGGCCCGATAACCTGAGATTGATTCTCAGACCCTATAAGGTGGCAGAAGATACCCTACTTCCTAGAGTTGTCCTCTGACTTGCACATGTAAGCCGTGGCATGCACATACCTGCAGTAACACACACATAAAAGCACTAAAAATAAATACCAAAAGTTTAAATGATCAAGTGATAGAAGCAGGAGAACACAACTTCCACAATTTAATGAGCTGACAAAATGAAACTGGCACTGTAGGAGACCAGGAAGGGTCTGAGGATACAAGGTCACGGGGGAGAGAAAGCTCCATGGAGAACACATGCCAGGAACGCCATTATGAGCATCATATGGTAGAGCAAAATGAATAGTAACTTCAGCATCTGAAAGTACTTGACACAGTTATTGTCACTGTGTTGCTTATTTAATTTCTAGAGAAGCCATGTGACATTAGAAAAGCTAGGCCTTCAGGAACCTCCAGTGTTCCCTTTATCAAGTCGGATGGAAATGCAATCTCCTCTGAGCTCTTACAGTATTAATACATTTTCCAGGTTATTTCTACAACTCGACAAGCACTAACTTGAGCTGGCCATGAGCTTAGCACTACCAAAGGCCCTTTTCTTTTGTCTCACTGGAATAGGTACAATTAAAACTGAGCTGTGTACCTTTTTCAGAAGAAGGAAGGGAGCCCCCGAATCACTTGGGCCATGCTTGTCACCCAGTAACTGGGGAATAGAGGGTTTCTGGCGCCAAGTCTCACTGTGCCTTCTTCACTAACCACAGGTTGCAACTTGCACTTGTTCTTGTGCCTCTTACTGTACTGTAAGCAAATTAGGGCACAGGGCCATCACATTTGTCTTGACAGCCTCTGGCACACCAGCAAAGGCCCTGCACCTGGTCAGTTCTTGCAGAGCTGCCCCTGCTGAAGAAGGACCACACGCCTGTCAGCCACACAGGCCTCACTATGGGTAGATGTTTATGAGCTGGTAAGCTCTGTGTACTTATTTCTAAGGCGGACTGTAACTTAACAACAAAAAGTTCTAAAAACAAATTCTGTACTTGTGAAAGATGCCACCTGGTCTGCCTCAGGGGCTGAAGTCCTCTTTTTATGCACTGAGTGGGACCAGCACTGGGAGTGACGAAGCTGGTTTTCTTCAAAGCACTCCTATACACTGGCTGGAGCCAAGAAAAGGGCCCACGCCTTGCCAAGATGAGCACTGTGCTGCCTGGGATGCCCATTTCACCTTTTGCTTCACTGTGGGAATGGCCCACAGTCTGGGACCGAGGGGAAGGTACCGCACATTCGGTGCCAGCTCTGATGGTGTAACCTTAGCACTCACAGCTTTCCTGCCAGGAAAAAGCAAGGCAACTGGTTCAGAAACGATTTTTCCTTTTTCTAATATGCAACCAAAATCTAATATTTTGCATTTCTGACCGCTAGCTAATCCGCCTCCTCACTGTCCTCATGCTCGGCCTTCTTTTTGCTAACTCACATTGGCTTCCTTCTTTCAATCAGCAGAACCTTAGGTCTAAGTCAGAGGACTGGTTTTCATTCCTTGGGAAACAAATGTATAGTACATGAAATCTGTTTATTTCATGAATGTCCCTCATGCATGAAGAACACGAAGTTCTTCTCAGAAGTGTTTATTCTGCAAGCTATATACATGCACAGCGGGGGGCTTGAGGACAATAAGCATCTCAGCACCATGAGGACATGCAAGCCATGTGCGACAAGGCTGTCAAAGTACCAGGCAGACTTCAGAACATCATAAAATCACAATGCACTTGGGAGTTTTTGCCCAATGTAAAGGAACAACATTGACAGATGTTCCTTTTCATTGGGATCGTCTAATTTGGGGACATTTGGTACTCATATCATTAGAATCTTTAGAGTATAACAAATTGATCCCTTTTCCTTTATGTGATGACAACACCCTAAGTAGTATTTTTCTTTTTCTATTTCTGGGACTAGTTAATATCCTTGCCTACTGCACAGACAAGCTGAGACAGAGTGATAATAGCCAGACAAGCCTGGAATTTCCCTTTGCCCATGTACTGAGAGGTGGAGAAGCCAGATGTCTTTTGACCATTTTAAAATAATGTGTACCAGGCTCTTGGTCTCCTGGAGCTTCTGCCTATGTAAGACCCTGCATGGGGCTTGGGACTTTTCAGAGAGTACCACAGCAGAAACTGAAAGGAACCCTTGGCTAAGGCAACAGCCAGGCAAGGCTAGCTGGGAATGCTTTTCCCACGAATCCACAAAGAACCCTTCGTGTCTGAATCAATAAGCCATGCTTGGACAGTTGAGAGTTGGCTAAGTAACACAAAATAAAGGTAGCAAATGAAACCTTAACACAATGGCCATGATATTATTAATCCCCTTTACTCACTTCTGAAAACTTATCCCATGGCCACTGCCCTCCTAAAATGTCACTACTCCTCTTCTATGCTCTGATCTGCAAGGATTAGCTAATGATACAACAATCCTCTGTATCCATGAGGGACATGCTCCAGGACATGCTCTCAGTAGTTGCTGAAGCTACAAATACAAAGAGTGCTGAACTGCAAACATACTGGGTTTTGAGATATACATCTTAATTACTACAAAGTTTAATTCATAAATATTAAGTGTGACATTAATAGCCACACAAAACAGAGCAACAGCAACTTCTATAGTCTGAAGTGCGAAAGGAAACTAATACAGGGTTTTCCTCCACAATTTCATGAAAACAAGATTTGCTTACTGTAGAACTTAGTGGCCCCAATGTTTGGCTTCCTCATCTTTTTCTTATTAAGTTGAAAACTTGGTTTACTTTTCTCTCTTCTCTTCTCTTCTCTTCTCTTCTCTCCTCTCCTCTCCTCCCCTCCCC